>NW_028322117.1:2422500-2741519 GCF_001445615.1 Aspergillus lentulus | reverse complement strand
GGGTATAGATTTTCGGGGTCTCTGAGATAGGTGCGGTCCCCTTGGCGGACGAGGGGGTAGGAGGTGTAGTCGTTCATGGACGAGAGGGAGGATGTCGAAGTGCCTGCCCACGTAGGAGCAGTCGAGCTCAGGGTGGAATGAAGGTCGGACCCGGAGGCCACGGGGGTGAAGGTAGTTTGCATCATGTCCATTTCCGAATTGGAAGCTCTATCTTTTTTCTTCAGCAGTCGAGAAATGACGAAATTCTGCGATGAGCTATATGCATTCCGGCCCCCTTCGAAATCACTGTAGGAGGGAGAATTGAGCGGAGTGATTATACCATTGTAACAGGAGGTGGTGTGAGAACAGTAGGAACAGACAAAGGATCAAGCGTCGCAGCAGAAGACGAGACAGGAGGGGCAACGCAAGAAACGAGAGCTCAGGTAAGTTAATTGAAGCAGGTCTGGACTGCGGAGAAAGAGAGATTGATCCATGGGACTAAAAGACATGAATGAGAAGGAGGGGGGCAAAGACCATCGCAAAATTGCGCCTCAAGTCTCCGTCCGGTCCACGATCCTAAAATCGGCAGTCGAACTCCACTGGATGACTCCGACAAAAGTGTCTAAGATTTTCTTACCTAGGTCTGGGAGACTGGGACTCTCGTCGGTCGTCGGGAGTCTAAAGACTAAAAGGAGAAACTATAACGTCGTTTAAATTACTCCTCCGTAGTTACCACTCAACGGGAATACTACACTGAACGGTTCCAGACACGACCAAGATTTCAAGACAGTCCAAGACACAGTCAAAACAACCAATCTGACCATTATTGTTGATGTTAAACTAGGATGCCACCGTCATAATTCTCATTTTACCCGGTCCTTGTCTTGAACGGAGAAAAAAGCGATACTCCGTGTGTGGCGGAATTCCAAGCCTGACCCTACGTACTCGACTCCGTTAGCTAGAATCAGATATCCCCGCTGGCCCACGCCCATCAACTTATCAGGGGCTCTCTCTCTGTCTTTCATTCCCTTCGTTTTTGAGTTTCTTTTTCTGTTACACATCCAGACTCCAGACAATGGAGGCTGTAGATAAATAGATAGTCTGCACTGATACTCTGCAGGGACTGCTAGTAAAAGTACATCCTACACACTAGTACAAACTACTACACAGATACTGTGTTGAATGCAGGTGCAGGAGCACCGACCATGTTACACAAAATGAAACAATGGAACCGCAATAGTCGATCATCTCATGATTGATACTACATTGTACTACCCGGTCTGGTGGACTACGCTCTCAAACGAGTAATACTACCTATTCAGTCTATCCCATAAGGAGAGATCGTCCGAACGGGAACTCGATGATGAATGGCCGTTGAATTAAGAGGTAGAGATTTTCAAGGAAACAAGTTCTTCCCCTTGTAATAATGACAATAATATTCAAAGCATAGAACCAACTTCCCACCCAAGACGGAAATTGGTAATGCAGATTGCCAACTGTAACGGACACCCAGCCCAACCAGAACACGCTTTGGTCTGTGTTCCCGGGCAGGCTAACGTAGGTACGGTACAGCCTACATGAGTCTAGTCACACTAGTGGCTCTAGTTCAGGATATTAGTTCTCTCATTGGAATCTCGATTGTCACCGCGTTGTGCCTGAGGAAAGTCCAGGAGAGACAAATACGAAAGAAGCACAATAGTCCAACGTGTTATAATTTACATGTGATCAACTGGGTACTTGTAGCCTATCTTGATATGCATAAGGAAGTATCATCCGGTGACAGATGGGGTGCAAAATCTGACACCTCTATCCGATGTATCTATCCACCAGTGCTGAAAACGGCGACCAGGCTCCAGACGGGCTCCTGCAGATGGAAGTCACGGGTGGCGGTCCGTTGCAATATGTACACGTGCCTGCACAGGTCACATTGTGTTCTGAGTACACTAGTCGTCAGCACCAGTACCTAGGCGCTCAGACAGATTGGTAGTATCTACGGGTATCTGCTCCATAGCTTGAAGGGCTTAGAACAGAAGGATGAGATAGAAAGCTGTTCAAAGGATCCACGGACGATTACCATATACCGGGGTTACGATTCCCTATCTGAAGCCAGACATTCTGGATAAGAATGCTTCTCCGATTCTTGACTTATCTTGGCATACTGTATGCGATCAACATGGCCGACTGACGCGTGACGACTCGGATTGTCCTCGTCTCCTTAATCGTGGTAGTTTCTGCTATCCCTTGATTACAATACTAACAATTGACATGTTGTCAAATATGTGCAATAATTGTCTGTCTCTTCCTGTCATTGAACCAACAGCTGACTACGCCATCTGCACGATGTCTTATCCATCATATTTAGTCATCCAGTCAAATTATGGCGTACCATTTCCGGACTTGATATCAGCTGCAGCCCTCGAGTACAGTTGTCTCGTACATGTATCAACTACCCATCCATGCGCAGTGAAGGATTCACGACTGGCAAAAGTCCGATCATATTTCCATTCCTGCAAAGCAAGCTCGGATAATAGTAAACTTATGACCTCTGCAGCTAGCACATAGTACAGTTGTTCTCTTGTTCACGCGACGCTGAAGACGAGACAAGTACATCCGTGGTCAGAAAGTACTACGGTGAAGCCGTACTGGGGGCGGCGTCTGAGCAATGTTGATCGGCCTCTGTCCTCGATGGTTGATGTTGGTGCACTGAGGCCCCCGTTCTAAGCAAAAATACTACCAGGAAAGGTCGATCAAGTATAAAGCGCTTTAAGCAGCTCACGACGGTGTACTGAGAACCCGGAGAGGCTATGGTGGGATGCCTACAACATCGCACAGCATACATGCTTGTAGGGTGAGGTTGAACTATCAGGCTATTCCTTGTATTGATAAGTATGTATTCTAGGATGGCAGTGACATTTCCGCGTTCCAGAAATTGTTGGCGAGCATACTGGATCAAAATCGAGGACGTATGGAGTAGTGTAGCACAAGTCCGTAGTCTTCGATGCGCAAACAGCCTCGATCATCGCTTTCGTCTCAGTAAGCCATACGTGCGACTCAACTGCGTTTGACAACCTGAAAAGACCCATGAACAAATTAATATAGCGCTGATGCGATCTATTTCAAAGATCTGAAGCCAAGTGTCGAGGGGAAAGCTGGAGATTTGGCGTGTTGGGCTGGTCTTGGCCCTGTCATTGTTGGCGAATCATGTTCTCGGGCATAGTATCACGTGACCATACGACTCCCGCCTTCGATGCAAACCACTTCGCAGCATCAAGGCGACGGAACCGCCATCTCAACCAGACCCTTGATGCTTCTACTTCATCAATCGATAAGGATACTTATTCGCATTTTTTGATCTCCTTGGCCCATTCACACTTTGGAGCCTTGATAGCCATCTGGTACAGGCTCATTGCCCGGGACCTTCTCCCTCAGCGCTTGTGACTTGCTCGCCCGCCCGCTCTCCCGCCCCTATCGTTGACAATCGCTTGCTCGGTCGGCGGATAAACGAATACTAGAGACAGGAAGGAGGCTGTTCGTGGTGATTTCCGCTGCAGTCAATACTTCGGAAGGACTATCTAGGGGGCGGTTCCGCTTCAGGACCCCATGTTGAAGAGAAGGAGAGACCGCATTATTCGATCCTCGACTCCTCCTTTCTCTCCCTCTGCTACTCTCAGCCCTGCGTCGTCGACTCGGAGCATCTTCACAACCTCGCTTCAAGCAACCCGCTCACGGTTTCATCTGCCACGTTAAATGGCAGATGGTACCTACAGGTTCCAGCAGCCTGGGGCCGGGCAGTTCTTCTTTCAAACGCAACCACAACAGCACTCTCACCAACGACATATCGCACGAAACGGGACGAATTCACCCACTGGAAGACTGAAGTTCAACCACGATACTCCCTCACCTTCCCGATCTCCTCCTCTCAGTCAGACCGCGGCTCTCAATCCATTCAACATGTACAGCCAAACTCATCAAGGGCAGCATGTCATGATGAATGGCGGCCAAGCCCATCAGCGGTTTGGCATGCAGATCCCAAAGTTTCAGTCGCAGAGTCATCACCCGCACCATACGCAGCAACCTCATCACCACACGCACCACAATCAAGCTTCACACAACGTCAACCACCAACACAACTTCTCGAGCGGGGCATTAACTTCCGCGACTCCCCACTTTACCCCGAGCCACATCCAAAATGGGGCTCACACTAATGTTGACGAAGATATTGACGAATCGATGAATGAGCACTGGCAGCAACAACTTCAGTTGGCCGCGGAATCACGGCAGGCCAGCTCTCCCCACTATCATGCCCGGTCTGTCGCGCAACAAGCCAAGGGCATCCAGATTGCCCCTAGCCAACCGGAGACACAAGATCAAGTCTCTGACGGGCAGAACGGGGTGGTCAAGGCCAAGGCATCTTCACGGCAAGGTTGGCACGCCTTGGATTTCGGCGGACAGGGACTGCGCGCGCTGTCCACGTCTCTGTTCAACTATGTTTTCCTGGAGAAATTGTATCTGAATCATAACAAGCTGAAAGCCCTCCCACCTACCATAGGGCAACTTCGGAAATTAAATCACTTGGACCTGTCAGGCAACGACCTCACCGAGCTCCCAGAGGAGATCGGCATGCTCACGAATCTGAAGAAGCTCTACCTGTTCGACAACAATATCCGCACACTTCCTTACGAGATGGGCTACCTTTACAGGCTGGAAACACTCGGCGTTGAGGGCAACCCACTGAATGATGTCCTGAAGTCTCACATCATGAAAGACGGTACCAAGGCTTTGATCAAATATCTCAAGGAAGAGATGCCAGGTTAGTAGAATTGCAGATATTCTTAAGCGTTCTTTCTTGCACAAGTCTACTGACACTGATGGCAGTTCACCTCCCACCCCCGGACCGGGACTGGATTGTCCTCGACGAAACCGCCAGCTCCTCGAACCATCGTACTGACAAAGTTACTGTCTTGTCATACAACACACTCTGTGATTCCTCCGCGACTCAGTCACACTACGGCTACGCCCCAGCTCGCGTTCTTTCCTGGGAGTTTAGAAGGGAGCTCATCTTGAACGAGCTCAGGTCTCACGATTCGGATATCATTTGTCTTCAGGAAATCGACCAAGGAAGCTATAATGAATATTTCCGGGAACAGCTGGCTTACAATGATTACAAGGGTGTTTACTGGCCACGAGGAAGGGCTATGGGAATGCAGGAGGAGGACGCCAAATGCGTGGATGGATGTGCCACCTTCTTCAAGGGCAGCAAGTTCATCCTTCTCGACAAACAGCTGATCAATTTTGGCCAGACAGCCGTGCGGCGCCCAGATGCAAAAGGTCAAGACGACATCTATAACCGACTCTGGCAGAAGGATCATATTGCAGTTGTCGTATTCCTTGAAAACAGGCAGACCGGTTCGCGGTTCATTGTCGTGAATGCCCATCTCTACTGGGATCCAGCGTTCAAGGATGTGAAACTGATTCAGACGGCTATTCTGATGGAAGAACTCACCAAATTGTCGGAGACGTATGCCAAATGGCCCCCGTGCACCGACAAGGCGGCTTTCCGATTCTCCAAAGAGGAGGGACAATCAGAAACGCCACCTCTGGAGGAACCGGCGCCGTCCATGCAATATGCCAGTGGCGATCAGATCCCTCTCCTGATGTGTGGAGATTTGAACTCGGCTCCGGGTTCTGCAGCATACAATCTAATTGCGCACGGTCGGCTCGACGAGGAGCACCCGGATTTAGAGAAGCGTCTTTACGGCAATCTCAGCAAAGTCGGTATGACGCATCCTTTCAAGTTGAAGTCCGCATATGGAGCTATTGGCGAACTTCCCTTCACGAACTACACGCCAGACTTCAAAGATATCCTTGATTATATCTGGTATTCTTCAAACTCGCTTCATGTTTCGGCGTTACTCGGAGAGGTGGACAAGGACTATCTACAGAGGGTGCCCGGATTCCCTAATTATCATTTTCCAAGTGATCATATCGCATTGCTGGCGGAGTTTACAGTTAAAGGGAAAAAGGGTAAGGTTGTGGAGGCGGACTTTGGGCCGCAACGGAATTGAGGGAATGGAGCATGTTGAACGTCATGAGACTGGTGTTTGTGTAGCCGGTTTGTCTTGTTCTTTCGGAAACTTTGGGGTCCTCTCGTGTATCTCTGGTGTTGTTATTTGCTTTGCTCTGTCGTTTTCTACATTTCCTGTGGTTACATTCCTTGCTTTTGCTGTCAACCGAGGGCACTTGCTCAATTGAACTCGCTTGTCATGTTCTTGGAAATTAGTCGTCAATTGCGCGGTATCCTTTTCTACTCCTGGATCTTCTGCGCCTTTGGTGTCTTCTTGAGTGCTGTCACCTCACTGTCAACTCAGCCGCGCCTAGTCACGATCGACGCCATAGGCAGCGAATGCGGCTTGAGGTAGCGGGATAACATCGCCCTGTCTTTTCATCCTCTCAATCTGGGCGAATGGGGATCATCGTTACCGTGTACGTCTTTGATTTCGCTACTTCATGAATAAATGCCGTGGCCTCTAGAAGCTAGAGGACCGGCTTGCTGCTGTTTGAATTATCAATCGCTGGTGTGATTGTAGATAAGCGAGATTACCTGAATGAGTTTACGATGTTGTACCGCCTACGACCTACAAACAAGTAAGGAATGAAGATAGTATACATTTCTAGCTGTGTATTGTACAGTGCAGGAGGATGATGGGGATGCAATGCAATATCTGTCACAAATGGATATCCGGTATCCTAACATGTTCCTAGAAACAGGGAAAACAGGCTACTCCTTCGACGAATCTTCTATCCTTCTCCACACGCCGACAAAACCTCCACCCACAATCCTGGCCCCGACTTTAGGTCGGCAGACCAGCACGCTCTCCTCTTGCCTTGCAGCTTCTTCGAGAGCAGCAGGCACGCTTTCCACCCCAGCGTCAGAAGAGTCTTCCTCGGCCTCCGCCGAGTCCGCGGCCTCAGTCCACGAGGACGGGTCCGCACGCGACTTCTTCACGGCGAACCGCACATCCCAGAGCCGACCACTGCTGATGCCAGAGCCGAGCTCCACGACCTTCTCAAGGATGAAGGGGAGCTTTTGCCGTCGGATGAGGTCCACGCAGTCGCCGACCTGGGTCACGCTCGGCATGAACACGACCAGAATGCCGTCTCTTTTCAGGATGGGGCCGACGTGGGGGATACGCAGGTGTGCGGACGGCATGTCGAGGATAGCGTAGGAGAGGAACGGCTCGACTGTGGGGCTGCTCGAGAGAAGGGAACTCGATGCGCGTGCCTTCTTCTGCACTGCGATCCAGTTCTCTACGTGGCCGACGTAGAAGTCGACATTACCGGCGTAGATTCCGCGGCGGAACCCGCGGACGATCTTCTCGGCGTGGGCGGAGAATTTGGGGGAGACGTCTACGGTGTGGATGATGGCGCGTCGGTGGGCGCGCCAGGTGTCCCATTGTTGTTGTTGAGTTTGCTGCTCGGCGGATTCGTCTGGTGATTCTTGGGCGGTGTTGCTGGTTGATTTGGGGTCTGCCTTTTCCACGTCGGTTCCGGGGCGGATCGGTCGTCCCTGCAGGTATTGGATCTGAGACTTTTGTGGGAGAGGAGGTGGAACTGAGTTGGCTGCTTGGATCGCGCGCGCGAGGTGCAGAGTTAGGGAGCCATGACCTGTGCCAGACTCGAGGATTTCCAACGGTGGCTGTTCCTGGGATCCTTCTGCTGGGGGAGTGACGTGGATATCGAGGAGGGACACAATCAAGTTGGCATCTGCGGAATAGATCTACTGGGACGTTCGTGAGTAGGAGTTTGGACTAGAGAGCAATGGCGATTGATCTCATACTGGTGTGACGAGTCGGGGTGTCATAGAAACATATTCGTCGAGGGTCGGAAGGCTGAGTCGGTAGTCAGGGCCTGCATTGCGACGGTGAATTAGCTATATATTTCTTATGGGTAAGGGCCTCAGATGGACCTACCCTTGTGCGCCTTGACAAGATCTCGTACTCGCTGGCCGATGATGCTATCGTGTTCCAGTACTCCTCGTCGCACATCGGTCTTCTGCCCTCTCCGAAGGGGCTTCGTTAATGATGGAGTTTTGCCATGAACAACGACTCTGTCCCCCTCTAACACGAACATTGATCAGCATACACAGGCACAAGAGGCATTGACTATCTGAGTGGACTGTACCTCTAAAATAAGAGAAATTCGTGTCAATTGACCCCGAAAATTTTGGGACGGGCTTTGAGGGAATCAGCCCCAAAGCTCGGCGCAGAGATTGAAAAAGACGAGCCATCCGACACTGCTTGCCGATAGAAGAGGGGATTAAAAGGAACCAGGAAAATGTCGAGAAAATCCGTTGTTCAATTGCGACGGGGGTTTTGGCAATGGCCAGAATCAAAACTTTCTGACGGTTATCGGACTTGTCGCTATCGGCACTTATCTATCTCTGTCCACTTATCAAAACAGGGGCGCGTGGGGACTGGGGGATTTCCATTGTCCCAATCCAGCGCCTCCGCATTAATAGGCCCAGAAGAGCATCGAAAAACCACCCAATTATTATGCGTAATTCTTTCACCAGTACTCAAGTGCGGATGGTGAAGCAAGTAAAGTAAAGATGTCAAGTCAAATCGAGTTTAGTTGCATTCTGACCGATGCGCGGGGCAGTAGATAACTGTTGATTCCCCCCGCGGGATATCTTTCTTTTAGTTTTTTGATTCATGTTCTCAATCCATTGAGCCATCTATTATCCTGACTCGACCTAGGAACTTTCAGTCCTGCACTCTAGCTTATTTCTGCCATTTAGGTTCCCCTATCCAGTGGGTCTCCATTGACATCGTCTGCATCACTGAGCTAGCATCTTACCATAATTCTGTCTGTATTCAGTCTTTCGTCGTACTGAAGGGTTACCTCTTGTCACCATGGGTTCCACCGAACTCCCTTATATGAAGACCAATCCCAAAATCATCTTCTTCACTGATTTTGATGGGACCATTACACTGGCAGATAGTAAGCACACCTGGCTTTAAAATATGCTATCAGAAGCTAATTATCCGCTGTCAACCTCAGGCAATGATTTTCTGGTAAACTTATGGCGTGAAACCTGATTTGGCGTCTCAGGCTTATATATTCAGACCGACAATCTTGGATACGGACGAGAAAAACGTCGCCAAGGGAACTACGATGTGCTCCACGGCAGAGCTAGCTTCCGGTATGTGCAATGCAGCAAGCGCATGAAGTTGTTCCCAGCGAAGGCCTCCGCTGACTTCTTCGATTGTTTACAGTGATGCCTTCCGCGATATGTTGGACAGCGTCAAGACGCCTTTCGACAAGTGCATCGAGATCCTCCAGGAGAACATGAAACTTGACCCCCACTTTATCGAGTTCTACTACTGGGCCGAGGAAAACAATGTTCCAATTGTGGTCTTGTCGTCGGGGATGAAGCCCATTATTAGTGCCTTGTTCGAGTCATTGCTGGGACACAAGCCTCGAAGCCATTTGCACATTGTTTCCAACGACGTGGAGAGCCGCGACGGCAAGGACATCAACACCGCAGGCGGTTGGAAAATCAAGTACCACGACGACAGGTGAGAATATCGAAGACTCCTGTAGTAAATGTTGCTTTCGGAGCCTAAACTGCGCCTTCGATAGTCATTTCGGACATGACAAATCCTTGGAGATCAAGCCGTACGCCGCATTGCCGGAAGACAAGCGTCCTACTTTGCTCTATGCTGGAGATGGTGTCTCCGATCTGTCTGCTGCCGCAGAGACTGACCTTCTTTTTGCCAAAAAGGGGCATGGTAAGCCAGAACTCTCTGGTCGATCTTTGAGTACGCTACTAATCACAATTCAGATCTGGTGACCTACTGCGAGCGTGAAGGAATGCCATTCACCACGTTCGAAAGTTGGGAGACGATCCTGGACACTACAAAAGACATTCTAAGCGGTAAGGTATCATTGAAGAAAGTGGCTGAAGAAGGATTGAAAAAGGTGCATGAGCAAGGCAATTAAGATGATTCCACCGCCGCTGTATAGATTCGGGAGACGTTGGATTTCTTCGATTGGTTTTGGACGTTCAATAGACGGGGGGGAAACACCCTCCGATAATAGCTATACTTATCTATACATATGGAGAGAGAGAGAACGGCTATATAGAAATTGATTAGACGAGGGTCACTAACTAAGATTTCATCGGACAAGTACTGAGGCAACTATGACTCGCCAACCAGGAAGGCTTTCTCGAGGAATTTCCAAATAGGCCTAGATCAGGGAGGGCCCGCGGATCAGGGACTTCGAAGCCGATAATCGAGAGGTAATACTAAACTTTAGTTCACATGTGACCGCCTTCCGGTCTCGAGTTTCTTGGTGCTACAAATACGGGGGCTCGGACAATCGACTCTTCCATCCCCAGATTTGGCCCCCCTTGAGATGGACTGACGACAATAAGATCTTGTCCATGGTGCGGCCTGCTTTCATCTTATAGCCTCGTGTGCCCCATCATGCTTGAGCGTCCAGCTACTTACTATCCGCTCGAAGATCTCCAGGGGCTCCTTTCCTTAACATGACTCGCCGACTTGTATGGATTATCTACTCGGTGAGAATCGATTATTTCATGTTCCTGCTGCTAATTTTTCTCGATGATAATAGGTTCGGACGGGCGTGCAGCTCGCTATCATCGCCGCAATTGCATTACTCCTTGTGGTGATTCTAGACAATAAATTCCGTGTGCTACCGGCGTCCATCCATGGCCACCTTCCCACGCATTATGCTGGTTACGTCGTTACCGATGTGACTGTTGTCACATGCTCTTCTCTCAGCATCTTTTCCAGTTGCAAAGTCGACCCGAAGGCATGGTCCAGAATTGAAAAGGATCTCTATCTGCGCTTGGGGTGGACATCCAGTGCTTACGTACAATTTCAACGGAAGAAGGAAGAGGAACTGCTGGCATCTGACAAGGTGGTGATCGACTTGAAGATAAGCCGGCTGACACCGCAGTCCTCGAATGACCCACATGGAGAGAAAATTGAATGGGAGCAGAGGCCAGGTGGCATCTGGCTGAAGCGGACGGCCAAACGTCATGCGAGTGACTCGCAGAAAGCGATCACCTCGATCGATGTCTTGTTCGGTGCGGACGCGGTTGATCCGCGTGTGGGCTGGGAGGTGAAAGATACTCCGCTGCTGCTGGATAGCAAGACGGAGGAGTTGGAGGCCCGCATCAGTATTCGAAGGGGAGACCCGCCAAAGACCAAGAAGCCCACTCCACGCATTAATGAGAATGGGAAATTCAAAATCATGCAACTAGCAGACCTTCATCTGAGCACTGGACTCGGAGTGTGTCGAGACCCAGTTCCGGTAGAGCCCGTACCCGGTCACAAGTGTGAAGCGGATCCTCGGACCCTGGAGTTTGTGGGAAGACTTCTCGACGAGGAAAAGCCCGATTTTGTCGTCCTGAGCGGTGACCAAGTCAACGGTGAAACTTCGAGAGATGCTCAGAGTGCGCTCTTCAAGTCTGTCAAGTTACTTGTCGACCGCAAGATACCCTACGCAGCCATATTCGGCAATCACGACGATGAAGGCAATCTTAGTCGAGAACAGCTTATGACCATACTTGAAGATCTCCCTTACTCCTTGTCAACCGCCGGCCCTGAAGATGTGGACGGGGTTGGAAATTATATTGTCGAAGTACTCGGTCGTGGAACGACCGCGCACTCGGCTTTGACTCTGTACCTGCTCGACTCTCATTCCTATTCTCCAGACGAACGTCAGTTCCGAGGTTACGATTGGATCAAACCGAGTCAGATTCGGTGGTTCAAAAACACTGCGCAAAGCCTCAAAACAAAACACCATGAATACAGTCACATGCACATGAACATGGCTTTTATTCATATTCCGCTTCCAGAATACCGCGACTCCTCAAATTACTATAGAGGAAATTGGTCGGAGGCTCCCACCGCACCAGGATTCAACTCTGGTTTCAAAGATGCTTTAGAAGAAGAGGGGATTTTGTTCGTGAGTTGCGGGCAGTAAGTACCTTTTTGAATACTCGGCAACGACCTGTGTGCTGTTTGCTAACCTATTACTAGTGATCATGTGAATGATTACTGCATGCTTAACAAAGACCGAGATGAGAAGCCGTCTCTCTGGATGTGCTACGGAGGCGGTGCTGGTTTTGGAGGCTACGGAGGTTATGGTGGCTATGTCCGTCGCGTTCGTTTCTATGATTTTGACATGAACCCCGGGCGTGTTGTGACGTACAAGCGACTTGAATACGGCGAAGTAGAGGCCAAGATCGACGAGATGATGATCATCGACGGAGGTGCAGTGAAAGGACCTGACGAACATCATTGAACGTTTTTGAGTCCTTGCACATGTGTCAATCGCCCTTTCTTGACTCGCCGCTTCTGTCAGGGAGTGATCTTTAATATGGCTTCGAACCAACTTTGCTGCGATGCTATCGACACTCTCATACCTTGATGTCACGGCATAGAGACGCTGTCTATGGTTTACATCTTGCTATCTCGGGCGCTTTTTCCTGCAGTCTTTGTACCTTATATATTGAGTTGAGAAGGCAGGCTAGCATGGGTCTGAATTGTCTCATCATTGAGCAGAGGACCTGGGATCTCAGTCTGCAGCAGCATTTATCTAGAACATTTGCGATTGTTGCAGCGCAAGCATGCCTTGCCTCAATACACTCTCCACATCTTACGAATGAAAAAAACTTGATCACCACCATTTTTCGAACAATACCCGTTCCTTACCATCTCCCAGCAGACCTTGAAGAGTACTCGCAACTTCGTCTGTCATCTTGGGAGGCGCACATATATAGCAGACCGTCTCCTCAGGCCTAATGACGCCGTCAGGTCCCTGGAGCACCTGCCGCAGATCATCGGGCTGCTGTCTTCGTGCATAAATAGTCAAATCCTGCTGCGGTTCGGACAGAAGTGGCGCAAAGTCATCATGGAGGTTAGTGAGGAAGAGCCGTAAAGAGATCCGCAGACGGCCCGACTCTGACTGGCAGCGAATGATCTCTCGAAGTCGCGAGAGGAAGAGGATCCGGTCCAGGTATGCCTGGGGACTTTTCTCAGGGAGGGACGGGACAGCTGACCGGGGGATTTTGGTGGAGTAGAAGAAGTGGATGTCGGAGTGCTGGTGGTGTAGAGATGTTTCGTCGTCGTTGTTGTTCAGATGCGAGAGCATGGAGATCAGAGGGCTGGCAGATGGTCAGCTCCCACTTCCAAGTGGGTGACTCGAGGAATGCATACTTGATTCCCACTCCGCCTGCAATGAAGAGCACCTTCTTGGTTTCACCGAGGTTAATTCCCGATGGGGGCCAGACGAAACTGCCTCCGATGCGGATGCTCAGTTCCTGTCCCTGGATCTCGTCCTTGGGTCTCCAAAGCCATGCGCTGGCTGGGTTGGACGGGGCGTGCTGGACGGCTAGTTCCACGTACGGTGCTCTGCCTCGCGGGTCCATCGGCGGCAGGCCCGTTTCCTCGTCCATGGGAGACTCCACGGGAGGCCCTGGCGAGGGAAGCACCTGCGCATCTGCCGGGGTGGAGGTGATGCTGTAACCCCCCGCGTCGGCGAGGCCAGGTATATGCACGTCTACCCACTGGCCCGGTAGGAACGTGAGTGGTTGTGGTTGATCCGACTGAGGTCGTTAGTTATATACATAATACAAGTAAAAGTGGCATAGTAGCGAAAAGGTATACTTCTCCATCAGCTCGCTCTTCCTGCCCCTCCAGGCTCTGCACATAAGGAGGGATTGTTAGCTGTATCAAGCGCACAGTAGGATTGACCTCGTCGATGTGTGAGAGCCGGACGGTATACAAGCGGTTCTGTCGTGGCTCAGCCGCCGTGCGCACCAGATGCGGCACAGAGGCCTTCCTAGTTGATGCGTAATCCATCTGGCGTCGGATCGCACCCGGAACAGACTGGTGAGGTGACAGGGGTCGAAGCCACGCAATAAAAGGCACGCGCTGAGACTGAGAGACGAGGATGCTTGGTGCGTGTGGTGAACGATGGAGTCGGTGGCACCACAATAGTCGGGGAGTCTGCATTCGGATGTTCGACCTACTGGTTTTGACGTCAAGTATCTATATTTTTTGAGTTATCCGCGTAGACTACCTAGGCTTTGACCTCGGAGACTTTGTTAGAACAACATTGTACGATCAGTCTAGATTGAGTACACCTCTGATGATGGATGAGTGGTATGACGTTTACCGGCGTGTCATACTGGAATCATCCTCCAGCACTATTCCTTATTATGCACTTCCTCATTATGGTTCAGATGACAGTCTTAAGATCCATTACAGCCCACGATGAGATACTCTAGAAGTACGAATGCTTGTTTGCGTTGGTATGCCAATTAGCATGATGAGGATGAATAATAAGGCGAATTAAACTATGCTGCATACACAATCACAGACGCCCAGTGATCCTCCTCCCGTTGGCGCTTCGCTTTCCGACAGACGACCACAAGCTATTTCGCAACTAATTGACTTGGTCAACTAGCTCTTAGTACATCTCCTCAGGTCTACTAGACTACTACTAAGACCACCCGCTTAGCCATGCAGATTGATCTCCTCGTCACACGGACTAGCGTGTGATGGCGGGCAGCCAATGTGCGTGTTCTGCAGCCTCATTGGCGATAGATCCCGGGCTTCATGCCTGTGCTGGCGCTTTCAAACCCGCCAGCATTGGCCAGACGCATCAGCAGGAACCTTTGGCATCTCTTGATCCTCGACTTTCCTGGCTTATCATTGCTGCGGTTGGTGCCCCTCTTCATGTCTGCTATCTGCTTACAGGGCACCATGGACGACAAGAGTGCATCGTTGCCATATTTGACCCCCTAGGTACTCCGTAGTTAGTCTCACGGTGCTTCTGCTCTGTTCATATCTAAACCGTGTTTCCGGCTGGTCTTAGAAGTCGATTTCTGTGATTGTTGCTGGTTTGCACTACTTCCTCTGGTTGAGTGGTTTGGTTCCTTCAATGCGAGTGAACTGAACGCCCAGCCAGCCGGTCTGGCCGCCAGTGGACTGTTATTTCGACTACACATTCGATAAAGAGACGAGGTCTAGCTCTTTTATATTTGACTTTTTCAGATTGGCCGTTTCCTGAGTTATCCGAAGAGTTCGGTTTCCGTCGCCATGTATTTCCCTCGGAATCATCGCTATCACAAAGTACTTTTGTACTTGATGGCTGTCGAGCTGCCGTTTACCATTGTTATCCTTACACTCACTGGAATCGCTTCTCACAATCTATACCGGACGAAACTGTGGCAGGATGGCGCAGACAACGGCTTCAACAGTTCCCCCGATGAGCAGTTGTATGCGGCTGCCAATTATCGGCCTTATAAGGTGCCTACGGTCTGGAGCGAATTGTACGTTTGCTTTTCTCTTGCCTTTCGCTCTGCTTCTTTCTCTTCTCCCGCATTCTTGTTCGTTCAATCCTGAAACCGGAGAAGAATGTCGCTGACGCTGGCTGGGGCTGCAGCATCACGGATTACAACCTAGTACTTGGTGTTTTAAGCACGTTTTTCTTGATCACCAAAGTCCCTATACACTTCCTTCGACTGTTTTATCCGCCCTTGTCGGTTATTGTCCACGGGGGTCTTGTTGCAGTATACATCGCCTCAGCTCGGTACCAAGCCGGCCCTGATATGTCGGATCCCGCGCACCCGCAGCCCGGTGCGCCGTGGTACATCACGAAGAAGTGCACCGTCGCTGCGAATAAGGACAACATCAATTACTGTCGCCAGTCGAAGGCCCTGTTTGCGTTCACAATAATAATCATGTGAGTACCATGTCCCTGTGAGTCGACCCTCATGACTGTGGTTAACGGAAGAAACAGCGTCCTCTATTTTGTCGAGTTCGTTCTGAGTATCCATTCCTGCGTTCTGACTCCGGAGGAGCGCGCGGAACGATTAGAAAAGGCGGAAGAGAAGAGAACCTGGAAGGAATATGAAGAAGCTGTTCTCAAGTCTCCCGCAATGATTCCGATGAGCCCAGCTTATCCACAGGGCATGCCTGCTATGACACCCCGTAGCCTTGCCTTCAACCGATTAGGAGGAGACAATTCATCCGACCTACCTCTTCGGGAATATCTCGGCGGCTCAAATCCCCGCCACTCGATGCAGCAGGAGTCGTCAGCGGAGACTCTCGCATCAGGGCAATACGCCCAGACTGGGGCAACGGCCCAGTCTCAGCCTCAGATGTATTTCCCTCCGCCTCCCAAGAAGGCCGCCAAAACGTGACGGCGCATTTTGATCGTGTTGAAGTGTGTATAGGATGTGTGCGACCGGTTATTGAGTGTGAATTTTCACCAAAGTTGTTGATTGCTGCTCTATTCCCCTGTGTATGTTCATGCTTTCGATCAAAGTTCTGTTGATTGAGCTGGTTGTGAGTCATCAATGTGCCATTGAGAAGGCGTCGCCCTCATTTCTTAGATGATAAGAAGAATTGCGACCGGTATCGATGCTGTAGTTTAGCTGATCGTAGCCATTCAGCGTAGACTGAGATATGATCCATAAAACCGAGGCTCATATGACCTCCTATCACACGAAGGGGAGTAAGGCTGATCTATGTCTCAAACCAACAAGACAGCGCTCAGTTTCGCTGCATATGTTAATCTCTTAAAGAATCGCAAGGGTATCCCTCCGCAGAAAGAGAGTATAAAATCTCAGTGAGACGCGCCGATATTGTCCAGGGGTGATAATCAGTTTGATTCCTGACGTTTCTTCTCTTTCTTGGCCCAGCGTACTATTGAAGACAGCAGTCAGTTTCAGTCGAACAGGGGTAGCATTGGGGCAACTTACAACCGCAGGCATTACACAAGGTCTTTGGTCCGTCCGGTCCCTTTCTCCATTCCGGGGAATCAGAGGTCCCGCAGTCTGTACACAGATACTCTCCCTTCAATCTCTTCCTTCGGTCGATCTCCTGTGCGCTCCGAGCTTGCTGCTCAATCGTGGCTATATCAATATCGCAATGGACGAGACAGCCTTGGCGCATGCCCGTGCTGAGACCATGAGACCGCTCGCCCTCGCGGTAGCGCAGCCCTGTTATCATCTCGATTCCGTCGATGTGGGCCATATCTTGTGCCTGTCGCGTACTGCCTTCAAGAAGCGACCCCGGTTCTCCATCATCGGTGTTGACCGTATCGGACGACTCGTTCTCCTCACCTGAGCCGGTCGCATCGTAAGATGTGAATGGAGGCAAGTTCTGGCGCAGGGCAGATGATCCCGAGTTTTGCTTGAGGTACGTCTGTCGACCTGCATCTAAATCTTCCTCCTCTTCTGCTCTGAGTTGTGAGATGCGCTGATTTAGCCGGATGTTCTCGATCTTGTGTTCGAGAAAGGAATCGAGTAGCGCCGAGCTCCTGGTGGGATACGGCCGGCAGACTAAGAAAACGCCGTTGCAGGCATTATTCTCGCCTTTGACATGTGGATGACCGTGCGCTTCTATGACGCAAAAGGTATTATTCGGCTTGTAGAAGCGGAAATGGCACCGGAGTGGACGGGCCGTGGCGATGCACTCTTCGAGTTGACGGGTGAAGACGAACTTGTCGTCATCGTGAATGAAGCGGGATAGGGCGTCATGTTCGATCTGCTTCGACTCGTATCCGGTAATCCATTTGCAGGACGGCGAAGCGTAGAGAACTGTGCCATCGGGACGTAGGAGGAGGAGCATGTCTGTCATTTCGGCGAGGGCACGCTGCACCCAAACCTGTTCTGTAGTCGCATCGAGAGACGGCTGCGGTTCGGCATCTTGGGGGATGGCATTCGAATAATTGTTGCCGCTTTCATTGCTAGAAATTGACCTTGGAACTGTTTGCACATCCATTATATGTCCAGTGTCGCCCTCGTGCTGCAATGCGTATGTCTCGCTTGATCTCACCGTGTCCGCCTCTGGAGGGGCGATTTCCATGGTCGCGCGGAACCAGGAAGGGCGAAATGATTGTCACTATGAATGATTCAATACATTGAGCGAGAGTCCTGATGATATAGGTGCCGATAATGTAAAGAGACCCGCCAAATTTGATCGTTCAAAAGACGGAAAAGATATGCACAGAAAAAGGACGAAGGAATTCAACATGGAATGTGAGGACCTGTGAGGTCAACGCCGAAAATGACCGCTGTTGACACTGTATACGGCCGCATTTTAACCCGTAACTCCCTGCGGCCCTGCTCTCTCTGGCATAGAAACTTTTACCATCTGAGTTCTCGGATTCTTTGAGATACGAGGGAGTGGTTTATATTGTGCGCGATATACATCGGGATGTCCTCTAAATTTATAGGTATTTGTGGGATCAGAGGCAAACCATAGATGACCGGGAAGACTCTCGATGGGCGGGATAAAAGAAGATGCGCTTGGTCGGCTATGATAGATAACTAGGAAGACAGACAAGATGAAAAACAGCGAACTTATAGGAGCCATGACATCTTAAAACTTAGTTTTCTTTGATATTAGTTAACTCTAAATGGACGACGGCAGGATTACCTGGACAGGGTTTCTGTGGCAGTCTATCGGGACGTCGAGAACAATATATTGTTCATCTTTTCTTCTTTGATCATGATGAAACAGTGTCCATTTCAGTAAGTCCTTTCCATGCGTTGTAAAAGCCGATCACGCTCTCTTAGAACTTCAAATTCCATTTCTTCTGGGCGACCAGGTCGTTCGACCCTGAAAATGAAGAATCTGCGAATGGTACTTCTCGAGTCGTCTTACATCCCGATGCAGCTGATCAACGACTCCGAGACGGCTACAAGTTTGGAAGGAGGCGCCTGGACAATAGGTTCTCAAATGGCTCATTGATAAGCTCCACGCCCTGATGCAGCTTGAGAACCAAGTGCCAGTTTCAGAGGAGTGTCAAACGCTCGAGATTCGTTCGATATCCGCTGCACTGGTCGGAGACCGTAATGCTTTGACTTTCGACAATGAAATTCTCTGTGATATCGTAATTTCGTCTGAATATATCTGCTCAATCACTTGAGAAATGAGAGGTGCGTCGTCAAGCAGGTCCGAAACGAGAGCAGACACCACAGCAGCAAGGTCTGTGTTGATACAGGACCTCTGTCGGGAATCACGTTGACCTTTGGCCTCAGACATGTCAGGGAAAATGAGAGAACCGGTCTTAAGGAGGACCCGACGGTTTTGTAGTTGGGAAACTATGGTCGTGGTCTGGCCAACACTGGCGTCTAGAGATTCGGCCGTGCAAAGCTGTGAATTATAGAACTCTCCACTGAGGAGTTTCTTCGTCGACATCAACAACACGACGTACCACTGCAGAATCGCTGGTAAGTCATAAGCATTTCCGAGCATGTCCACCGCCGTCTAGACGGCTGGCATACCAGTAACACGTAGGAAAACAACACACGTGCAACTACAAGTTGCACGGCGGCGGGCACACTGCTTGCAGAGGACCGATTTCATCGAGTTCAACTAGCAGTTGATACTGAAGGGTTGAAGTGCCGCGTCGTATTGGTTGATTCACCATCTGGAGCGCTTCGTTGAACATGACATCATAAGACCATTGTGGTCGAGCTGTGTGAAAAAGGATGTCGAAAGCTGGCTTGAGAAGGGTTGTCATCATGGCGGGAAGGCGAGGGGCCGCAGTTGCTGATGGGTTCCAACCAGCAGAATTGCTCGCGGTTCAAACCAGGCAAGCATGGGCAAGAGTTCAGGTTCAGCCAGGCGTGCTGCCTCATTCACAGCAATCACGGTGAAGAGAGTGCTGCCCTTCGCCTTGCACCGACTTGCATTGAGTTATCAAAAAGAAGCGGCGCGTTCCCAGCTACCCCCATGGTATAGGACACTGGGGAGCCTTTCATTCCCCCATATTGAGTTGCATTGCCTGTGGCTGTGTAATACAGCTGATGACCGGATTGAAAACCCAGTTCAAAATGCAGTTCCAGACTCCATTCACAGCTCCCTCATCACTGCGCGGATTCAGGCGACGAATCTCGACAGCTTTGCCGAATCCACGTACTAATATTGATCAGTTAAAAGGATAGACGCCTCTATCAAAGTCCAGTACGTCCAGTGCTTTCAATCTAGCAGGATTTGATCGATAGCAGTCATGTTGTCATTTAGTTGTTTTGTTTTGGATGTCAGCCAGGTCGATAGGAGATTGAGGAAAGGATGTCGGAAGTGACGATATTGTTCTTATGGCTCTTGCCTAGATCTATATGTCCAAGAGGCCCTAGCAGGAGTGAAATAACAATGCAGTGTGCCAGGTAAGAGTGAACTAACCATGAGAGAAAATTCACAGCTCCTTACGTTACCTATAGAACGTGAACAGACTACTACCGAGGCCACTCACAGCTGCATTTCCACCCATCCTGTCACCCATATAATCACGCCACTATTCCGCTCCCAAGCATTATCTAGTAGTCGTCACTCCTAGGTGATGTTGTCACCTAACCTCAGCAAGCAACTCACAACTATGGCAATGCAGAACGTAGCCTACTCTCTTCTCAACCAGCACATGCCAGGTGCTATACAAAATCCTAGTCATCATAGCTCCAAAGCAAACAAATGCCATTAATCCCAAGCACGCTATTTTGCGGAGAATAATAAAGACAACGTTGCAACATACTAATGTTCCTTTCAACCCCATAGAGCCATTTGCGCATATCACGTGACTTCGCGCTTCCTTTCCGCGTCCTGACGCGCAGGCAGAAGCGGCGACGATATTGATAACGAGCTTCGATTAGGCTTGGGGCACCGACAGTGTTGGGCCGGACAGTGGCTTGACATCCTTTAAAGACCGTTAGAGTCTGGTGGGCAGCGCTGTAGTGCTTTATTTCAAAATGTGAGTCTGCACGCTTCGAACAAACATGACGTCGAAAACTGATAAGCTTGGCAGGTGTAAGTGATGCGGAGTTCAATGACGAAGCACAAGACTGATGCTCTGCTCCAACTATAGCGAAGATAGACAAACTTTCAATCCTAGGGTGCGTTCATTCCTACAAAAGCATATGCTCTCGATTTCGATTTGTATACTGATTCGTGATTCTTTCTCAGTGTTCGTTCCTTCGACAACACCCGCAGCGAGACCATCCAATTTCACACGCCTCTTACATTGATTGTCGGCTATAATGGCTCAGGGAAGACTGTATGCTTCACCAAACGGACAGCTTATGAGTTCCATTTATGCTAAGTGGGAATACAGACAATCATTGAATGCCTCAAATATGCTACGACCGGCGATCTTCCACCCAACAGTAAGGGCGGTGCTTTCATCCATGACCCCAAGGTAACCCTGGAAACTCCCCTTTCTGTTACAGAAATGTTACTAAGTTATTATGCAGCTCTGCGGAGAGAAAGAAGTCCTAGCCCAAGTGAAATTATCGTTCAAGGGTACATCTGGAGCGAAGATGGTTGCTACACGGAGTCTACAACTTACAGTGAAGAAAACCACTAGACAACAAAAAACCCTCGAGGGACAGCTTCTCATGGTCAAGGACGGTGAAAGAACAGCAATCTCATCCCGAGTGGCAGAGCTGGACCAAATCATGCCTCAGTATCTTGGTGTTTCGAGAGCTGTCCTAGATTCCGTCATTTTCTGCCACCAGGATGAGAGTCTCTGGCCCATGAGCGAACCCTCGGTGCTCAAGAAGAAATTTGATGAGATTTTCGAAGCTATGAAGTATACGAAAGCCATCGACAATATCAAAGCCCTCCGGAAGAAACAGAATGAGGAACTGGCAAAATACAAAATCATGGAACAGCATGCCAAAGAAGACAAAGAAAAAGCTGATCGTGCAGAGAAAAGATCCATCAAGCTGCAGGACGAGATCGAGGCGCTCCGCGCTGAAACCCATCAGCTTTCCCAAGAGATGCGCCGTGTTGCGGAACTCGCCGACAAAGCTTGGAAAGAGTCTGAAAGCTATGCTCAAGTTTTAGGGACTTTGGAAGGAAAGCGTATTGAGGCAAAGAGTCTGCAGTCGACAATTGACAACCTCAAAAGACACCTTGTTGAGCTTGAGGATCCGGATGAGTGGTTGCAATCGAATCTAGAGCAGTTTGAGTCCAAGCAACTTCAATACCAGCAGCAAGAGGAAGCTCAAAAGGAGAATTACATGGAGATCAAGGACCGGATTGAGCAAGCCCGTCAGAAGTTGGGCGTCAAACAAGCCGAATACGGAAAATATGAAAATGACAAAGCCAACTTTGAGCGCCAGGTAGAAAGAAGACAGAGAATGACAAGGGAGATTGCTCGCAGTCATAACATCCGAGGCTTTGATAATATCCAAGATCAATCCGATATTGACGACTTCATGCGGAAGATTCGGAAGTTGTTGAAGGAGCAAAACCAAGCGCTGGAGCGCGTTAAACGTGAGGCGCAAACTGAGCTACGCGACGTACAGTCTACTCTAAATGAGATTGGGCAGCGAAAGTCTGCGTTGCAGGAAAGTAAGAATGCGGCCAAGCGTCAAATTGCTGCAAATGACAAGGAGGCCTCCAATTATCAAGCGAAGCTCAACGAGATTGACGTCGACGAGGGCGTCCAAGCTGCGCTTGAAGCAAACATTGAGGACATCTCAATTCGTCTGAAGGACGCCAAAGATCATGCTCGATCGGCTTCACTGGACCAAGAAATCCAGGACGTGAACTCAGAACTCCACACCCTCGAGGATGAAGGCACCCGCCTCAATGCTGAACTGATCGAGGCCACAAAACGAGCCGGGGATTTTGCCCGGTTAGATCATCTCAAGAAGGAACTCAAAGAACGAGAACGCAGCTTGGAAACTATGAAAGCTGCCCATGGCGAACGTCTTGCAAAGTACATTGGTGCAAACTGGGGCCCAGCCACTTTAGAGCAAGAGTTTCAGCGTGTCCTTGAAGAGGAGACCAGAAACGTCTCTAATGCCGAAAGCCAACGTGACGGCGTCAACAGGGAGCTGGAGCAGGTCGAATTCAAGCTCATGACCGCCAAGAAGTCTCTGGCTCAGCGACAGAAAGAGCTCAATAGCTGCGCCAAAGAAATTCGCGAAGCCATCAATGAGGAACCCGAAGAGTATCCCGATGCACTCAAACAACGACAAGCACAACTCGATGTCGCTAGAAGGGACGCCGAGCAAAGCGCCGGACTCGGCGACTACTTTATGCGCTGTCTGGAGACAGCCAAGCAGGTGAAAGCCTGTAGACTGTGCCAACGAGCGTTCAGGGCCGACGCAGAATTCACTGTTTTCCAGAAACGACTAGAGGGCTTGGTGAAGAAAGCACAGATTGGTGTGGAGGAAGAAGATGTTGAAAGATTTGAAGCCGAACTTGACGCGGCTCGTGCAGTAAGTACAGCTTACGATACGTGGATTCGCCTCTCCAAAACCGAGATTCCGGATCTAGAGAAGGAAGAAGACCAATATGTCCATCAACGGGACGAGCTCCTGGACCAACTGGAGAATCATGACAAGACTGTCAGCGAGAAGGTTGAAAAGAAGCGAGACGTTGAGGCTTTGTCGAAAACTGTCAATACTATCGTGCGATACGAGAGCGAAATCAAGACCATCCGGTCCCAGATACAGGATCTGTCCGCCAATGTACACAACACTCCTACACGTACCCTGGAAGATTTACAAGAGGAGATTGCAGGCATTGGCGAGAAGACTAGAGCTCTGAAAAAGACCCTGACCAAGCTCACAAATGATAGAGAGCAGGCACGGACTGAGATGAATAACTTGGAGTTGCAGCTTCGAGATGCTAGAAGCAAGCTTGACAATGCGAAGTTCCAACTAGAGAGAAAGTCAGACTTGCTTGCTCGCATTGAGGAGTATAGGAACCTTAACAACCAGCAACGGGAGGCAATCGCAAAGGCTGACAGAGACATTGAGGAGCTGACACCGGAGCTCCTCAAATACCAAGCTCAATACGACGATATTAGCCAGCGGGTCGAAGGCCGAGAGAGGGAGATGCAGCAAGGAATTTCTCAACTGTCTGAAAATATACGCCAATTGGATCTGGCAACGGAGGAGATTGATTCTTACAACGAACGAGGCGGGCCGAGTCAGTTGGAGCGTAGTAGACGCGAGCTTCAAACGATTGAGACTGAAATCAGCCAGCTTGAAGCGGAACAGGCCAATATTACCAAGGAGATCAACAAAATCTCGGCACAGCTTAAAGACAGCGAGAACACAAAACGCCAATACTCCGACAACCTGACATACCGACAAGCAACTCGAGCACTGGCGGAGGTGTCTGCAGAAATTGAGGTTTTAGAAGCTCAGAACGCAGAGGTGGACCGAAGCCGTTTCAGGGAGGAATCAGAGCGCCGAACCCGCGAACACAACGCGCTTGCTGCCAAGCAAGCCAGCAAGATGGGGGAAATGAAGTCTAAAGATGACCAGTTGATGCAGCTTCTCGCGGATTGGAACACGGACTACAAAGACGCCGCTTCCAAGTATAAAGAAGCGCACATCAAGGTGGAGACTACCAAGGCGGCTGTTGATGATTTGGCTCGGTACGGAGGTGCTTTGGACAAAGCCATCATGAAGTACCACTCGTTGAAGATGGAGGAGATCAATGCAATCATAGGAGAGCTCTGGCAAAAGACATACAGAGGCACCGACGTTGACACGATCCTCATCCGCTCCGACAACGAAAATGCAAAAGGAAACCGATCCTACAACTACCGCGTCTGCATGGTCAAATCGGGTGCAGAGATGGACATGCGAGGACGCTGCAGTGCAGGACAGAAAGTGCTTGCGAGTATAATTATTCGCTTGGCCCTGGCAGAGTGTTTCGGTGTCAACTGCGGCCTGATCGCACTCGATGAACCGACAACCAACCTCGACCGAGACAACATCCGCTCTCTTGCTGAGTCCCTGCACGACATCATTCGGGCGCGCCAGCAGCAGGCAAACTTTCAACTTATTGTGATTACTCACGATGAGGAGTTCCTTCGGCACATGCAATGCGGTGACTTTAGTGATTACTATTACCGGGTCTCCCGCAATGAGAAACAGAAGTCAATCATCGAGAGACAGTCCATTGCAGAGGTGAGTTATGATTATCTGCATTGCCAGCATGGTCGCTTTATATACTAATGAGCTTTAGGTCATGTAATCTACTGTCAAAACTCGTACGATGCTTGCTTCCACGCTACATAGCGACTCCGACTTCATGGTAGAGCAGGGAAGATGACCAGCGCATGGACCAGGTGGCATGCATTGATAATTGTCTGCTTTCATTGTATATTATTAGCTGAACAAGTGGTCCTGGGTTACATATCGCATTTGCACGGCGTTGGGGAAGGGGAAATAGTCCTAAGCAATCGATTTTTTATTGATGTCCTTATTTTCAACGTCCTCTTCCAGCTTCGACCAAACATACCGCCAACTTCTACCTAATCCATTTCTAGATCAACATCATCTTCGTCTAGTAATGGTACAAAACGAAAGTCCACGAAAGTCACAGTGCCCCCAGTACCTGCTCCCGAAGACCGCATGCCACCAGGTGCGCCACCATGTCCATTGTTGTCGAACTCAATCATGAACTGAAGACTGAGAACGCCTTGTCTATCCCCTCGGATACTCACTTTATTGGCTACTGCCATAGCACGAGCTGCCTTTTGAATCATAGAGAAACGATAATTCTGGTTGATGCGAGTGCCCATGGAAGACGGTGGGCTGACAAGAAAGGTTTCGGTGACGGTAGGTGCGAGTTTGGCCCTCTTTGCCCGGGCTCGCGAGCCATCATCGGTGAGTACCTTATGGGTTTGAGACGGGCCATTGTTTTGGTTTTGCTGTTCAATCGAGAATTCAACCGTCGATTCGCTGAGGGGACCACCGGAGCCTGACAAGGCGAAAAATGGCTCTCGTATCGCCGAGGCCGAGAGTTTAAGGACAGTCGGATTGGTTGCGCCGAGCTCCGTGATGGCGTTGTGTAGCCAGGCGGAACGCATGATAATCTTCATTACTATGCCGTCGCGCTGGAAGGGGATGTCTGTGTCGGTGTCTTCGGGTTCGTAGGTAGTCAGATCGCAGGTCGTTTTGACTCCTGTTTCGGAGAGGGTGATGCTCAGCGGAGCGCCTTCCTGCGTGTACTGTATTGTGCAGGAACGGTCGAGGAGGAGTGCAGGGGATGTGAATGCGCTTGATGCTGAAGGATTGGGCGGTTGGACGCTGACTGCTCTGCTGAAGCTTCCAGACGGCGCATCATTAATGCCAAAGATTTTCAGCGTTTCCAAGAGGGCAGACAGTGAGACCACGAAACATGGGTAGTATGCGGTGTCTGCGGTGTCGTCAAGGTTGTCTGCGTCGTTGGCCTCATTGCTTGGGGTCTTCGGGGGGTTGAAGGTATAACTGGTGAAGAGTGCTTTGTCTAGAAAGGCAAGTCCTTGTATCACTCTGGTCTCCTCTGCCGAAAACCGGATCCCGTCTGGAGTAATTTGCACGGTGGCTTTTGGAACGAATCCGATGCATTGCAGCAGAGTATAGAGCTGGTGAGCGTTGCTGGAGACAGCTGAAAAGATGGGCTCGGTAGTTGCCATGGCCCTAGGACTTCTGTCTGTACAGATAGCCAGGGAAACGCGTAAAATAGTGAGCACGGAAAATTGGTTATGGAAGAGGTTGGTGGGCTTGTAAAGGCGTGTCTAGTAAAACAGCTCTCGCCCTGTTACACGTTTTTTGTCTTTCAACTTTCCGATTTACAGTACATAGAAAGATTCGGGATACGAGTCACTCAAACGTAGACACCAACGGCGCAGATCATGTATACGGCACCAAATCTGTAGAAGTGGTATATGAGCGACGGGCATGGCTCCAAATCAGAAACTGTCACAGCTTAGCTTACCCGAATGCCAATGACGCTGGAACCCCGAATGTTGCGATGCTCAAGAAGGAGCGATCTATTTAGCGAGCAATGGTGAGCTATAACCCGGTTTGACTTGGATGCGCAGAACGAGACATACTCAGACCGAATAGACCAGTAAGAACCAATGCTAAGATGCCAGTTAGTTCTGTCAATCTTGACGAAGGCCAAACCTCTTACCACTCAGCAGCAGACTGAAGCCAACGAAGAACTGGTGATCTTTCGATATCAGGGGAGAGTAAGGGCTTGAGGAGGCTGCCTCCCAGACTTCGTTCAGAGACATGAGGATAAATGAATTAAACTTCAAATTGAGCAAAGGTCAATTATCAGACAGCTTATACAGCAATTGATGTCTGTAATGGAAAAGAACAACTAGTCTACATTACTCCGCCATCGCAGAGCTTCTAGATAGAGACAACGCGTCAAGCTAAGTAACTTATGGTCGATCTGGCACAATCAATCTCGGATCAACATAGTTCCGAGCCTCTCCCCGTCTCCGCCTATAACGCGGAGATCGCAATTCGGCGCCGCTGGGGTCCAGGGTGCTGAAGAAGACAGTTTATAACAGAAATCTCGAGCGCAATATGCCGGCACTTACATCAGAGAGTGAGTCCGCGAGCCGAGTGTGTTGGTCTCTGTGGCTTTCAGACTTGATTGACCATAGATACAGGTTCCAAGCGGAAAGCTTCGGAAGATGCGGCTTCCCCGGATTCCCAGAAACAGATCAAAAAGGCGCGCACTGACTCTCTTGAAAGAGAGCCAAAGGTTTGTCTCTACTTCGAACTCATTTCTGTTGCCTTCTAACAGTGTTGGTTGTAGACCGAAGATGAGCCTCTTGGAAAGCCACCGCTGAGGATCGTTCCCTTCCCAGAAAAGGTAAGCTTCACCATTGAATGTTGATTCGACCCCGCGGCTGATGTTCATCCCCCACAAAAGCCCGCTGTCTTAGAAGAACGACGAGGTGAAATCGAGTTTCGAGTGGTCAATAATGATGGCTCGCGGGATAGTTTCGTCGTTCTCACCGGATTGAAGTGCATCTTTCAGAAGCAGCTTCCAAAGATGCCCAAGGATTATATCGCACGGCTTGTCTACGATCGTTCGCATTTGTCTATCGCCATTGTGAAGCACCCATTAGAGGTTGTAGGGTACGTGTGGGAGAAATGGCTTGGTTGGTTCTTGAAGAGCTCACCAATTGTTGTCTAGAGGCATCACCTACCGGCCGTTCAATAGCCGCAAATTCGCGGAAATCGTCTTCTGTGCCATATCTTCGGACCAGCAAGTCAAGGGTTACGGTGCGCATTTGATGTCTCACTTGAAGGTATGGCTGGGAATTAAAGCCGCAGCAGGAGTGGTAGCTAACTGTAAGAGCAGGACTATGTGAAAGCGACCTCGCCCATTATGCATTTCCTGACTTATGCGGACAACTATGCGATTGGTTATTTCAAGAAGCAGGGATTCACCAAGGAAATTACGCTCGACAAGTCTATATGGATGGGTTATATCAAGGATTACGAGGGAGGAACCATCATGCAATGTACCATGCTCCCTAAGATCCGATACTTGGAAGCAGGTCGCATGCTTCTGAAGCAAAAGGAAGCGGTGCAAGCCAAAATCAGGGCTTTCAGCCGTTCGCATATTATCCATCCTCCGCTAAGGGAATGGAAGAACGGGGCTTGCAAGATCGATCCTCTGAGTATCCCCGCCATTAAGGAATCCGGATGGTCACCGGATATGGATGAATTGGCGCGGCAACCGCGCCATGGGCCGAATTACAATCAGCTCCTGCACTTGCTCAACGACATGCAGAACCACAGTGCTGCATGGCCGTTCACTCAGCCTGTCAACCGCGATGAGGTTCCTGATTACTACGAAGTCATCAAAGAGCCAATGGACTTATCGACGATGGAAGAGAAGCATGAGAAGGACATGTACCCGACCCCGCAAGATTTTATCAAAGATGCCATGTTGATCTTTGACAATTGCCGGAAATACAACAACGAGAATACGCCATATGCGAAAAGCGCCAATAAATTGGAAAAGTTTATGTGGCAGCAGATTCGCAACATCCCGGAGTGGTCGGTAAGTGTTTCTCTTGGACGCTCCTCCTAGGGGGAAGAACAACTCATGCTGACTTTGTCATAGCATCTGGCCGATGGACACTGAGTTATTTGATGGTTGATCGAGCCTTTTCTGATCTTGAAGCGGCGGAGTTTTGGTTTGGTTGGCGTTTATTGCTTCTATTCAACGAACAAATACCCAATGGATGCATGGGGGAGCATTTTTGGCCATTTCTATCTAACACTCGATGACTGAACAAATGATATGGCAATATCACAAACATCACTTCGTACATTCCTCATTCTCTACCAGGGAAACCGCTGCTGTAAGCTTTATTCCCCAGGCACCGAGACCAAAAAGAAGCGCTGGAAAGCAATTCAATCCGGTAAGGGAGCTTAGAATTCAGCGAACTGCTGTATTGAGACGAGATATGATCTATCACAGCATTGTGAGTTTGTCGCTGCCCTTTGCTTCTAGCCACCAGATGATTGTAACATCATAGTTCATCCCTCCCTTGCGTGTAATCTCGGCCAGCAGTGGAGAACGTGGTGAGCTGCTGATGATCGTTAGCTGGTGGGTCCTTCATTTCGGAATAACTTTGCGGCGGGCCGTTTGTTGGTTGCGGATCATGAAGATGGCAGGTCAACAAGAGATGGACAATTACTATTCTAGTATGAAAAGGTTGCTCTGCAGGTGGTCGGGGCAATTCATCGCCCTTCTTTTGCTGTTATAATCATTATTATTATAATAATAATATCGCAACGCGTGCCCTGTTCCTGCTTGTCCTTATTGTCCATTGTCGTTCCCAGTGGGCGGCTGGAGGATTGTTACTTTAAGCCGTCTTTTCCCACTTCAGGCGGCCTCTCCAGGGGCTCCTGAGCCTGAAAGTCCTAGAATCTCGAATCTCTGTCGTTCATTGCGCCGATGCCTTAATTTGGACTAAATTATCTCCGCCCATTCGTTAATATTCTGGTTCTTTGCGATCGTTCAATCGTGAGCTGGCCATCTTATTCTTATTATTGAGACGTTGGTGGAACAGTAAACACGGGCCACTCCTATTCTTGGAACGACTCGATATCTTCCATCATTTCTGACTTTTTCGCTCTTGACCTCACGCCAATTTTCACTTGTTTGGATCATCTATTGGATTTGCCTTGTTGGTTGTCTATCGCTCTCGCGCACAATGGCGTCGCCGTCACTTTTGGACTTGGAGCCGAGGAATCGGCTCCCCACTCTGTTTGAGGTACTCAGTCGTCGCACTCTGGCTCCTGTCGATCTATTCTCTTTCTACATATACATGCGAGACCAGCAGCGCTCGGTCGATTACTTGGATTTCTGGTATGCACGAGATCTCTCCCTGAATAGTGCGGCGCATGAATCACGGGAAAGTCTGACCTCGGAGTGAAATAGGCTCGATGTATCACAACATATGTCGCTATGTCGCCATTATGTCCGCGAACTGCGTCGGTCTGTCTTAGTTGCGACGCCTGATCTTGAAAAAGCAGATAGTAAAGGCTCATCCGCCGCTTTGGATACCTTGGAACATCTCGGCGATATCCCGCTTACAGAAGCTGGTCCCTCTGGCTTGCGCCGGGGCTTTCGTGACTACGACGACAAGGACGCCGATCAAAGGCTGTCGGCCTTCCTTCGCTCTGATGGCCACACATCCCAGCATTCACCGCAGAGTAGCCTCGGGTCGCAGAACGCTGCTCGCCTTCCTTCCAATGAACAACCGCCTCGTCCAAGCTCTGGAACACAGAACGAATCGAATTCCCCTGGCCATACAGTCACGCGACACGATATTCGCGCGTCTGCAGAGAAGATTCTCTACACCTATTTACTACCCGGTGCTGAAAGAGAGATCGTTCTCCCGGAGGAAATGGTATCAACGGTAATCAATCTCATTGAGGATGACGGGAGGGATGATCCGGAAGTGTTTGACCCCGCCAAAGACTACGTCTTCCAAGCAATGGAACGCGACGCATACCCTGGGTTTTTGCAGGCAAAAGCCTTGGGTAATCTTGTGCCATTGACTGTTGTGACTCGCTTGGCTTTGGCTTTGATGAGCTTTGGCGGTGGTTTCTGGGGCGCCTTCTACGTTGTCCTTCGAGACAAGCCGCGGCATATTCGTTGCTGGGTAAGACCTCTTTTCATGTTCCTTGCACACTTTTGCTAATGACGGACCAGGTGATTTTGCCTTTCATTGTGGCTGCATATTTCATCGCGTCGTACCAGTACAAGATCGACCCGGTAATGGCATATTTGGGGTACAGTGAATACACGTTCATGAACTGGGCTCCAATCCGCGAGCCTTATGTTCGTAAGCTCCTGAATAAACGAGCCACTGCAACGTTATTCATTGCCCTACTGGTCGCTGCTGCGCTGAGCATTCTGTTCATTTTTGTTCCCGGTATTATGCTGTGATTTGGTCATTTTCAGGCTGTTAAGCATACGTCCGCGCTACCAGGCCTCACTTCGGACGCTCCTCTGATCCATTGAATAATTCTCGCGACTATGATTATGTCATGCGAGCCCAGCTGTCCTACGCGGGACCGACACCGCAGTGCGGGCTTTCTTTTCGGCCTGCCAAAGCAGCTGGTGCATAGGCTAGCCACTCGGTTGTTCTCGAAACCGACACTTTAGGATATTCTCATCCAAGTTGCGCTCCGTCGAGCCCTTCTTCAGGCTTGGAACGATTCGAGCAAAACGCGGTACATCCTTCTGGCTGATGCCGCGTCATTCGGCTCGAGGCCACGCCGTACCGATCCCTCCAGCCGCAACAGACTTTCCTTGTCGCTTCGTCTTGTGAATGTTTCCTTCTTGATTGCTTCTTCACCTCTTCATCTTCTTACAATACCCATTTCTGCCTCTTCTGCATGATGTTCAATTTCAATGACTGCCGGCGGAACTTTTTGGTGTTCAGGCATTGGTCCGCTAATCTGTTATAATAATGCAATCTTAATGGCAAATAACTTTCTCAAATGCTGATATTGCATGTCGTAAGTAGTCCTAGCATGATGGCTCTATGCGAAAGAGTAAACCATCCGGAAGAAGATACATCATGAGCTCGTAATGACCATTACAGGTCCACTGTTAACCTTGCATTTTTTTTTCATGTCCTTTAACCAGCGACAATGGCTGCTACATTAGGACTTCTTTCCCAGGATGCGCTTCGCATGTCTCGCGCCAGCCCCGCTCAACCCGAATCTAGAAGATCCCGCACTTTCATCAATGTCCATACGCGAACCAGCCGCGTGTAAATCGATACCGCCATCGTTGCCATTATCCCAGTACCCATCATCCTCGTCATCGTAGTCATCAGCGTTGAACTCGCGCTTATTGCCACCTCCCTGGCCAAACCGCTGCGCTCCCCCGAGCTTCCTGGACCCGGGCCCGCCTACCGCCGCGTCCTTTGCGCTCCCATCAGCGGAGGCCAGCGCTTTTTCAAGCAGAGCAGCTCGCGCCTGTTCTTTCGCCCTACGCTTCGCGGCATTGCTCTTAATCTTGGCGATCTCGGCTTCGATGTCGCTGATGACGTCGCCGCAGCGGCTCTCCCACTCTGTCAGGAGGGAGATCATCGTCGGGAGGGACTGGGGTTTGATGTCGCGGAGGGGCGCAACGGAGGTCACGTTAACGAAGGGGGGATTGGAGGCGGGGGAGAGGCGGGCGGTGATGAGGGAGGAGTAGATGGCTTTTGTGACGAGGGATTCGAGATCAGCGGGGGCTGAGATGGCGAGGGCGTCCATGAGGGTCTTGTATGTGAGGGGCTTGAGTGTTGCGGAAAGCGTGAGGAGCGAGAGGAGGCGGAGCTTGAGCGCTTGTTCGGCGCTGAGGCTGGGGAGGTTGGGTGTTGCTGAGGGGGTTTGTTAGTTACCGTACGCCTAATGGTTCAGCTTGAAAGGCTGGCGGGCTTACTCTGGTAGTCCTGCCATGTTCCCCAGGCGAAGATCTCCAGGAGGGTTAGGTAGCCTTGGAACTCTGCTGGGGTGGTTGGGGAGCGGAGGGCTTGGATGGTAGGCGTTTCCAGCAGCTCGGCGAAGACGTAGGTGTGCGGGTTCGAGGTTGCATTTGTGATTAGATTCGCAATAAATCGTGGGGAGGTGGCACTGTTTGAGTTGGCCAGGTGGATGAAGGGTTGCAGGGCCTCGATGGCCCGAGTATGTATTTGATCCATTTGAGCTTGGTGGTCTGGTGCTTGAAGGTCAGCTACAGCAGCTCATTCGGCGAGACAGCCAAGCGTAAACCTACGTTTTAAGGCAAAACCGAAATGTGAGAGACTAAGAGTGGTATGCGAGACTCGGCACCGGAGCTGTCTCTGATAGAATAGTTGACTGATAACAGCGGGGATGTTGATGGTGATGATGATACCTATCCAGCTGTCATCTGAATTGGGGTTGTTTGTTTGAGATGCAAACAAGATCTGTCACTTAAGATTCGGGATGGGATTCAAGCATAACTCTGATCATAATCTCCAGATCGATACGAAGTATTCAGCACTATTCTAGGATGGTTGATCGCCGATGCTACATCCGAACTCACATTATAATAATGGCACTGCGAGTTGAAAAGTTTGGCCCTTTGCCAATCAAGCGGCTCAATTCCCTTCTGCTCAGCATTATGCAGTCTTCTGCTTATTATTGTTGCGCCTGGGAGGGTGAAAGGCCAAGACCATATTTCCGATGAAGCTTGTGAAACTCGAACCGAAACGGTATCTAGACCCTGTGATCAGGTCTGGTTAAGTCCTGGTTCATTTTAGGTGGCTATCTGACGGGTTAGACTGTATCATGACTAGTAGAAGCGTTTACTTGAAACTGGACAGCATCCCAATGAGGATAGGGATTCTGGGTTTGTTTCATGATGGCCAAGCGTAAATTGTACCGCAATTGCACATGGCCCCTGCGAATAATCATCCTCATTTGAGACTGTCCTTGATAATTGATCAATAGTGTAGTGTACGCACAGCAGACTCGTCTCACAGACAGAATAATAATCAATAATAGAGCCAGACATGAGAAATCTCGGTTACCACTTTTTGAGCCGGACAGCCGGATTACCGAGTCAGACACCATTCCATTAACTAAGCGCTGATCAAGGGAAGAGACCAAGGGGCGGTGATGATCCCCTTGCATATCGAGTCAAGCATTGGAAATGTGTGACACTGCAGCTTCATCGCTGTCAGCTCACAAGGGTTGTGTACAGACTTGAGAATTCCTGATTCAAAATGGGTCGCAAGTATGTGGCATTACTGGCAATGCAATGAGAAGCATTTTTCGTAATAGTAGCATCTGGATATGTACTCCATACTCCGTACTTTGTGCAAGAAGGGCCTGCTCCGTGACCTAGTCTATCTATCCGAAAGGCCGATCGAAGAGGAACTTGGAGTACGTACCAGTAGTAGACGAGTAGACTGGGCCTACGGCTGATTAGATTAACATTAATAATGGAATAGCGCCAAACAGCCCAAACCACAACCATTGCCGCTGATTGATTGTGCTGTAATTTCTTTATGCATTATGGGCCTCTAGCCAAGACTTTCCGGCTGTTTCTTCCAGTTGCCCCTCAAGAAATTATTGATAACCAAGAAGGAAGGGATGAAATGATATGCCCTTGTCGGGCTTCCGACCACATCCGTCCCTGTACTCCCTTCGTTGGTCTTTTCTCCGCTATTTATCTTTGACGTCAACCCAGCTCGCTGTAGGCGCTGGCTCCCAATCTCTCTTTTCATACAGTCTTGGTCTCCCTTCCATAACAGATCCTCATGCGGTAGCACACTGCAGTACAGCTTCCGTTGCGTAGCTTTGGTGAACTCAAACCCCGCGCCATGGCGGCCTCCGATCTTATACGCGCCCACGATAGTGGCTCCTCCGCCGGCCGATCCCCAGCGCATATGGCGACCACTACAGTCAAGGTGGATGGAATGACATGCGGGGCATGTACTTCCGCTGTTGAAGGCGCTTTCAAGGGTCTGGATGGTGTAGGACAGGTGTCAGTTAGCTTGATGATGGGCCGAGCCGTCGTTCATCATGATCCGACCATAATACCTGCGGAAACAATAGCCGAAAAAATCGAAGACTCCGGTTTTGATGCTGAGATCATCTCCACTGACGGCCCGTCGATACAAACCGATAGCCACAGAAATGCGCAGGATCCGACGCCGCGATTTTCGACCACGACGTTAGCGGTGGAAGGGATGACGTGTGGTGCCTGTACGTCTGCTGTGGAAGGAGGACTCAAGGAAGTCAGAGGCGTCAAATCGATCAACGTCTCATTGCTGTCAGAACGAGCAGTGGTGGAGCATGATGCTTCCGTGATCACGCCGCAACAGCTCGCGGACATTATCGAGGATCGTGGCTTCGGCGCGACGGTGCTGGAAACCTCAACGCCGCAGGACGGTCCTCGTGGCTCGCAGGAAGATGCGGACGCTAAATCGTGCCTCATGAACACAACCGTCTCGATAGATGGCATGACATGTGGCGCTTGTACATCCAGCGTGCAGAGTGCATTCGATGGTGTTGATGGTGTGGTTCAGTTCAACATCAGCTTACTTGCTGAACGCGCTACCATTGTCCATGACCCTACGGTTCTCTCGGCCCAACAAATCACCACAATTATCGAAGATGCGGGGTTTGACGCAGCTATCATTTCTTCAGAGCCCAAACTGTCTACGTCTAGCTCCACGAACAGCGTAACTCTGAGTTTACACGGCTTGCGCGATGTAGTCGCGGCAAATGATCTAGAAGACTCCCTTCTCCGGAGACCCGGAATACACTCGGCGTCCATCAATATGGGCACATACAAGCTTGCAGTTTCGTATGATTCTGCGAAAATTGGGATTCGTACCATTGTTGAGGCGATTGAGGCTGCCGGCTACAATGCTTTGCTGTCTGAGTCGGACGACACCAACGCCCAGTTGGAATCTCTGTCCAAAACCAAGGAGGTCCAAGAGTGGCGAAGCGCATTCTTGTTCTCTCTCTCATTCGCGGTGCCCGTCTTCGTTCTCAACATGTTGCTTCCCATGTCTCTACCCAAGCTCGACTTCGGCAAGCTCCGCTTATGCGCAGGCGTGTACCTCGGGGACGTGCTATGTTTGTTGCTCACCATCCCCGTACAGTTCGGTATTGGTAAGCGATTCTACGTGAGCAGCTACAAATCACTCAAGCATCGCTCACCGACTATGGATGTTCTTGTCATGTTGGGCACATCTGCGGCTTTCTTCTACAGTGTCTTCATCATGCTTGTGGCCATGTGCACAATGGCCGACAAACGGCCCAACACCGTGTTTGATACAAGCACCATGCTCATTACCTTCATTACACTCGGAAGATGGCTAGAGAATCGGGCTAAAGGTCAAACGTCAGCCGCTCTCTCGCGACTCATGTGCCTGGCTCCGTCTATGACGACAATTTACGATGATCCTATTGCTGCTGAGAAGCTCGCCGAGGAATGGGAAACCGCCAAAGTTTACACCGATGAGAAGAAGCCAGCATCTTCAAGCGCGGACAGATCTGGTCCAGGTCACAGAGTGATCCCAACTGAGCTCATTGAAATTGGCGACGTAGTTGTTCTTCACCCTGGTGACAAAGTTTCTGCAGACGGGGTCGTCATTCGAGGCGAAAGTTACGTGGATGAAAGCATGATCACCGGTGAAGCGCTACCCATTTATAAAAAGAAGGGCAGTACCGTCATTGCTGGAACTGTGAATGGCACTAGTTCGATTGACTTCAAGGTCACCCGAACCGGCAAGGACACTCAGCTCAGCCAGATTGTGAAATTGGTTCAGGACGCGCAGACAAGCCGGGCTCCTATCCAGCGGGTGGCGGATATTGTTGCTGGCTACTTCGTTCCGGCTATCATCAGTCTCGGTCTCATCACGTTCTTTGGTTGGATGTTCGTTAGCCACGTTTGGTCTCATCCTCCCAAGATCTTCGTCGCCGAAGGCAGTGGCGGAAAAGTCATGATTTGCCTGAAGCTTTGCATCTCTGTCATCGTCTTTGCTTGTCCATGTGCATTGGGTCTCAGCACCCCAACAGCCGTCATGGTTGGTACTGGCGTTGGTGCGCAGGAGGGCATTCTAGTCAAGGGTGGTGCTGTGCTTGAAGGCGCGACTAAAATCAACCACGTCGTCTTTGACAAGACTGGCACCCTGACTACGGGGAAGATGACCGTTGCCGAGGCCAGAATAGAACGCCAGTGGCATGAAGGGCGTTGTCGACTTTGGTGGTTGATCGTAGGTCTCGCGGAGATGAACAGTGAGCACCCTATCGGCAAGGCCATCCTCTCAGCAGCAAAGGCTGAATCGGGCCACTCCGAGGGCGATGGACTACCAGGCAGCTTGGGTGACTTCAATGCCCATGTTGGTCAGGGAATATCTGCATTGATTGAGCCCGCGTTCAATGGAGACCGGACAAGGTATCGTGCTGTAATTGGCAATGCCGCTTTCTTGCAGTCCCAAGGTGTATCGGTTCCTGAATCTGTTGAAGCTGAAGATCAGCCCACCGGCAGCCCGAAGCCTACCGCTGGCATCACGCAGATTCATGTGGCCATCGATCAGCAGTTTGCCGGAACTATCTTCCTCCGCGACACTGTGAAATCGACTGCCGTGGCTACGATCGCTGCTTTGCATCGCATGGGGCTCAAGACTTCGCTCATCACTGGAGATACCCGCTCTACTGCCTTGTCCATCGCTTCCGCTGTTGGTATATCTCCTGAATTCGTTCACGCCTCTGCCTCCCCGTCCGACAAACAATCCATAATCGCTTCGATGCAAGAATCCGGTGACCGCGTCGCCATGGTAGGCGATGGAATCAATGACTCCCCGGCTCTGGCAACCGCATCAATTGGGATTGCTCTGGCTTCGGGGACGGACGTCGCCATAGAAGCCGCCGACATCGTGCTCATGCGGCCAGATGATCTCCTTTCCGTCCCCGCCAGTCTATCGCTCTCTCGCGCAGTCTTCAGACGCATCAAGCTCAATCTCATGTGGGCCTGCGTCTACAACGTCATCGGCCTTCCATTCGCCATGGGTCTCTTCCTGCCCTTTGGCGGCTTCATGCTTCCCCCCATGGCCGCCGGCGCGGCAATGGCAGCATCAAGCGTCTCCGTCGTCGTCAGCAGCCTGCTCCTGAATTTCTGGAAACGTCCACGATGGATGGACGTCGAGAAGCTAGAGAAGGAAGCGCAGCTCGGCGGCGTTGGCTCTCGCGCGTCCCGGAAGAACCGGTGGCCGGCTGCTCTCTTTGTCTCCGGTCCTGGCAGTCGTACCGGCCCGTTGGGTTGGGCCAGGCGGACAGGCGCGAAAGTCTGGTCGACTGTCACCGGACGGAGTCCGAGAACAGTAGACACCAACGATGGCTATGTCCCTCTACAGACGGTAGAGCCAGTCGTTTAATTACCCCTGTTCCCCTTCTTGCATGTTTTTCGATGCTCTGTCTCATGTGCACTGTTCATAGCTACCTAGGATTCGGCTTATGAAGTACCTGCATGATGGATGTCTCTTCTTACGGCTACCATAATAATGAATGGCATAGACATATGTGGTTTTCGAGGGTCTTACAGATGTTCATTGATACGAGTATCTCTACAACTGCATCGCTAGTATAATGCAAAACCCAAGGATATGAAGCAGCAGTACTTGAACCAGGAATAGTCCTGCACTCGCACATAGTCAAGTCACTTCATATCATTCATCATTGAAGGCCAATAGTCAATATATGACCTGAAGACTGTCGCTCGTAGATTTCCTGATCATCATTATATGAAACAATGCGAGCCCAAGAAACACAACCAACGCAAAGAGCGTCTAATCATCCTTGTTCTCTGTCGCCCGGAGAGTTTCAGTGGCTTCTGCCTCTACCTCTGCCGCTGCTGTTGCTGTTGCGGCAGGAGCCGATTCCCCCGCCTCTTTCGCATCGTCAAGCTGGATATCCCCGTCGCTGTCTGCATTTGCCCTAGACGCCGGTTCCTTGTCCTCGGTCTGTCCCTCAGTAGTAGAACTAGGTTGTTCGGTTTCTGCCGACGACCCACCCGCAAGCGCATTTGCGTTCTGCGCCAAAGTCATCTCGACTCCCTTGCCGTCCTGCAGGCCCACATCCTCTACTCCTACGATCGGCGGGCCCCGAGCGTGGGGAATCTCCTCGGACGAGTCGGCTGGCGGGGGGCTAGTACCGCCCATAGTCTCGTTTTGTGCCGTCGTTTCTAAGGTCTGGGCTTGTGCTATCGGATCCTGAGCCTGCAGTTGGACCTGCTCTGGTTGTGATGTTTGCGCGACCAATGGTAATGAATTACCTGGGACGAGGCCTACGAAGAACGAGTGTTAACAGGAATGTATGGAGACAAGTAACTAAGAGCGTTACCTTCACTGAGAGTAGCTCCACCGTCGTTGCCCGGGGAGGATGCGCCGGTCAACCAAGGGATCGGAGTAAGCAATGCCCCACCTAGGGACTCATCACTTCCTGGGGCATGATCTGGGAACATGAAACCATGCCCTCCTCCGTTCAATACGCCATTGACCTGACCGGCGCTGGGTTCTGTTTGAAGTGGAAATATATCAGCGGTACTTGTAACGGAAACGACTCGGTCGACGGCGCGCAGGTACGCAGGGAGAGTTCGATAGTGTGCATTAGGTCGGAGAACTAGCTCTGCGAGTCTCTGTATGGTGTGCGGAGGCTTCGATGCAAAAAATGTCTTTAATGCCGACTTGATGGAATCCAGCAATAACATAAGCGGCGGGGGGAGGGTATCGGTCGAGGAATCAACGAACGACTGCGGTTTGGAGTCTGGCACACGCTCGCCCGATGGAGGCGGCGTGGCAGCTGATGCGGGTATTGTCGACTGTGAAGGATTCTCTGTCTCTGTTGGAGGAGTATTCTCTTTGTTGCTGCTCGGTGGCACTGCGTTGGGTTCTTGCGAGTAGGAAGATGGCTGTTGCTGTGCGGCTGGTGATTGGGTTTCGACGTGAAATTTGGGCATGGGAAACGCGTTGTATACATTCTACTTATCTGTTAGTCCTCACGAAGAGTGGATAAAAGGATGACTACAGCCTGCGCACATGTTCTAGTCGCTCGAGGAGAGGCCCGACCATACCGGGCCATTTGTTGCTGGACGAGGTATTAGCACTCGATCACGATATAGATAGATTGACAGATCGTTGCCCGTACTAGTCCATTGAGCCGCCATTGGCGACCGTCTCTAAGCTTTCTTCATCTATAATTGCAAAACGTCAGCGCAAGATAGTTCTAGTAGCTTATGGTGGCATTCCCAAGCTGTGTTGCCAGGGATAAAAAGGCCAACACAGAGCGCGCTCATGGACAGGTGATCATCTTTATGAGAGACGCTCTAAGCAGCTTACCCAGTGACATTTTGGCCCCACGCTTCCTTCTCGTCACTCTGTTGTTGAGGTAGTCCCCAGACGCAAGTTGCTTGCTCTAGGTTAATTAATGCAATGGAATGCTATACGCGTGGGGAGCGGCTCTCCCGGCAGTCGAAGCTTGTAATTGGCTGCAGTAATCGCTTATCGGAGCATCACGTGACGGTTATCGGCCAATTTTTCGATGGAGTCACGAATGTCCCCACGGCGGGCAGACGGAGGGGCCTTGTCTCACTCTCCCCAGACGTTGCAAGCACTGTGGTCTGGTGACTGACCCTTGGAGCAAATCAATTCTAGTTTCATTGCCTTCATTGCCAGTCAGGCCAAAATGTGGAACTCTCCAAAGGTTGGGGTCCTCGGTGGAGGTCAGTTGGGACGAATGCTCGTTGAGTCGGCGAACCGACTTAACATCCAGGTCAATGTTCTGGACGCCGATAACGCCCCTGCGAAACAAATCAGTGCCCACGACGGCCATGTGACTGGCTCATTCAAGGAGCATGAAGCTGTGCGGAAATTGGCGAAGACCTGCGATGTTGTGACAGCCGAGATTGAGCATGTCGATACCTACGCTCTTGAGGAGATCTCCTCGGAGGTCAAGGTTGAGCCCAGCTGGCAAGCGATCCGAACAATCCAGAACAAATTCAATCAGAAGGAACACCTGCGGAAGTATGGCATACCAATGGCGGAGCACCGGGAGCTGCTTGAGAACACACCGGCTGAACTCGCCAAGGTCGGCGAGCAACTTGGGTATCCCTTGATGCTTAAGTCGAAGACGATGGCCTACGATGGACGGGGTTAGTGAACAAGACGGAGTCAGAAAAGGCTATCTAGAATGTTGTTGTGGCTGACAATGGGCGCCAGGAAACTTCCGTGTCAATTCCAAGGACGATATCCCCGAAGCCCTTGAAGCGCTCAAGGACAGGCCATTGTACGCTGAGAAATGGGCCTACTTCAAGATGGTTGGTCTTTTATTCGCTTCATAAGTGACTTCGACCTAATAGCGACGCTCATAGGAATTGGCCGTAATGGTTGTGAAAACCAAGGACGCGGTCCTCTCATACCCCACAGTTGAGACAGTACAAGAAGACTCGATATGCAAGCTCGTCTACGCACCTGCCCGCAATGTCTCCGATGCCATCAACCAGAAAGCTCAGGAGCTAGCCCGCAAGGCTGTCGCAGCCTTTGAGGGCAAGGGTGCGTTCGGTGTGGAGATGTTCCTCCTCGAAGACGACAGCATCATGCTGTGCGAAATTGCCAGCCGCATCCACAACTCCGGCCACTACACGATTGAAGGATGTGCCCTGTCCCAGTTCGACGCGCACCTCCGCGCCATCCTCGACCTCCCCATTCCCCCACAGAGCCTCGAAATCCGCCAACCGTCCATCATGCTGAACATTATCGGCGGCGCCGCCCCAGACACCCACCTTAAAGCCGCCGAGGCCGCTCTCTCCATCCCCAATGCCAGCATCCACCTCTACAGCAAGGGCGCCGCCAAACCCGGCCGCAAAATGGGCCACGTCACCGTCACCGCGCCCACGATGCACGAAGCCGAGAAATACATCCAGCCCCTCATCGACGTTGTTGACGAGATCCGCTCCAAGCGCAGTGACATCAAGACGCAGCCCGCCAAGTCCGGCCCGTCGAAGCCCGCCCCCACCGTCGCCGTGATGATGGGCTCGGACAGCGACCTCAAGACCCTTGTCCCGGGCCTGAAGCTCCTCCGTGACTACTTCGGCATCGAGCCCGCCGTCGACATCACCTCCGCCCATCGCACCCCAACATTCATGGCCGAGTACTCGGCCAGCGCGGCCGCGCGCGGCATCAAGGTCATTATCGCCGCTGCGGGCGGCGCCGCCCATCTCCCTGGGATGGCTGCCGCTCACACCGTCCTGCCCGTCATCGGCGTACCGGTCAAGGGCAGCTCGCTAGACGGCGTGGACAGCTTGTATAGCATCGTCCAGATGCCTAGAGGTATGTTATCTTCTTTTCTTCTACCATCTCTCTCTTTCCCGTGGACAGCCCGCTAATCGTTTATCGCTACAGGTGTCCCCGTCGCGACGGTAGGAATCAACAACAGCATCAACGCTGCTCTCCTGGCGGCTCGTATCCTTGGCGCATTCGACCCGGCTATCCAGCGTAAGGTGGAGGCGTATGCCGAGCAGGCTAGACACGAGAACATGGAGCTGAAGGGGACCAAGATGCAGGAACTCGGATGGGAAAAGTACTTTGAACAGATGTAACAGAATTTAATAGCTAGATTGGATTATTGATGAGAATGGCTGAATGACTCTACCGACTTACGGAATATCGAAGACTTGACAGAAGAACGAGACAGAATTAGAGATTACGTACTCGAAACTAGTCATACAGATCATAGCGTGACAGCCACAAGACATCATACACAGATACTGCAAGCACAAAACTCATGGAAGCGAAAACATGATATCTCAAAGCCAGTACATGCGTCATCAGTCAGGAACAAAGGAAATATTGAAGGGAACGGCCAGACATATGTCCTCAATAGCTAATCTTTCCTTTAAGCGGTCTGTGGGTTGAAGGCCTCGGGGGTGCCTCGGACGGTAAGCCCCTCGGCGGTGACCTTCGTAGCGGCCCCATTTTGATGACCATTCGTGTGGCCATTGGTGGCGCCGTTGCTGAAGGCATTGTCCATTTCATCGGCGAATCCACGCGAGGGATGTCCAGTCTTTGGATACCCGTCAGCACCGACCTGACCACCCTGGGTCGCTCGACCATCGGCTCCCTCTGTTGGTCGGCCATCAGGCTTCTCTCTGAGTCGGCCCTCGGCCGTCCGGTGAGGCTTGCGTTGGATGGAAGCGAGCTTGGGGATGTCCTTGGACTCAGAGGCACTGCCGATAGAGAAGACTGGGGATTCCCAGCGCTCTCCCTTGCGCGCGAGATCAGTGTATTCAGTAGCCTTGTTGGAGACTGCTCCAGGGAGCTTGATGTCTGGGAACATCGAGTCGTGAAGAGTGGTGACGGTCTGGATCTTGGTATCGCGCTGAGCAATTGCTTGAGCCTTTTGCTTCTTCTCGGTCAGCTTCGCGCGCGCAGCGTCCATGTAGCGCGAGTAGATGTTGGGAGCATTTGCAGGATCCTGCTTGGTAGCTTCCTTTGCACGCTGAACCTCTTGGTTGACTTCAAAGGCAAATGCATCACCTTTGACGAAAGCGTCATGGATCTGCTTTTCGAGCACCTTCTCCAGGGTAGGCCGAACAATGTTAAAGAGCATAGGCTTGAAGATGGCAAAGAGAATCTTGTGCTTGGACTTCCTCAGCTTGATGTCGAGATCGTGAATCTTCACCGTCACCTTGTCCAGTTTGACAAAGTGCTGACGGTCCTCCTTATGAGCCGTGGAGGCCGCGATCTTGAACCCAAAGCCCTCGTTACCGAGGAAGATGTCCATGACACCCTTGTCTGTGATTGAAGGGAATCCCTGCTTCTTCTTGATATAGTAACTGACATCTAACGAGGAGTTAGTAAGACATAACCTCACAATATCGTCATGTTTCAATATTGAACCTACCTCTGAGATCGGCTTGAATACCGGATACCGAGATCATGATCTGAGCAAGGAATCAGTTTGAGCAGCGGACATAACTGGATAACGCGTGACGAACCTTGTTGTCTCTCTTGTTACTGATGTTCTTCCGACCCCAGCGGAAATAGTTATCACTACCAAATTCCACGACATTCGGCATCAGATTGTCACTCTCGATGACGAGATTCTCCACAACCTGTGAACATTGCAACGTTAGTCACCTGAAACCCTCAAGACAGTTCTTGAAGCAGACTCACCACGTCGGCCATCGGATCGGACACCTCGATGCGAGGCACAGGGACATAGCGAACGTTCTCAAAGACCGAAGGCAAGATGACATCTCTGATATCTTTAAGCAGGTGCTTCTTGAGAGCGACATTGCCACTAGCGTCTCGACCAAGGTCATTGAAGAGCTTCTCCAAAGCTGAGCGGAATGCTCGATTCTGAGGGTCTTGATTGAACTGATCGCCTATGAATCTAATCTCATCAAGGATCCGATCGGTATGATCCTTGTAGCGATCGCGCAACAGGTAACGACCGTGATCGTACAATCGGTCCCATTCACGGTCGCAGTCTTCCTGCATGATGTAGCCTTGTTCCTGCAAGGTTTTCCTGCTCGAGTCAGAATGATCCGTATAGTCTACCTTGGCGGTCGGACTTACCTGATGAAGGTGTCCATGTTCTTGAACCAGCCTCTGAGCTCCGGGTCCTTGTCTGCATCGCGGTAGATTTTGTCGAGGGAGTCGAAGAAATCATCCAAGGACGTGCTGTTTGCAAATCGTTCAATGAGAGTCTGGCAATAATATTAGCTTCACTGTCAGCGCTATTCTTCCGGTCACTCACCTTCAGATTGGTCTCCATCGATCTGATTCTTTCGTTGCCACGGAGTTCCTTTGTGGTTCCAGCACCTTGTTGGGAGATGTCTCTGGTGTGACGACCGTATTTTTCAGCGAGAGAAAGGAGCGTGCCAACAGCTTGCTGGTCTATTATAGGCCGCAAAGTTAGCGTCTATCCGAAGCTTCTAATCCCCGAATTGAACTTACAATCAGGATGGCCCTGGATTTCAATAACCATCTTCTTCAATCGCCAGATAACTTGCTCGCGTCTCTCCTTGGGCATTTTCTGCTCCATGTAGCTACGAGTCCGCTCCTTGAGCTCCTGGGCCCGACTCTTCGCTTCCTCGGAGACATCCTCTGGGACCTTCTCTTTGGCCTTCTGGGCTGCCGAACCGACACCAGCCTGGACATCGACATCCTTAGCAGTGGCAGGGTCCTGGCCACCCGTTGCAGATTGTGTCGCAGTGTTTGCTACATCACCAGCTTCTTCCTACGGGGGAAGTGAGCATGTGAGCAGATAAGCTCTCAGAAGAGGATCTTACCTTGCTTTTCTGAAAGCGAGACTTGAGCTGTTCCTTGGGTATATCAGGCTTCTCATGCCAGACATTCTCTTCAGCAGGTTGGTCCACTTGGGACAGCTGCTCCTGTGAAGGTCGAACCCTGTCGGCAGCGTGCTGCGAGACATCACCAGCCATGTCACGAGCAATGATCATAGCATCGTTCACTGTAAAGCGTCAGTACGATACTTAACTCGGCACTGACTTCCAAATGAGTCCACTTACAGAGCTTTCTGAACTCTCCGTTTGTGATCAGGAGGGTACCCAGGGTTTTTAATCCTTCGACGGCCCTGTCGGCGTCCTGCTGGGCTGATTCTTTGCTCACTGGAACATTTGGCTGTACCGGTGCTTCGCCAGTGCCAAGCTTTTGAGCTTCCCAGATAAAGTCTTGCAATAACTGGCCCTCATTCTTGCTAAGAATGAGCTTCTTAGCTTCGTCAATGACCACCCGGAGATCCTTAACCAGGGCCTGGCCCTCGCTGGACAGTTCTTTAGGAGGGGACGACAGGGCCTTGGAGGTAATGGCACTGTTCAAGGCGACATCACATTGCTTGTTCTACAGATACTTTCATCAGTATTATGCACGGCCCACGCGCCTTGACGCAGTTTGCGAGGATGATCCGTGGACTAACCGATGGAAGCTTGCCGTTTTTGAAAGCTGTATGGTTCGTTAGCCTGAAATAATCGCTGAAGGACAGGCGCTTCAATCTTACCTTGATATATCCCGAACAACTGCAACTTCTGGTTGATATCCTGGAGTAAAGCTACTGTCAGAGCACTTCTTTGAAAGTGTAGGGTTGGATTGGTATGCGCACCTTTTCCTTTTGCTTAGTGTCCATAGGACGATTGACAGTTCTCGACGGCATGATGAGGTCTGTTGGCACCGCTGATGGATGACTTGCGACCGACAATGACAATCAGACAATAGTGAGATAGAATTTTATGGCTGAGCACCAAAGACCTCGATGGTCACTTGAGAAAGGGATAGATAAGTAAGCTCTGCTAAGACTTTCTTTCGGAGAAGAAAAGAGACGAATAACAGACAGATAGAATCAAGTGCACAAGTAAAGAGACAGATAACGAAGATCGCGTCACAGGGGTATCACCGGAATGGAGGGCGCGAAGGGCGAGAGGAATGTGTGTTTAGTTGAGGTATGGAGATCAATGGTAGGGTAGACAGGACAACTAGTTATGAATCAAGAGTGACAAGGCCAAAAGTGTTTGGAAGTCGATGGATTGTGGTGACCTATTTAAATAGTTTTCTAGACAACTGATATCAGATCAAGGGGGGCAAGGAAGAGGAGAGAAAAGTTGATCGTGGGTGACATCGATTATGACTGTTATTGATAGGGGGCTGCAACCCTTCCTTGGATGCTTGACGTCACGGTGTCGTGAGTTATCTTTTTGCGCTGAGGATTATAGCTACTAGCATAGGGAGGAGTACCTGAGCTGTCCGGGCAGAGGTACCTTACTCTTGCTTTTGGTCGGGTTCCTGAGCATGATACGTAAGAGAAGCCTCTCTGAAAGCATTATTGTTCTTTTCTTGAAATTTGGTCCAGCATGTGCATATGAGTTCCGACGAATATGAGCTCATACATGGTCTTGGCTGAAGACAATCAGTCAATCAATGGGAAGAGGCAACTAAACTAAAGGAGGCAAGTCATCATCTGTACTAGGTTATGAACAAGGACCATCTATTATTGCCGACTCGATAAAGTTCAGAGCATGACGAAAAGCTTGAGCTCTACCTAGCTAGCCATCGAGTCTTGACGATTCATCTTATATTCACACAAGAAAATGTACATGGTAAAGCCAAAGTCAGCTTATCAATGCTAATTCCCCATCTATCGGCCCCCGGTTTACAACCCACGAGGCAGAAACAAAAGGGGAAGCCTCTGCGCTCTTGTTGGCTTGATCCCTTCGACGGAGTAGGGACTCGGCGTAGGGCGTACCCACTTTGTAGTTAGTCCCAGTAACCTTGAATCCAAAAGGCTTGGCACTGAGCATCGTTTTCATGGTCGCCTAGCCACAAAGCACAAATGATCTAGTCTAGAGTTTTGAGGTCTACAAAGAGAGTAAGTTCGCAGCGAACAATGTGAAATCATAGCTCCATAAGATGTGCTACGTGGTCTATTCGCCATCCCGAGCAGGTTTCGACGCGCTGGGAATCGTTCCGCGATGACTTGGTCAAGTCCAGACAAAGTTGTACTAGAGCTTTTTGTGGATCATCAGTCTGACGTCAAGAGTCGATCTGCCCACCACTTCAGCACTCCACAGTCCACAGTCTACAAACGCTGCGTACTACCTCTGGTACCTCTTTTTCAGCCCAATATTATGGCCAATTGCAGGAATTCCTTCCGTCGAGTTCCCTGGATGGAGAAAGTGGGGATGGGAAAAGCAGCTGTAATGTACCATGTAGAAGAGATCGCGATTTTTCATGCGCACCAAATTAGAAATTAGATAGCGGTTGAATATTCCACTTCGTCCCCTGTCATGCAATGCGGAAATATGGTTGAAGCAGACGAACTATCGTCTCAATGCCATCTCTTGATGCCTAATTATTTACAGACTCCCAAAATAGGCGCATATCTGCAGCCTAGAGTAGACGAATACAGGTTAACTCGTACTCAGCTGCTACCATGGCTGTCCTCGACATCCTTCTCTGAAGGACGACAAGGAGTACTTCAATGGGTAGGATCATTTATTTAGCGGACTAATATGCAGCTCTTTGATTCGTTCATAGACCATAATGGCCATGATGATAGCCAGGATATCCACTACCCGCAGATGGGGGCAAGGGTGGTCCGGTCACATAAGGCCCTGCACCTGGAACGTAAATCGCGGGTGACTGCATTAGCCGTTCTCGAGCAGACGCTGAAATTGTCTGGAATGTTTCAAGAAGCGTTGCGATTCCCCATTTTCTAAGGCAGAACTGGAGGAGATCCTGGGTATAATCCAGGCATACGCTCGCTCGTGCGTGACAGTTCAAGCGGTCCTTATTGTCGATCGCGGGTGGTTCTGGAATCTCAAAAGGGATGTTGGGAAGCGGTGGCACCGAGCGGTTCAGGACGAGTTCTGAATGCCGGTCCAAGAGGTCGAGGAACCAGCTACTGACCTGGTATGCTCGCTGAATGTCAAGATATGTCATCAATGGCACTAGGCTCGGCGTTTCCAAAATCTGGTGAAGTTTGCGGATGTAATCCATGCAACGCTCAAACAGGAGAACTTTCGAATAGTCAGATGTCCCGATATATCGATGCATGGGCGACAAAATGATGACAGTCGTGTAAAGGGACTCCAGTGTATATAAAATAGTGAAAGGCCCTGCAGTGTTCTGAGGAGCATTCTCGAGCCATTCCTGGGCTTTGTAGCACAGGGTCCAAGTGGAGGTCGCATTTGGGAGGGATGCCTCATTCTCGTATTCGTACTTATTATGATATGCAGTGGACAGTATTTGCCGAATTTTGACTATATGCCAAGCAGGTTGCGCACTGTGCAAAAAGACATCGCTTGCATCTGCAAGAGCAAAGCCAGGTGCTGTGGTAACTGAGGGTAAAGCGACATTGACAGACCCATCAGAGAAGGAAAGTGTTCTCTCCAACGCGGTGCTTACACCCCTGTGCTCAACCAAATCAGTAAAAATGAGCTCGTATCAGAATGATGTAGAGGCACAAACCTATCCAAGCAGTAGACGCAATGATAGACAATCCGACGAATATCTAAACGATCAGGAGTAGACAACTCTTCCAAAGGAGGGTCTTGATGCAAGCCAAGATCAACCATTGCTCGGACGGCCGTGCCTACAAGATACCAACTACGAAAATGGTTAGGGTCGTAAAAGGAATACTGGGCAAGCAACAGTATCCCCTGAATGCCAGTAACGGATCCTGGGCGAAGAACTTCTTCGGCGTATTTCAGCGCCCCAGAAATCAAAGATAGTGCCCTTTGATGATCTCCGTCGCCAGGCTGATACGACGTCGAAGCAGACGAGATGGCTAAGACAAGACGTAAAATCCAATGATCAAATGGCTTGGCGAAACGACCACCGGACTGATATACAGCATCTACAGACGTCCAAAAAGTTGTCTCGACGAAGAAAGGCAGCTGTGTGTATAGGTTGTCGAAATAATGGCGCAAAAGGGGTGTTATTTCATGGCGTGAGGGTAATGACTGCGATGATAATTTCGGCAGCGGCTCGGCAATTGCCATTGATAGTAGAAGATTGGCGAAAGACGTACTCGAAGTAATACCGTGGAAATCTCGTGAGGTGGCATTGACCGACCTAGAACGGCTGGTCAGCAACGAAACAACGAGGGCAATAGAAGATGAACAGACAAAAAGCCGAAATCCCCAACCAGGTCGTCAATATCGGAAACCTCTTTGCGATGTGATTGAGCAACACAATCCGGCGATGAAACCGAAGTGATAGAGCTTTCCCGGACAGTCCCTATTTCATCCGTTGATGAAGATTCCTTGCGATACCGCAGGCTTGCAATCTGTTTTTCAAGCCGCTCATTGTACCCCTCCAAGGACGCTACATAACTTCTCTCTTTTCCTCTGGCAAACTCGTCACTGGCACCAGAGCAGGTGCTCGCTTTCCCTACTCTTTCGCACGCGGAGCAGGCAGGAAGTTTCCCATCGCATTTTATTTTCGCGGTTCGGCATCTTGAGCAAGCGGCAACCGGCCGACTAACTTTAAGAAGCGGTTTGTCTAGAAATGAGTTTGCCGACATTCTAGCATAGTATTACCTGGGCAGCATGTCAGAGGATCGGAAAACAGATTGCAACAGAGTATGACGCGTCTGAAAACACCAGGCGCATACCGAATGGCGGACGGGCAATGGCTGAGAATCATGTGAAATGCGTGCAGCATGTCAGATATAAGAACGGTGGTTCTGAAATGTGGTCTGCCGAAGCAATCAGAAGTCTTGCGAGCGAGGAGCGCGACCGAACGAAGATCAAAATAGACGCTGATTCATCTACTATCTTAATGACTTTGGCAATAGGAAATTCAGAAGGGATGGCAGAAGTACCTCGGGATCGATCATTAGTTGCTTTGACAGACTGCTCTCAGCAGAACATTCGGACCCTGTGGATCTCTTTCGCTTTTTGAGACGATGTACCTTTGTAGTAATAGCGAGAGACCCAGCAGAGGAGTTTATCGTTGTCAATGTCAAAAAAAGTCGACTACCATATCCTGTGGAAATTTCAGTGATATTTACCGAAAAATCACGAGGTTATCAATGGAGGAAGTAAGTAGCGGATTTGCTCCGCGTCGCAAGTCACTAATTGGGGTACCTTGAGGAGATAAGAAAGGGATAGGTTTAGGCAAAGCAAAGCGGTAAATGAACCCCGTTACCTTGACGAAAGGGGTGCCTAATTGAAGGCGACTAAGTTCATGCCACCAACTGGGTCAGCCTGCAGTGGTGTGCATCCAACAAAGCAGCATGACCGTTATGCTGCGGGTAAGGCAGTAGTAGTGTGAGCAGCAGATACGTCGTTGTAGATAGTGGAAGTAGAAGAATTCATCATCTGCTGATCTTCTTCTTAGGCTGATTTGGCTCTTCCTCGTCCGTTGGGTTTCCTTTTTTTCCCCACCTCTTAAGGACACCCCACCTTCCGCACTCCGTACCCTCTCCACCATACCCAGCACCTTATCTCTTCGGCAATGGAGAACTCTGTCGCTTTGCCGACGATCGAATACAAGAGTAATTGTCCTAATTTTGCTTGCGCGAATACTACAGGCGCCTCGGAGGAGATGATACAGCACGATTCGGGGGCTTCGTCCTGAGCTTCAGATGCGTGCCACAGACCAACGAATATGCATATCCTCCCCCGGGCATCCCTCTTTCAGACAACGAGTCCTGTTCCCAATTAAGAAGCTTCAACATAGACGGCTGTCATGCCACGGCACTACCATCCGGGTTCTCTTGACTGCGGAATTTTCGGATGTCCGGAACGAGAGATCAATATCAACAGCTGCTTTGCGCCCGTTGTCTATAGTGCATGGTTGGTGCACGTGCATATCCAACACGCATCTGTTATACAGACCTTACGCCTGTCAACTTACACAGGTTCCAATCATGGTCTTGGCTGGTTGTCATTTGCGATCCAATTCCAATCAATTTCTAGATGTCCTTCCTTTCACAACAAGCTTACTTGGCCCTGCAGACTCGGGTTTCTAATGTTTGAGGGCCTCAATAAGAGTTTTCGAATCCCTCGCTGACGCTAATGAGACATGGACTAGGCGCTTGGCCAGCTCAAACACCTCGGTCAGAACTTGAATATAGCGGGCCACAGACTTATTGGTCTCCCTAGCGCCATCTTTGCCTATAATCCCAAAGTGAATCCAATAAGTATGTCCACCCTTGAAGTCTGTGTTTCCACATCTAGCGAAGGTGACTTCACCAAGATCAGATTTCTGCCCGATTCAGGAAGCTCCAAGTCGTGAGATCTCGAGCAACGCTTGCCGCTATTTAGCAACAGTGCATTTCATAATGAACCGTCAGAGACGAGCAATCAGAGAGATGTATAGTCGCAGTCGCAGTTGATATTTCAATCAGAGAGACCTGCTGCATCAACAGCAGCATGCTTGGCATATAGCATGAATAGTCTCCTCCGAGCAACCCCTTCGCTGTGTAGAGCACGTCAACGACAGCTGTGAATTTCAATAACAGAAGCATTCCTGCGAGGGGCAACAGGAAGCATGGTTCCTGCTCCGGAGCAATCAACCATTCAGGAATATGATCTAGTTTATATGGTTCGGCCAACCTCCTATTTGCTGAACCCGTATAATTGAGTTTGTGGCAGTGGCTCTAAGTTGCGAGGAGGTCATTCAATAGAGATGACGAGGTCCTGATCTTTATCCAGCAACCGTGGTCGTCGACAAGGAAAGTTTCTATCGTTTCAAAACTATGGGCAAAAGGCTGCTGGAAGGTATTGCTTAGCTCCAGCTATGGGTGATTGAATCCGGTATATTTGGTCGATCCAGAAACCCTTAGCAAAAGCAGAAATAATTCTCGTGATTTGCTATTGGATATCGACATAACGATGCAATAAGAGCACGTAGATACATCTTGGACAGTTGTGAGCTTGAGCATCGGGGTGGGTGGAATAATAGAATACTCACTGGTTGGTCTCAGTGTGGTTAATGTTACCTCCCGCAGGTACCTACGTAGCTACCTACCTAGTCGTTGGCTCATCACTTGACTTAGCGCCTTTGTGGGATCTGGACCGAGGAGGTACCACCACGCCCCTCCTCCTTGCATTTGGAGGATCAAAATATATACTGTGTCCGCCGAGCGCACAAGATAATAGAATTAATCGCCTGCGAGTGTTCGAGACCAGTCACGAGTGCTCCCATTTAACGTTCCAGACTGATGGTTTCCTCCGGGTGCTGCCGCCTACGCCTCCTTGCAGACGAACCCTGAATATGTCGACCGTGTTCTATCGTCAACATTATTCTGCCGGTGCTCGAAACATCAATTGCTACTGTGGGTCTAACTTAAACTCAAGAACCCCTCATAAGGGCAGCTCCATGTGAAGGCATGGAAGCTGTATTGCGTAGCGCTTTGTGACTCGGAATCCCTTTGAACGTGCGCAACGACTCGTGGGCTGTCTACCCGACGCACGACCATGGCCACACATTCGAGTCCGTTGGAATCACATCCACGATTTACAAATCCGTGGAAGGAGCCATCCGTCAAATCATCACCACAGACAGGAGAAGCTCCCGACGGGCGGATTGCGCATACATTGACAGCGTGTACCAGGTGCCGACAGGTACGTCCTTTTCGAGAATTCATCACCTTTCATCTACCCCGCCTGTCGATTTTCTCGTTCCTAGGCTAAGGGTTACGAAGCGAAAATCTAGGTGCGATCCAGGTATTCCGAGATGTTCCCCATGCGAACGCAGTAACGCCAAATGCGTATACTACGATTCCGCCCGCAAGTGCACCATACCGAGAACATACATTATCTCCCTGCGCGAAAAAGCTCGCATGTTAGAGAAAGAATTGGCCGACCTGGAGAAAGATATTCAACACGCTGCAGATGCCGAGCTCATGGTCCGAGGGGCGGGGCGCATTCGATTCAAAGAGAATGACGAGTCGAGGTACCTTGGGCCATCCAGCGGTATCGCAATTACTCGTTTGGTCATGGAGATGGCCAAGCAGAACACAGACTCAAAAAGCATCAAAGATGTTGTTCCTGAGTTCACAGCACAGGAGATCAAAGCAGCATTTGCGCTAGAAAGCTCTAAACCGACATCGAAAGTCTACCCCATGATCAGCTCGATCCCTCAACCTAATCTACCCCCGCGTAATCTGACTTATCGACTGATTGATGTATTTGTAGTCAAGGGTGAGTTCTGCCTCTTTAAATCGACGATTCCTGGTGCATCTCGTTTGACCATATCTGCAGCGCAAGCCATGCTACCGACGCTGCACGAGCCTTCTTTTCGCCAGGAGGTTGAACAGGTCTTCAATGGCTCTGATGACCCTTGCCTCAATTTCCAACTCCGCATGGTCATTGCCATCAGCATGCAAAAAATGAGCACCGAGTATGCAGGACTGGCTGACAGTTACTACTTGGCGGCACTACCTTACTTAGAGGCCTCCCTTAGGCGAATGGATCTCAGGGCTCTGCAATGCCTCGTCCTCATAGCCCAATACTCTCTGCTGACGCCCACAAGAACGGCTGCGTACTGGGTTGTCGGGATAGCGGTCAAACTCTGTCAAGACCTCGGTCTGACCGAAGAAGCGACAGTTACCAAGTCGCCGGATGGGCGGCCATTGAACCCGTTGGAGGTTGACATGCGAAGACGGTTATTCTGGATTGTCACCTCGATGGAACTCGGCCTCGCGCATAGCCTTGGTCGGCCAAGTTGCTATTCTATCCCCCATGATTATATCAACGTCAAATTCTTCGAACTTGTGGACGATCGATACATCACAGCCGATGGAGTTCTTCCCGGAGGCACACCAATCTTAGCCAAGTGCATAGCCGTCCATTTTTTCAAGATGAGATTGTTACAGTTAGAGATACGGCGCACTCTGTATTTGAACAAGCGTGACACCCCTGCGAACGATCAAGACCCGTGGTTCTCGCAAATGCTAGCCAAGCTCGACCACTGGGTGGCTTCTTGTCCTAAAAACGATGGCGGTAGCGGATTGAGCGAAAAATGGTAAGAAATCAAATCCCATCTTGATGACTTTGCTGATCACCGACCTTTCTCCAATAGGTTTCATGGCAGACGGAATACGATGATCGTCTTCATGTTCCGACCATCCCCTCAAGTCCCAGAACCCTCCGTTGATGCTGCACGAAAATGCTATGAAGCGTCGGTGTTCAATGTTGCAATGCAACGAGAGCAAATCGCAACTGGGTCAGTTGATCTGACCTGGATTTTCACACAATCACTCTTTATGGCGCTAAATACCATTCTCTGGTCCCTATCGTACCCCGATATCCGAAGGGAGCATCCCATAGAGGAGGTCAGGGCTCATCTCAACGTCGCTTTGGAAGCGATGATGCTTGCTGCGGAGAGGTGGCCCGGGGTTGAGTCCGCTTTGCTGTTGTACAAAAATCTTGTGACTGCATGCCTCAAGGCTTATAATACTGACGAATCGTTTGTCGTTCATTCGCCGTCCAACCATGCAACACCGTCATCCACACAGGACGTGATGACTCCGCCTTCCATTTCCAGCCCTTCTAGTACGACAACTTCATTGCGAGCTGGGAATCATTCAATTCATGATACTGTTTCAATCGGCACTGTCTCAAGAGGACACTCCGCGGACCCGACTTTCCCATACTCACAAGCATCTCCGGCGGCAGGCGTGAGAGCCGAGTCACAAAAGCCTCCATCCTACTCACATTGGGAGACTGTACCTTCTCCGTTGCAACCGTCCGACTCGAATTCTACGCAGGCCTCATACACACCCCAGGGGTATACCGAATCATCCACCGTATTCTCTGACGTCACTTTCAATCCCACAACACCATTTAATTCTTTTCCTTCAGTAGTTCCGGGGTTGCCCGGTTGGGATCCTAATTACACTGTTGCCTCGACGACAGCGAGCCATTTAACCTACGTTGATGCTGTCGTTGACCCTATGCGCTGGATGGACACGATCGATGATCAATATTCTCAGTATTTCAATGGAGCTTTTCCCATTCCACCCTGGCGAGGACGGACGCTCAGTCAGCAAGAGCAGATCGAGCTTATGGCATCCTTGGAGGAAAATATCCCCGACGTCTCCGCACAACTTGTGAGAGAGTCGGCCACATTTTATCAGTCATGATCTTTGCGATACTCCCGGTTGAAGATTCACCGATCTCGAATTTATTTGCGATATTCATGTCTTCGTTGTCTGCGAATCCAGCTACACCCATCCTACTCTGTTCGATATGCGTTGGAATAAGGTGCTCGGCTTGGTGTTGGGGCAACTTTTCACTTCAGATCAATGTCTTTACTATCCTACCTACAAGTCTTTGAAGGGAGAGGAGGTCATACTGTATTTGAAACGGTTGGCCACCGAGTTGACGGTGATGGACTCTATTGAGTGATTGTGAATCGTTTCAAATCCACTTCATATGATTAACATGGGCAATTCAGCGCTAGATCCAATCTACACATCTGAACAGATTCCACTTGTAGCCAGATACCGCGTCCAAAGGTCAATTTACCAGGCTTGCGGACGCATGTTTATGAGGGCTGACAATAATGATGAAAGTACAGGACCGCCACATGATGTTTTGAGATGCATTTTTGCTTGACGCAATAGTTACAATCTTCGAGGCTTCACCATCTCATTTGGAGTTCAGAATTCCGTAGTTTCAGTCCAATGGATTGAACAATCAAGCTGCGAGCATTGACTGAAAATTAAGTGTGAAGATCCTGATGGCTGACATTTATGATCCATAAATACGCGCTCGTTTGCTTGCTATCCGTGAGAGTATTGGCTGTGTCTAGGGGATACCGCCGCAAAAAGGCACCGATATTCTGGACAAAGGACGTTATTCTTCCGATTTACGGAGACTTTCAGTCAACAATGTCCGGCGAATGCATACAGGCTTAATTTAAATCCTCTTTGAACAACAAAGAAGCGCTATTCTCAAAACACCAGATCAAGATTAGACAGGTTCATCTTGTTCTGCCGTTCCCGGGAACCGAAGGTCTCTACTCTATGTACGGCGCATTACCCGAATAGGAAAGTAATTAATCCCGGCGCCGACTGCAAGCGCGAAAAGACACCCGATCACGTGTGCGCCTGGCGTCTTTGCCGTCATCCAACATCTCCAGTCGTTTCTCCTCCATTATTGAGTATCAAAGGGCATCACTATTCACCACCAGCACCACACATCGCCTTCCACTTCTTCTTTTTACATCAACAAAATATTGGTCCCTCGACTCTTCAGTTAGAGATCGTGTGATTTGATTGGAATGCGCGGCATTTAGACGGTCGTGGAACGTCCTACTAGAGCGAACCTCGACCGGCGTGACCACATTCCGCCCCCCTCTCAAAGCCTTGATCTGCCCTGGCTTACTACCCCCGTATCAAAGATCTTCTAGATAGGATCTTTTCACGGTCGCTGCAGGGCTCAGGCTGCTTGGGCTTCTTGCCTTTCTCTTGTCCCGGATTCCTCATCTAGGATCCCCATGTCTGATTGCGCCTCATCAGCGTCATTCCGAGCAGGGCCTCCTTCACCATCATCTCCCGCTTCCGGGTCATTGAAAGAGAACCATCCACCGTATATATCCTCTGAACATTTTCCACAGACTCCGACATCTCCTCCGTTGATGTCGGTAAGCGCTTCTAACTATGCCACCAATATCACATCCTCCCAACCTCCCAGCCAGGCGACGTCACAACCTGCAAATCTTTCATCCCCTCCTTCCTCAGCTCCGATGTCTACACAGACCTCACAGCAGCCGACCCTAGGGCCGACGAATTCTTTTCCTACTCCGGCCAGCAGTGTGAGCGGCCACTTCATGGGACCGACTTCCGTCGAGGATTCAGAGCACGCGGGAACATCATTTGAGCATGTGCAAGCAGACTCAGGCGCAACTACTGCCACAGGCCTGCATGCATCATCTACACAACGGTCAGAGCACAGACGAACCGATCACGATCGGGAGTTAGAAGGGCCAACTCCTGGGATAGATGTCCGCAATTTTGCGGGCATGGACGTCCCACTTACACGCGACGATGCAGATGCCATGGATGTTGACAAAGACGTCAACGCTTCTGCTAAATCCGATGGACTGAGCCTAGAGTCCCTGCAGCAGGATTTCTCTTCCACATTCCATCTTTGCAAAAGCTGTAAGGATACCCCTGATGACTTCTCTACGCGACATATGCCGTTTTACAATGCACTATGTTCCATATCTTATTGAACTGAGATTTGTTAACATTGTGCTCTATGCAATCACAGCCCATATTGCGACCGGCCCGGACCCAGCGCTAGATCTCATCTCACTTTATGGTCTAGGTCCGGTTGCGAAATCGGTTGCAAGGATGGATCCTGTCACTGGGGAGAAGATCAACAGACTCAGGAAGTCTTATGAGGGCAAGCTGAAGGGTTTGGGGCTCGCAGGGAGAAACAAACCCGTGAAGCACGACCCCTCTACTCCTGGCGGGCTCAGACATCTAACCATGTGGCCTGAGGAGGAATGGCAGAACCAGAAAGTTTACGGAAAGGAAATCAAGGTCGCCGATGTTGATTCGGCATTGCATAACCTTCAGATGAAGGCGATGCAGATGGAGCCGGGCACAGTTCCAAATAACGAATACTGGGAGGACGTCTTGGGTCACGAGAAGCCATCGAAACATGCGGGCCATGGGGACGGAAAGAAAGCAGCTACGCTTCATAATACCGCCCGATCGCCTAGCCAAGCGAATGAAACACCTCTTCCTACGGAGCCGGAACGCGCTCGCCCTCGTCGCGGGCGCAAGAGGCATTATGACGACAACAGCTTCGTCGGGTATGGCGAAGGCTATGCCGATGACGATGATGACGCCGCATTCTATTCCAACAGTGAAGGGATGGGAAAGAAGAAACGAAAGAAGGTAAGATCACATGCCATTTAGAATGGGTCCTGGACACGACTGATCGTTCTTGTTTTCCTAAAGGAGCATGTTCCAAAGGTTTCGACTCCGCTGCCCGATAGAGGCGGTAGCTACGGCGTCGGTATGTTTGGAATTGGAGCGAGGTAAACGAACGACCTTAAGATCTACGGCATGAAAAGCAAATTTCTATTCAATGTTCCTCTTCGTGAATAAGGCTTCGAGATGTTCCAGACCAGGGGGCGAGGCATTGACTGTCCGTGGCATATACATGAATATGCATGCGATGAGAGATATCGCTGAGGTCGGATATCAGGCCGATGACCTTGTCCTGGCCCCATTTATTACTTCTCCGTACATTTTTTTTTTTCCCTTTTTTGCATTACGGTGCTGGATATACCCGGCTTTCACAATGGGACGGCGTTCGGTGGGGAGCAATAATCAGCTGCGGAAACGGATGCTCTTGTCGCTTTTTAAGGTTGTCATTTCATTACGTTTTCTTTTGCGTTTCAGCTTTTCTGCTGGATCTTCGATGGGTCAATTGTCGTCGTTGAGTTGTCCTTTTCCGTCGCCCCGGTGGATGACTGTTTGGTCTAGGCTCATCAATCATGCTGGTGATATGGCGGTACACTTCTCTTTTCTCTCTTGAGGGACCCGGGGGAGGTTGTGTATTCTTTTTCGTCTTTTCCTGTCTACGGACAATAGCTTGGGAGATCTCGCTGGCACCAGGATGCCGCCAATGTGATACATTATCTAGATGAATGCATATGAATGGTTTTGCCCGGAGTCTCTTTACTGTCTGCCTGGATATAACTAAATCAGGAGTCCCACCCTCAGGCTCTCACACTCAGCCTTTCACCCCTCAGCGGGGCAAGGTCGATTAATTGCTATCAAGCGGGGCGGAGAGGAGGACCAATCCCAAGGTTCCGATTATTATCTACAACATATTGCAGAGTGCTTACCTGGGGATCCTAATCTCCTACCTCAATCTCTGTCACCCACATACCATTACACGCTAAACCATCATCGCGAGCAACAATCGCAAATCTCCAGCCATGGCAACCACCGCACCCAGCGACAAACTCACCAAAGCCCTCGCCCTCGTCGACGAAGCCCACGCCCAAGATCCCCGCCGCATCACCATCGCCGACAACAGCACCGCCAATGACACAATCCCCTACGAGCTGCACTACGCCAACAAAATGACCACCTACCTCCTCAAACGCACCGCGAACCCCTCGGAGCCGCTCCAACTCGCCATCCGCGCCCAGCACCTCAAACGCTGGGAGGTGCCGCGCGACTCGTACCCCGCCACAAAAGCAGGCTACTACGCGTGGCGGACGTACCTCGCGAAACGGCAGGCCGAACTGGCGGAGCGGATCTGTCTGGAGGCGGGGTATTCGGAGGCCGAGGCGGGGAGGGTGGCGGCGTTGGTGCGCAAGGAGGATCTGCGGAAGGATGAGGAAACGCAGGTGCTGGAGGATGTGGCTTGTCTTGTGTTTTTGGATGATCAGTTTGAGGAGTTTGAGAGGGGGCATGATGAGGAGAAGATACTGGGGATTCTGAGGAAGACGTGGGGGAAGATGTCGGAGCGGGGGCATGAGTTGGCGTTGGGGATTGAGATGTCGGACAGGGCGAGGGCGTTAGTTGAGAAGGCTTTGAGCGGGTGATGGGTTTGTGTCTAGTATAAATTATGTCGAAAGATACCCTGGTCTAGGTATGTTTGTGGTTTGAAGAGAGTTGTATAGAGTCAAGTATCGTACATGTCATCATAAAATTAAGTGTCATTCCCTGTCCCAGTCCCAAACGCCGCGCTCGGTCTATATGTCCCTAGACTTTTGATGCAAACAGAATCAAAGGCTGTGGTATCATGAAATCAAGCAGAACCATGGTCGATCAAGCCCACAAGCGCAATAGCAGCCCCAGCTGCTACGCCTCCCACAAAGCACATCTGCACACCACCCTTGATACCCGCAATGATGTTGTCCCTACCGCTCCAACCCCGAACGACGCAGGTTTTGATGTACCCAAACGCAAGCAGCGTAACAGCCATAACACCAATACTCCAGTACAGCGCCACGATGACCTGGTCGACCATAAAGTAAGGTATGAGCGGGATGAACCCTCCAACGAAATAGCCCAGGGCAAGAGTAATGGCTGAGATCCAAGCCTGGTTACAATCAGGCTGGGTCTCCTTGTGATGGAATGAGATGAGGAAGTCAAGGAGACGATCGTGCGATGCATGCAACGACGCGTTGATCTGCGAGATGGCGGCTTCCGGCAGGCCGTAAGCGGAGAATGTATCGTGGACGATGGCGCTGGTCTCGACGGGGGATGTCTCAATCAACTCTTTTGTTTCGCGGACCGTCGTTTGATACGACTCTCTGTAAGCAGTTAGTCCTCAATCACAGGGAATACGGATGTCAGCGAGAAACGCACGCTTCACTCTTGGCCCCGACGTATCCACCCAAACCCATGGAGATGGCACCAGCTGCCAGCTCGGCCAGACCACCCAGCACGACGACTTTGGTATTCCCCAGCGCAGAGAGACCAGCGCTCAGCGCAAAGGGGACAGTGAGGCCATCGGATAGACCCAGGATAGCATCCGAGATGATGCGCGGATTGATACGTGATCGGGGAGAAGAGGAACTCGATGAAACGGAGTCGGAGTCGGCTCGGGATGTGTGGAAAGTACGGTAGGATCTTTGAGCTTCGAGATCTTGGTCCACATCGCTGCCTAGAGTGTCGGAATCGCTTGCTGATAAAAGAGGCTTGCCTGTTGCCTGGTTAGCGTTGTATATACTTCGGTAAATAGCCGCGTTCAACGAACCATAGGTATCTGATCGGGGTTGTTTTCCTTTGGTCGGAAAAAGCTTTTGTTTAAGAAATAAAAGCGCCATCTCAGAAGATAATAAATGAGCTCGACGGTGAATGGGTTGGAGGGTCTGAAGCCCCAGAAGGACCGAAATAGGAAGAAGAGAAATATACAGTATTGCAGGCAATCAGTGGCACTGACGTCAGAGTCAGGAGGCGATTCTAGGCCTTCGCAGGACACAGACGCGGGTTGACAGTGAGACGAAGTGATAATCACAAGTCACAGCAGAGGACTAATATACTTAATGCCCTCTAAGACGCGATGCTTACACCGTTTATCTATCGTCCAGTCTCAAATATCCCTAGAGTCTTATAAGGAATTCAAATTGTGTGTAGCTCCTCTTGCTGATACATCAAGGGGGTTCTAGGTTCGTGGAAATCGGCCAATCAACGCATCCGTAATTGTCAGCAATCGAAGATCTGGATCGCAACTTTGTATGTCCCGCAGCTGGTGGTCTGGGTTATGATAAACCGCAAAGTCTCATTGGCGAATGACCCATGAAGATGACCTTTGCATCGTCTACGACTGGTTGATTGTTTTTCAAATGATTTCAGGCTGCATGCAAATCCGTACCCCCTTCATCTCTAGTGGCAGCGGTCCCGATCAACCTTGGGGGTTAGGATATTGCAGTCTCTATGATTGGAGAGAACACCGGATTAATGCCAGGGCTGGCCTCCAGTCTAAGCTGTGGAGGTCCTCACCGGTGAGAATGAAGCATTACAACTACGTTGAAATAGGACTGTTACAGGAATGATGGCAGAAATGCCAATGGTTTTATTGGTAGTCCGTCGCAACGGTTAATTTGACATTAAGGTATTATTTTCAAGAATTAAACGTCACTAAACATATCAACCAGTCCAATATCATCGATAACGAAGCATAAGCATTGTCCAACCAGTCAAGTCTCTATGTTGATCAACCTACAGAGCCAGGGCAAGACCAAGGATACCAGCAGCACCCGCAATGCTAGCGGCAATGGAACCAGTGGCAGCAGGAGCAGCAGCAGCGCCTTGTGAGCTGGAGCTCGACGCAGAGCCCTGGGAATCAGATCCCTTGGATCCAGCTCCAGACCCAGAGCCCGAGTTGCCGGTGGCCGTTGCTGCGGCACCAGTCATGGAAGCATAGTTGGTCGAGATCCACTGCTTGACGCTGTTAGGCAGGGCGGTGTACCAGGCAGGGTAGTGACCCTGTTGGATATCGTGGATCAGGGATGAGCGAACGCTGGGGTTGGCCAACTGAGCCATGTATGAGGAAGGAACAGCAGTGATGAGCACAGAGGCAATGGACGGAGGAGGCATGCCGTCGTAGGTGAAGGCGGCGGTTGGCATGGAGAAGGAGCCGAGACCTCCCAGGTCAGTCGGGGCGCCGCCTAGCTTGGTGTTTGTAGGAACGTTGCCAGCGGCGGTATTGGTTGGGAAACCGCCAAAGTCAGTGTTGGTCAGGTATTGGTTGTAGTCGGTGTTGGTCAAGTATTGGTTGTAGTCAGTGTTGGTCAAGAATTTGTCCCAGTTGTTGGTGTCAGCCCTGTGGCCACAAGATCGGTTAGTATCGTTCAGCTTGCTTGCTTCTGGGGATATACTGACAAGCTGTTCAGCTCGTTCATGAGGCTCGAGTAGTAGTCATACTGTCTCTTGCCAACATCTTCTGGAGAAGCTTCGGGAGCGGCTTCAGGGGCGGCCTCGGGCCTGGCCTCTGGTGCAGCCAGGGCAGTGGCAGTCAGAAGGAGCAAGGAAAGGGTCTTGTACTGCATGGTGAAAGCCGAAAGGACTGTCGTGCTGAAGGTAAGGATAGTATGTGATCGATTTGTATTAAACAACTACAGAAATATGTCTTCTGGAAGACGACAATAACCTTATATGAAAGAAGTTTGGAGAGAACGTGAAGAATACTCAAGTTTGCGCACGTCGATTCAGCCTCATCTACTGGCGATACGAGACTTTATACTGCCCATGGCCATTAAAGTTATATTATTATTAGAATTGAATGCGGCTGGAAACGGATTTTGAAGCCCCAAACAACCGAACTACTGCTTCAGGCCTCTCAGACGAAGGGCTCCCAACGGGGAGCCTATCATCGCGCACCAGGGACGGTCATTGTAGGCCTTCGCCTGACTATCGATGGGGAAAAAGAGTCCAAGATGGCTCCTACGGAGTCGAACCGATGTCCTAATTTGGAATCGTAGTTGTCAAGCCCTGAATCTATTTGAGAATGAAGCCCTGAAAGTGGGAACGGTAGCAAATGAACGGATAGGAGTCCAGAAAGAAAGACTTCGTGTGGATGATCAGATCCCTAAATGGATCTTGAGGCTCGTATAGACGGGAACTTTAGGACAAGTTGATCTGCCCCCAAGATACGATGTTTCCTTGGCAGGGCCTCCCGCGCTAATCACATCGCGAGAAAGAGTAGAATACGAGGCCCCATTTAAGCAAAGTTTAACTTCAATCAAACTAGATTCTCAACTTTGGTACACCTGAAAACCCTTTCAGCTCCTTCAGGGTCCTTAATCACATTCGTGAGTTGTCACCAGGCATCAGTCACATCGGGGGAGAAGACCAAAAAATCTTGTGGATCATAATGGACATCTGCCTGCATTTCTCCTTGTGCTACCTGCGTTTCTTTTGTGGCTTGGAGGATCCCGCTCATATTGCTCTCCAACATGGCTCTTCAAATAGGGGAGCCTAAGATCAACTGTGTAACACCTCCACTTTTGCAGGACCACATAGCCTCACAACAGTTACCAGGGTTCAATCTTGAAATGGCTCGTGCCTCGATCTCGTTGCGTTGCTGTCCCAGGGCCACAGAAGGTAAGTTTTGGTGATCCGTTCACTCCCGCTTACCGACCAATCATATCGCCGGAAAGCCTCTTTTCGAAACGCATATAAATCATTCTAATGTCTACCTAATTGCCTTCGGGCATTTGGTCAATTTGAAACGATACAGAGAAGATTAGCATGGCCCCTGCACTAAGGATGACACGCTCAATCAAAGAGAAGCTACCAGTTTTTTTTTCTACACTTACAGACCTCATTTGGAGGTACGAGTGTCAGCCATGTTGATGGAGTATAGCGAGTAGCTGCCGTTCGAAACGGAGTGTCTTCGCTTTTCTCCCTTTTCGCAGCATCGACTTTCACAGTTCTACCTACAAGGCTACAACGCAACGCCACACTCCTGTCGAGATTATTGAGGATAATTTACAGCACGGTAATGCCTCGTCTATAATATGCATTCTCATTCAGGAAACTATAAATACAAGAAGAAGAGATTCTTATTGAATTTCGCAGTGTCAGCATCGCTGTATGCTTCAAGCACCACCCTCCCTCTTCGCATATTCCTCTTCCATGCGCTGCTCGTACATCCTATCGGCCTCCTCCTTGCTCATGGCACGATCGCTCTCCGCATTCTGCATGACATCCGAATTCAGGGCGGTCGAATACTCCAGCGATGTAACTGTGCCGCCGGTGCCTGTACCGAAAACTCGTCCGCTGGCGTTGCCTTCTCTTGTGGATAGGGCGTCTAATGATGCATAGCCGGCGGAGCCAGTTGGCCGAGTTCCAGTCGATGGCTCCTTGCCTTCATTAGAGGGGGGGTTTAGGTGAGGCATCTTTGATCTGAGGAGATTGCTTCGCGGTAGTCCGTATAGATAGACACAAACAGGAGGAAGTAGTAGTTCAAACAATCGTACCTGCAACTGAGTGATGTAGACTTGATACTTTTGTAGCTGCCAACGATGTGTGTTTATGTACTCCGTGGTGGATACCGACTGACTGACAGCTGTGGCGACAACGTCACTCTGTACACTACTGTGGCTGAGGCGTTCTACTCACTCGCCACTGTACGCTGTGGCGCAGTTTGTTTTCCAAAGCAGAAACACAAGCCGCGAGGTCAGAGGTTTACCCATCCCAGATAGAAATTCTACTTCGTGGTACGGCTACTTCAAATTGAGTTCAGGATTCGAAATGGCGTCTTTATTTCGCATAAGATCCATTGAAGGTATGTACACGCAACTGTGGATCAACCTGTCAGGCAAATCACGCCCTCCTTCAGACAGCGACTCGCACACAGCACGAAAACTACCTTACATTGCTCCGTGCTCGCCGGAAGAACACACCTTATCAGACCTCTTCTCCACCCTCGAGCCACTGGCTCAAGAACTGATGAAAAGGAAAGTATGATATCCACAAGGTGGAAAGTGCCAAAGAATACGCCTGTCAATGACCCGAAGGCCGTTGAACGGATTGTTCCGCCGCGCTGTGCAATGCAGGGACCAATCCGTGGTGGACCGCCTTCTTGATCGCAGCCACCCAAACAAGGTAAGTATGAAGAAAAGAAAGAAGAAAAATATTAAAAGATGGGGGTTCGAGGAGATTTATATATGTTGTGGTGGAGACTGACAAACGCCGCTAGCAGCAAGCGAGGTGCTTCTGGAGCACTCTGATTCGCCACTAATTGATGGGTGGACAATTGACCGAACAATCACGTGACATTCTCGACAACATACATATACTATTGTTGTTGTATGACGACTCGGTTTGATTAAGTATTGGGAAGGTACTGCGATATAGCACATAGATGACTTCGAAGTAGCATTCGGTCCATGCATTAGAGACGGCACTCGGGCGGTCATAGCTTGCCCGAGTAATATATGCACATGCATGACTAGAAAAGCTGAATAGCTACAAGATAGGCGACATGGTGCGACGTATGGCTATCAAAGCCATAGTATGACCACCTCGAAATTCATGCGGGCTTTCCAATTATCCTACTAGCACTAGTATTCTCCTACTCCGCACTCAAAGCGAGGCATGCGTCGACGGCCAGACCAACCCTGCAGCAACAGCGTCAGCGATGCTTCTCTGCATTATATCATAGAAAAACCAACCTTCCTTCTTTCATCTTGACCACATCGTCAATGACGTCGCGATCAAGATTCGGAAACATGTTCGACAGTGTCTCCACCACGTTATTGTGTTCAGCCCGCTGAATCCTTCGTGCCTCCGCATCCTCGGCGCTCGCTTGACGTGCAGCAGCATCTTGCGCATCCAGTACCCTGGCCAACTGCGGCTGTGCCGCATTACGGGGACCCTCACTACTACTACGCGGCGGCTGATATACGTTAGGGGACAGTCGCGGTGGTGCCCCCGGCTGCGGGGTGCCGGCAGGCTGTATTGGTCGCTCGTGTGGCGAATCTGGCTCGTCCGAAAAGATCCTTCCGATTGTTGACAAGGGCTTCTGAATACTCCGCAATAGTCCTGCTACTGGTGCGCTCTCCTCGTCACTCGTTTGCGGCGCCTCTCTCCGCACCGCAGATCTTTGTGTATCGGTTGAAACCCGTGATGGAGCTAGAGAGCTTTCCGCCGTAGGACGCTCTGCTCTTTTCGGTTCGAAGGACTCAGACTCGCGATTCTGCTCGGCAATAGCGGACACGGCGGCCTCGACATTACGCTCAAACTCCTCGTCACTCACTGTCAGGCTTGTCCGATCCAGGGTCTCGATAAATTGAATAGCACCTGACTGTTCATGAAATCAGCTACGTTGCCTACATTATCAGCAATTAATGTTTGATTGACATACCAGTGAAGATAGGTAGTACCCCGCCTCTCCTCCTAATTTATCTTGATTTCGGAAGCGAAGAATGTACTGGATATTGGAAACCAGGTGATCGGGGCGAGCTTGTAGCACGACGTAGATTAGAAGCGGTACGAATGAATCCGCTGACGTATCAGCTTGTTTTGAATTTTTGAGCAACCCTGCAAGAGGAATCGGCGTCAGTGATGCACCTTACATGCTCAAGGATTAGTCGTTCTGCTGCTCACCGAAGATAACTTTGCAACAATTCAATATACAAATCACTTTATCACGTGGTGCACGGTAGCCATTGATCTTCAGAAGCTCTTCGTTCAGTGTCAGAAACAGTCTCAGCATAAACGGACATCGAGACCTACCCTGCTGCGCCAGGTTCAGAAACCGACGGCCGTGAGCGCCCACAGGCGGTATGTCAAGATGCTGCTCTTTCACCCAACCATAAATCCGCATCTTTTGCGCCAATACATCATCGCGTTCGACATCTTCCTGGTGCTGGCCACGCCTCCATGGCCCATGAAGTCGTTCCATTTCTCTTCGTCTGCTTCTGCTTGCACTTCTTGGGATTGAGGGAGGAGCCGGTATAGCAGGGGAGAAGGTCTGCGAATACAATCGATTCATGACTAGCTTCTCCATACCCTCTTTCGCGTTATCGAATTCGCTGTCGGAAACATCCCTCCAAACCTCGCACATGGCCATCTTATTGGTGATGAAGGTCAAGAAGTCGCTAATGATCTTCACTTGCTCATGTACCATCCACTGCCTTTTTCCAAACTCATTAAGGAATGAGCGGAGAAACTTGGCCACAGGATCTGCAGTGCGGTGTCTGAGTTGCTCCAGAAAACGATGAAAATCGAACGGTTGATCGGGCTCAGGTTCTGGCGGAGGCGGAGGAACAGTCGACGTAGAAGATCGTCGAGTCAGTGCTGGATGATCCTCGGAAGCTCTACGTGCGCTCTTCGAAATAGGAGCAGGTGGCTTCTCGACGGCCGAAGGTGGTGTCCCTGCATTCACCTGTGCAGCCTGAGGGCCTGACTCTACTGACTTTGAAAGACTCGAATGACGTGGCGGGAAATGACCCTGGCCTCCAAGGAATTGCTCAGCCAGCTCCAAACGAGGAGACATCAACTGCTCCTGGCTGCCCCTGCGTTCAGGGTCCTGAAACTGGCCCATGATGCTCTGAATCTCGGATTCAGAGTCATCCTCTCGAGTACCATCCATGCCAGCGTCCCGTTTATATTCCTTCTCTCCATGGCCCGGTACATCCGGTAGCTCTTTCTCGCTCAATTCAGAAGTCGCATTCACGGACGTCTGCAGGGGCGGTGCAAGCTGGGATTTCGTACTGAGATAGGATTCGTCTTTTTCTGGGGGAGGCGGAGGCACATCGCTGTCTACTATTGAACCGGTTTCTGTTGTATTCGTCGAGACCGACAATCCTTCCATGCGCGCTGACAACGTCCCCTGGGGTTCGGATGTAGATTTCAAGGAACCTGGAGCGAATTTCGCCGACGTCATGTTTGGCGAGTCAAACGCAGAGGTTGAAGATCCATCTTGAGGAATATCCTTCTTTTCACCCAACTGGTCGATCTGATCTGAATGTTCGTGTGTCGCTGAGGGGTCATTATGCGCTGACACCGACAATACGGTACCTGACGGTGTCGCTTGCTGTTGATTCGAATTTATTTGATCGTCATGAACATCCCACTGAGAATCCGGTCGTCCATCCGGAGCCGGGGTCGTAAAAATCGCTTGTTCAGACATAAGCAATCTGCATGCACGCCGGCAATCAATGTAGAAGCTCGGTCACTCGGTGGGGAAGGAGGGAGATTCAGACGAGGTAACGGATCATTATGGGGAATATCCAGCACGCAGCGGTCAAGCTTAGAAGCAGCAAGGAAAAACCATTCAAACAACAATGGGATATTCAAAGTAGCATATGTCTATTTAACCTAGGACCGGGCGTGAAACAACGTCGATCGGACCCATGTTAGGCAGCGTGGAGTATTTGGTTATCACCACCTGCCACGAAGCTACGTGGATCATCGTTGCCCCGAGATCCGGCCACCGAGGTTGACTTCAATCTATCTTCTTTTGCCTTTTGGTCGCCGGAACCAGGATTTTTGCTACATTGTATTTGCAGCCACTGTGCTGCAATGTGTGGGATTTATTTCTCATTGAGCACCAATGGGTCAGTGCTCCCAAATGAAGAGACTTGCAATCTACTGCGCAACCGGGGACCCGACAGCTACCAAGTGCATACAAGACAACAGGAATTGTCTTTGAGTCATACGGGCCAAACGAGGGTGACCGTCACTCTCACATTCATCTCCACGGTTCTTTCATTGAGAGGAGATCATGTCTATGCTCAACCACTTGTGGATTCTTCTACGCAATCCGTGCTCTGCTGGAATGGCGAGGCTTGGAAGATAGCTGGCGAACCTATCGAAGATAATGATACTGAGTCCATTTTTCAGTCGTTTCTGCGCGCTACGCATTCGTCGTTGGACGCTGTCCATTATGGAGATCCCGTACAGAAAATAGCGGGCGTCATAAGTAACATTACAGGTCCCTTTTCCTTTGTTTTCTATGATGCAGTGAACTCAAGGCTATATTTCAGTAGGGACTGCCTCGGACGACGGTCCTTGTTGCAAGGTCTAGACGATTCTGGAAATCTGAAAATTTGCAGTATTTGCGATAGTTCCTCGTCATCACATTTCGAGGAAGTTGACACAGACGGGGTGCATTTTATTGACTTTAAACAAGACGTACTGCAGAATGCTCTTGTATCTGGTGCCATTCAATTCAATCCTGACGCCATTCAAACTCTCCGCTGGGAGCATAAAGATGCAACTGCCAGCTGCCTGGTATACACGCTTTCTCCTCCTCGATCGACGCAATCGCTGACAGAAAGACAGAAAAGTCCAATACCACACATGAACGAATCTGTCCCGAATGAGACGCCCCCGTCATTGACAATCGACTCTTACGCCATCCAAGAGCTTGAGCAAAGGCTTTGTCAATCGTTACACCTTAGAATTCAAAAGGTGCCCGAACCACCATCCATCACTAAAAGTGATGTGAAAGTCGCCGTTTTGTTCTCTGGTGGCCTTGATTGCACTCTACTTGCCAGACTGTCCCATGACATACTTCCCAAAAATGAGACAATTGATCTTCTCAACGTCGCTTTCGAGAACCCGCGAGTTGCTGCCGCAGCTGCTGGCAAGGAGGGCGCAACGGCATCGGTCTACGAAAGCTGTCCAGATCGCATTACGGGTCGCGCAGCCTTCGCAGAACTGCAGAGAGTCTGCCCAGACCGCAACTGGCGCCTCGTCGCAATAGACATACCCTACACTGAGACTGTCGCGCACCGTGATATGGTGAAGCGCTTGATGAGACCTCACAATACAGAGATGGACCTGTCTATTGCGTGCGCGCTGTACTTTGCTTCTCGCGCACGAGGCATGGCCGTCAATAGTCGGAATTCACCGTCCGAGCCGACACAGTACACCAGCCCAGCGAGAGTACTTCTCTCCGGCCTGGGAGCAGATGAGTTGTTCGCAGGCTATGCGCGACACGGAGTAGCGTTCGCCCGCGACGGTTTTAGGGGCCTCATTGACGAGATCCATCTGGACGTCAGTCGTCTCGGCAAGCGAAATCTCGGCCGCGATGATCGGATCCTCTCAAACTGGGGTCGCGAGGCGCGATACCCGTTCTTAGACGAAGATTTCGTCTCCTACGTGCTCGAAGCCCCCGTATGGGAGAAATGCGGCTTCGGGGTCCCAGAACCATCAGAAACCACTGGTGTGGATTATACCGGCATCGACCCAGAGAAGAGAGCGCTCCGCCTCCTGTCCCTGAAGCTGGGCATGGCTACTGTCGCTCGGGAAAAGAAACGAGCAATCCAATTCGGCTCCAGAACAGCAAAGATGGAAAAGGGTAGAACCAAAGGAACCGATGCACTGAGCTGAATACAACAGTCCTGTCCTCGACCACACCATTACCAACCACATGTAACCCCTGCGCATGACGCGACCAGCTGTGATGACAAAACACTGATCAGATACTTCCGAGACTAACTCTTCTGTCCCTTTCTCTTAGCCTTTCATTGCCCGTCATTCATCCCTTGTCGTGCAATCTACCATATAGAGCTGACACTCCCTCTCTACCGCTCGTTTCATCGCAAGCCACTCATTCCGAGATGTAATCCTCCCGCTGTGGGCTGGATTGTATATCGGTTGAGTGTGTTTATGAGAGACGAGATTGGAAGACTGGGTATGGGTGTTACTATGTTCCTTGTGGTATGTCAGGGTATGGATGATGCGGGGCGATGGCAGGTGTCCGAGAATCAAGAGGTTTTGAGTCGATGACGGGTTAAAAGGCAAGTCTGAGCTGAGTTCGAGCAGGATTAATCATAATCATTCACCCTCGTAGTTTTTTTCTAAGACCCTGTGCAATACGTAGGCAGTAAATTCAACCGCCTTCAGTATTAATACTCTTCAAGCAGTAGCGTAGGCGAAGATGCTCGCATGCTGAAGATGAATGTAACCTGGCACGAGCGAGATACAACTACGATGGGAAAATAGTAGAGAGCGACATAATTGATTTCAATTTAGTAAAGACAGTCTCTGGTAAAACTCAGGACATGTTGAAACAGGAAGCCAAGTCGACAAAACTCGCATTCATGGAATTGAGCGACTGACAGGGCAATAGCAAGGAAAAGTATTAATTGGCCACGAGTCAATCCTGCTTGGCAGGAGACATCAGAACCGACCATTAAAAGAAACATAAAGAAATAGAAACAGCACCCTAGATGAGGACTAGGATGTTTGCAAGAAGCAAGCCAGGCGAAGAGTACCCGAAATGATAAGAAGCAGGATGGTGTTTCAATTGCCCACCATTCAAGGCATCAAGTAAAGAAAACTTTTATCCTGCCAGAAGCGTCATCGTCAGGTAACCATTCCTGCGGAGACTGACTGGTACTTCTGGCATTCGGTTGACGAGGGGCTCGAGCCCCCGCCACCACAGATCCCATTTTGCACGTCCCAATTTTAGAAGCCAACGTAGAGAAAAACAGCAAACAAAGAAACAAACAAGATATCACAAACGCAGCATGTCATCAAGATAAGCTATCGATCATCGTTCAGCCCCTGTTCTGGGCAAGGGCCTTCCAGTACTGCTCACGCTGCTGAGCTTCTTCCAGAGACTTCTCGAGCTCACGGATGCGTCGTTCCATCTCATCCTGGCGTTCGAGCTTGCGAGCACGAGACTTACGAGCAGCTTCGGTATTGCGAGCACGCTTCAACGCGACAGGGTCGCTGGGGTCAACCTTGATAGGGGGCAATGGCTTGCGTTGACGAGCATTGACACCGGCGACGGTGGAGTGCTTAACACCGGACTTGCTTGGCGCAGGAGAAGGAGCAGGGGAAGCAGAGTTGCGAACCGCAGGAGACGGAGGAACAGAGACCTCCTCTGTGGGCTTAGTCTCGGGTTGGGAGAGAGCTAGTGCGACATCCAGGGCGGCGGAGTCGAAGGCCGTGGAGTAGTCATCTTGAGCAGGGAACAGCGGACCCCACTCCTCGGAGCCAGGGCCCAGCTCCAGATCGGTGGGGAACATGGGCGAAGTGTCCTGGCTGAAATAACCAGGAGATTCGAAGGAAGGAGTGCTGAGATCAGTGAACGACGTCGACGGGGGTGCCGACGCATCCATGAACAAGTCCTTGGGCGAGATGGTGCCCGAAGGGGCACCTGCCACAGAGTCCTTGGCAGCCATGAGGCCAGTGGGGATCTGATTGGGAGAAAGCATGGTGGGTTCAGTGCTCAACTCGAAATCATCCCCGAAGTCATTCGAGGGCAGACCGAAGAAGTCAGGCATATCTGCTGCGGAATTAGACAAAGGTGAAACGAATATTCCTTCTGCTAGCTCACCTTGAGCGATGTTGGGAGTCGACATGATGCGGCGGTGATAAAACTGTTGTAATTGCAGCAGCTGTTTTTGACTGAATTGAGTGCCGTTGGCGGCTGAAAACAATGGAACAGGAGGACGATTGGGATTTGGTGAATTCGAAGGCGCAGACGCGGCGTGGACACGCTGAAAGTGCGTCCGGCTGGAGGGACTAGACCGAAGAGACGAGGACAGAGGATACCCGGTAGACTGTGAGTGAAGCCTGGTCACACGAGGAACCTGGACAGGTGAACCCGAAAGTTTCTGTTGCTGAAGTTGCTGATACAGACTGAGCGAGTGCCGTCTGGGCTGCAGGTACTGAGGTCGGACCAGGAAAGGATTGTATGAAACAGATCTAGGGGCTGTACTCGGAAGTACTGGCGCACGCGAGTCTCTCAAACGAGGCTGCGGACACGGGGCGGGATAGAGCACAAAGTCCTCCTGCGGGGAACTGCTGTTGTCGTTGTTGGAATTCGAATTCAGATTCTGAGCCGAAGGCTGCTGGGGCGGGGGCGTGGGGAGCCATGTTTGCTGATAGTTATCCGTGGTGGACGACGTGACGTCGAACGGGAGAATGTTGTTCAAAGAAGAACTTGAGCTACGCGAAGCGATGCTAAAGTTCAGAGGTCCTGGGACAGGAGACTCTGAGGAAGATTGAGAGGAGATGTTGGAAAGTGACGAAGACCGTAAAGGATCTATGGTGTCTGTCTCACGAGAGAAAGACGAGGTCGTTCTGGGGGAGGAGCTTAAAAGGCAGCCATTTTGCAATGGATACTGAGACTGATATTCTTGATAATTGTTTGGTTGTATGGTGAAGATGTTAAAAAAATGTAGATGATGATGGTTTGAGAGGTAAGAAAAGATGGAGGAGAAAAGGAAAAGGGAAAAGAAAAGCGCCAGGCAGCGACGGGAAATCAGGCACTTCTTAAAACCCTCGAGTGTGCTAGTTTAACCTGTCTGTGTGCGCCGTGCGGTTCCACCGGCAGCCAATGGCGGCGCAACAATGTCCCACTTACTGCACTAACCGTGTCGGGATAGCGCTCCTGAACGCAGTCAGCAGGTGTGAGTCATAGGACCATGTGCCGCGATGATTGGTCCGTCGGGCCCGCGGGAACACGCCCCCAGGGCGGCATTCCTGTGCAGGTAGGTAGGTACTTTTCTGGTACGTACCTGTCAAGCAGGGTGCAGCATAAAGATGCCTTCAATTGAATTCAATTGACATGATTATTAGAGATCCTCGAACAGATATCTATCTTACATACGGCGAGGATGAGTATCACTGAAATCCATCATTGACAATTGACAGCCCTGGAATGATGCTTCCGTGATCTGGATCCCCTATAGGATACGGAGGACCATCCTTACTCCGCCGCGTACTCGGTACCGGGCAAGAGGTACCTCTTCACGACCCATTGACCAATAACACGGGGCAACATCGTATCCAGAATCCAGGCATCAATTCCACGACAGCACTAAGAAAGCCCGGTTTCATCACAGCCTCCCTTGACTGTCTCATGAATATTACATTGGGTGAATCCACGCAAGCCAGCAGCTTCGTGTCCGTCATATAAAGCCAATTTCATCTTAGCCACGGACCCAGACGCCTATCTACTTCACACTCCAGACGGCATATGCAGGCCGTTAATAATCAGTCCCAAGTCACAAGGGACGTGGAGGGGGCTGAGTGCTCAAGACTGGCAGCCTGGTGGCCTGGGAGCCTCATGTCTCAGCACGCCATCGCCAGATGAACCAATCAGTGTCTTGCACAATAAAATGGATTAATAAGGGAGCTGAAGGAAAAAAGATAAAAAACAAGGAAAATCAGGGATCGGGCGGGTTATTCCACTCATATCACTTTCCCTTTTCTCTCCCCGCCAATTGCCCATTCGGGCGTTGGTGTCACCAAAGGGCGTGGACTTCGGTCTACTATCTCCGAAGTCCAAACTCTATCAGCTCGCACAATCTTTTTGAGTAGTAGTAAGTACTTTTCCAGGCATTCTCAGAAGACGAGTGGCTCGACAGACAGTTTGGAGAAAAGGACAGTTATCCGCACCCTTATATATACTCCTAGCAACTTTCCAGCCTTGAGAAGGTACCATACGTATCCCTACAGAGTACTCTGTAACAATTTCCTACAACCCTTTCATCAAGGAGGGTCAGATTCTCACTAAGCGAAGCCTGCAAGCCAAACAGTCTAGAATAACCCTCGGGTCAATCGCGTCCATTGTCCACATTCTGCACCTTGCGGAAATCCACATCTGCAGTCCACGACCCATGCACGAACGAACCTACGGATCATCCCTACCGGGAATCGCCGTAGTCGGCAACACTCGCCAACATTTTGTTCGCTTGACCGTTTTCGATGTCACCTGGCTTTTGTAGACAGGAGGTTGTATGAATCCTGCATGTAGGTGAATAATCAATCAAAGGAAGGCACTGCTTCACTGATGTCATGTCCAAGGCGCACGGTCAGGAGACTATCGAAACTACTCTGTACAATTGAGTTTGAACCCTCAAGCCTCGACTCCTTGAGAAAGGACGGAATGTTCTCTACGCCATCCATGGCGCCTTGGCCCACAACTGAGCCCCATAGGCAGAAAAACTTAGTCGGCCTGCTCTGAAGTTCGGGAGCAGGGCTTTGAGCACCTTGGTTCTATATGCTATCTTATCCACTTCTCACATGCAAATTCGGGATGAATTCGTCAAGACCAAAGTCTACTAAAACTGCTCAAATCATACAAACGCATTATTGATTCTATTAATTATTACTATGATGCGGTGCGCAAGTATACATGGCGTACACACTCCAAGCAAACAGTCAACAAACGGGCTCGATTTGAGTTGAAGCCACCAAATCCAGTCCTCCCCTTCGGGTATCAACACAAAATATCAACCTAGTGATCGTAGATCAACCAACAACATCAAAAGCAAGACAGCAAGTGGTATCAATCTAGTTGCACGGCGCAAAACATGAACACACGCAAGCCTCGGTTGGGATAACCTGCGCGAATGGATATCATTAAGGAACGAAATGCACCGGTGACGTCGATGCAGTGAGAAATGACCGCCAAAGCAGCATGTGGGTATCATTGACATTCCTTGCACCAAATCCTCGTTAGACTTGGCCAAGGAATTCCTGCGGAAACGATATAGAGCGGTTCGAAGACAGGCAAAAAAAGGCAGACCGGATCCAGATCGACAGAGATGTTTTTTGAACTATTTTTTCATGGTTTTTCTCTCAACACTTTTCGTTTTCGTTTCCCGTCATGGTAATGATTCAACAGCATGCAGAGGCGTTGGGAGACGCAAAACGTTGATCCCACCATTTCTCAAACTCGACGGCACGCCTCTGAGAATGAGCACTTCATGCTGCAGCCTGGACGGGCGTCGAGGTAGCAGCGACAGTCGCAGGCTTGGCCTCCTCGGTGGCGGGAGCCTCAGCGGGCTTGCTAGCTTCCTCAGCGGGAGCAGCCTCAGCGGTAGTCTCCTGGGCGGCGGGCTCGGCCTTGTCCTCCTCCTTGGCAGAGGCTTCCTTGTTGTCGAGCTTCACGGCCTTGCTGGGCTTGCGGAACAGACCGCCGAGCTTGTTGCCCTTGGCCTTAGCCTCGCCGTCGGCGCCCTCATTGTCAGAGTCGCCCTTCTTCTTGCCGAAGTTACCGAAGAAAGAGGTGCGACGCTTGTCCTTGCCGGCAGGAGTCTCGGCAGTGGGGGACTGAGCAGCAGTCTCCTTGGGGGCCTCGGCCTCAGTGGCGGCGGCGGCGGTGGTCACGGTCTCAGGCTCGATGGGCTTCACGGCAGCCTCCTCGACGGGGTTCTCGAGCTGGGGGGCAGTGCTGGAGACAGCGGAGGTCTCAGTAGGAGCCGCAGCCTCCTTCTCGGACTTCTCGTGGGAAGGGCTGGTAACCTTCTGGAAGAAGTTACCGAACAGAGAGGTACGCTTGGACTTGGGAGCAGGGCTCTCGGCCTTCTTCTCCTCCTTCTTTGCCTCGGTCTCCTCCTTCTTCTCTTCGGCAGGAGCAGGAGCGGCAGCTTGATGACAAGTCAGCTTTCGGCTTCGGGACAGATTTTGAATATTGATGAAACTTACCCTCAGTAGCTTCAGCAGTAGCGGAAGACTCGGCGACAGGCTCAGCGGCGGCTTCGACGGGCTTGGCGTCCTCGGTCTTCTCTTCCTTCTTCTCCTCAGTCTCCTCCTTCTTGCCGAGGAAGGAGCCGAAGATGCTGGCCCTCTTGCGAGACTGAGAGCGGCTCTTGGCCTTGTCCTTGGCCTCGGTGGTCTCCTTGGTCTCCTCAATAGGAGCAGCCTCTTCCTTCTTGGCCTCCTCCTTAGCCTCAACGGGCTTCTTGGCGGGCTCAGCAACAACAGGCTTGGCTGCAAGATAATTAGAATTGACCCGTATTTAGCAACTCGATCCAATATCACTTACTCAGCTTCTCGAGCTCAGCCTTGTAGCCCTCGCTGGCAACGATGGTCTCCTTTTCAGCCTTGGCCTCAGCGGCCTTAGCTTCCAGAGCAACAAACCAGCTGTCACGCTCAGCAGCGTTAGCAGCCTGGAAAGTGTGCTTCTGGCCGTTAACCTTGAAGAGGAATTCGTTGGCGCCCTCCTTGGCAAGGTCGGAGATCTCAGCCTAAGACGTATTAGCATGAATAACCACGCTATGTCTGAAGAAGGAAAAAAGAAAAAAAAAATTTTGCTTACCAAGTTGAAGATACCAGCGGGAGTAGCCTTGTCCTCAGCGCGCTTGGTCAGGAAAAGGAGACCCTTGCCGGTCTGGGTAGCCCAGGCGACGATAGGGTTGGCGACAGCAGGCTTCTCGTTCTGCTGGAAGACAGACAGTTGCTTGGCCTCGACGGGCTCGTCGCTGAAGTAGAAGAATCGCTTGGAGAAACGCAGACCCCTATTAACCAAAAAGGAACAAGTCAGCATTGCTCCATCACCGTCTCATGGCTCGCAAGTAGCGCTTACTTCACCAGACCAGGACCCTTGTGTCCAAGCACACCTTCAGTCGCAGGAGTGATTTCCTCCTTGGCCTCCTCCTTGGGCTGCTCGGCAGTCGCTTCGGTGGTCTCAGCCGCAGCAGTAGTGGCCTCGCCGTTCTCAACGGGGGTTTCCTTGGGAGCTTCAGCAGCGGGAGTCTCAGTGGCAGCGGCCTCAGTGGCAGCAGGAGCTTCGACGACAGGCTCAGCAGCAGGGACAACCACGGGGGTCTCCTCAACTGGCTTCTGAACTTCGGACATGATGATGGTTGATTAAAATGTTATTATGGTTTGGAATTTGATTAAGTAGCCGTTAGAGAAGCTGTAAGCGCTTCGGGTATCAAGGGCGAGTATGGGTATCTCAAGGGGGGTATCTCAAAAGAAAGGAAACAGGAGCTCTCTCAGCACAAGGCAAAGAATAGCTCGGGTATCACAAGGGAAGAATGGGTAGAAAGGTTCGTGGGAAACGAACAAAAGCGTGATAGCTTAGTTATCAGGAATGGAATGGAGAGGAGAAGAAGAGAAGAAAGAAAACAGAGGGAGGGAGAGGAAGGGGAAAAAAAAGAGAACGAGAGAAAGAAAAAGAAGGAGAAGGGGGTGAAAGGAGGGGGGTGAGTGGATGCAGCCTGGGTTGATGGTGCATCAGCCCAGAAGGGCAATGAGCTGCAGGGCGGTCCTCCTCACTATGGCCTGACTAGGTCTAGCCAGAGAAGAAGCACGGTAATGATAGACATGGTTTATTGGTTAATTTTTGGTTACTATGGTACAAAGCAGTCCTTCGGGTGAAATTTTTCTTGTTTGTCTTGGGATTGGGAGCAGTTGATACCTGATACTTTGGTACACTTAGGGGTGGCTCCATCTGCTCGTATACCCATCTCTAGCGGCCCATCAGAGCTCCAGCTGCTCAGGAGTAGACACCTCTACGGAGTAGAAAGAAGATTATCAAAAGCTGGATGGTCCTATCCTTACACAAGGGACCCGTGACTGGGTAGTTTAACCTTTCGGGAAGCTTTATTGTATGTTTTGGATGCGCTGCCAGGTGCCCAAGCTTTTGACCAACCCAAGGGCAATCCATTATTGAGGGTAATTTGGCTAGAGTAACTCGTGAAATTTCTGCTTGTTATCTTTTATCTACCTCTTTTGTCGCCGCCATGATCCTCTACTAATAAAGTCAAAAAAAAAAAAAAGGAGGAATAATGAAACAGTGGTGTAGTTAAGATGCTAAAGAGCACACTATGACAGCTAGTCCATCAGACTAATTACTAAGGTCGCTTTCTGACTACGTATGTGGATAGCTTTGTGATCAACTCAAGGAGCTCCCCTACCGGTCGTGCAGATAGATAGGTCGATATTAAACGGCTCTAGACTACCTACGGAGTAACTAGGCCTTGCTTGGGCGGACCCATTCCGAACTAATCCACTACTTGTCCCTAAATTTGTGGCCCGATTCCAACTTAATTTTGGTCGGCTTTAGTGTCATTTAGCGGTGTCCTGCAAATTATGATGATGCAAAAATTCTTCAACTTGCGACTGGGAGGGTGTGAGTACATGCCCATAGGTACCGTACCTCTGTTGTTGTTGATCCGACAAAACTGAGCCCCAATAGCAATGTCGATGGCATCAAAAACAATTCTTTGAATGGCAGAGTGATGCGATCAACAATCATGTCACCTGGCCCGTCAACCGTCGCTCATCTGGTTGTGGGACGCCAGCCACCGCTGGATCCTTTTGATCCATGGATCTTCTTTCAGATCGTCCTTAGAATTGCGAGACGCTAAGTACATGATCATATGGTCTGGTAGTACAGATAACTCTTCCAACATCTATGAATTATCAAGACATCCTTCAATGTAGAGGAATACACAGGCATAGAGGAAGAAAGAGAAGAATAGTCTTACTACCCGCATTTATCTCTGAATACTCCATATTCTCACTTCAATGATCCAAATCCTTGCGACAAACAGCAAGCCAACTACCAAAAGTAGCACCCCCTGACAGGCTGACACACCACACCCACCGACTCTCACCCTGTCCCTTGCGGGATCCACCTCACACGCTCTACATTTTCGCGAGGGAACCTGCACTCTGCATTATTTCCGATTCAAGGAGGCGATTGGAATTGAAACCCGCCGCCACCGTGTATTCTGACTCTGCAAATCAAAAGCAGCGTCCTTGGTTTTGCCGTCGCACTGCGCATTTTGGAACATTCTAGTTATCTGCGCTGCTGCGGCTTTCCAATCATCATCTATCTAGCCTAACCTTGCGAGTTGCGACAGGTGAAAGTGAGTTGAAGGAGAGTCCACGCGACTGCAGCCCCGTGACTCCTGCTGCGATCTTCCCGATTGACCAACCACAACACGTTGGCACCCTCCATGAGCCATCCCCATGTCGCGTATGGATGCACATGCTATTATTACATACCGAAGTACCTGTCGAAATCGTGCCTGTCAACTACCTACGGAGTACAAGTAAGGTAGTCCATAAATACCAATGAGGGCCCAGCGTGGTGAGGTACCTCAATTAATCTCATCGCTTCTGTATGGAAAATAAAAAAGGGGGGAGTGGATCAGCAACCAGTAAAGTGAAAACGAAAATTTCAATAGCCCTAGCTTCAGGTCTAGGTATACACCAACTGCCCGAAACAGGTAATTTAGTCAACTTCCAGTTCCCGCCAGACGGAGGACCTTAGCATACCGACCTACTGACCACTGTAGTCTGTGTCAGGCAAAAAGAGCCCCACTGAGTAACCCGCTCTCACTCAAGTTGCAAGCAGGCAACCTATCACAACAAGCTCGCATCGGGTTCGCTTAGAGGTACCTAAGGTACCTACCTACCTTACGCTACCAGGCCAGCCCTATATTAGCGGACCCTGCGTTTTCCGATAGTTTACCGGTCCACGCTTGGCTGGTGACGTCGAGACGAGACTTGAGTCACTGAATACGAGTACGGATATTTAATATCTACCTTGGGAGTTACGGGGTGAGACCCTAGCCGGTGAGAGGCAATCAAGATCTACGCGCTCTTGGCCGTTTCGAACAGTTTTCTCTTGTCGCTAACGTAGTCACCAGCTACCAGCTATCTACCAGTCACAATCTCCGACCAGGCAACGAGCCAATCATGCCACTACTGTTCAATGTCGATCCTGCACATCTGATGATCGCTGCTTGTCCTGAAGCAGCTTTTGACCATTTGTCACCGACTCCGCGTATCTATTCTAAAGCGTAGGAGCTCCGTACGTCTGAATATATGTAGACACCAGTGCTACACTGTCATAGGTTATAAGGTGCAGCAATCAATGCGTAGCAGACGACTGCCTACATACGTAGGACCTACCCCTCAAGTCATGCGATCTTGCCATGCATCGCATCATCTTGCATCAGAATACAGGAAATGACGGCAACGACGGTATCAAAGGCGTCAAGCATGCGTCCGTCTAGTCTAGTCCTGCATGGCAATACACCTCTATGGGCTTTGGAGCTCAGTCTTCAAAAAGAAATCACATTATCTACAGAGCCAAGAAATGCATTATATATGAAATAAGCTAATGCGAGTATTCAAAGACTCAGATGACCGCCAATGCGAGATATGCAACGCCCAATTGCTTCATCCAATAACACCTATGTCAAAAAACGTATAGTGATCAAGCTGCCATCGTCAAAACATACCTAAACATACCCCGTCAGCTATTGTCCGCAGGCTAAGTTGGAAGGCAGGTACTTACGATGTGATGCTGTCCATTCTCTCACTCGTCAATTTCAAGCTCACCGTCAACAATTCCTGCGCGATCTCGGGCTCTGCCTCCTTCAACTGCTTCCATTTGTCGGCATTCAGACACCAGGCCACGCAGTCCTGTTCCGCCTTGACCGTCGCAGTCCGTCGGGTTTCGCTGAAGAACGGCAGCTCGCCACACGGCCGTCCCGCGACGATCAGTTCGAAGTAACGGCCTTGAGGTAGCTCATATTCGGCTCGGAGCATCCCCGACTCGAGGAGGTAAAATCCTTCAGGTAAGTCGCCCTCTTGGAAGAGGACGGTACCCGCAGCATAGCAGACTCGATCAAAATAGGGGCATGCCCTGAACCAAAAGTCCTCGTTCTTGGTGGTCATCCCCTGGAAGGTCTGCAGGAGCAAAGGGAGTGGCTGTCGCATCGCCGACCAGGCAACCGAAGCCATTGCTGCCGTCTCCTCCTCGCGCAGAGTAGTCGTTGCAGCTTGCTGGAGGTAGAGCCGGCGGGGAGAGCCAACAATTCCTTCAGCGGCCTGCAATTGGTTCTGGGACACAGGAACTTCAAGATGAGGCGACGATCCGCTCTTCTTCCGTATCAATGCCTCGCGATGGTTGTAAAAGATCTTGAGGTAATCGTTTTCGCAGAATTCAAGGGCCGAATTGAGGTCTTTGAAAACCTCAACGCCGGTCTCGCTTGCGAGAAGCCCAACGTTCTGAAGACTCTTCCCCACCTCACTCGTCATATCAAGCCCAGATATAGTCATCTGCACATTGCGTCTCCGGAGAATCCGGTTTATACGCGTGAATGCCTCTGCCGCGGAAAAATCCAGGCCGTACACTCGCGAGAAATCCAGGATGAGGAACCGGATAGGTCGTCTGTTGAAAGTTTCCTCTTCAATGAGTCCGCGCATGGTACTTTCTACGCTGACTATCGTCCCGAAGAATAGATACCCAGTAAGCTTGATGATGAGTGTCTGCTGCCCGGCCTCTTTTAAGAATCGCTGCTGGATGGGAGGTCTCCTGACAGTCGAGCCCGTAATCTTGCCAGAAAAGGTAGCCCTGATGGCTGGCTTGCGTGAGGTTTGCACCACAAAACTCACACATGCCAAGATGATTCCGACAAAGATTCCAACCACAAAGTCCCAAGCACCCATGGTGACGACAATAATGACGACCTGTACGAATCAGAAGGCTGCTCATTGACGAAATAGGACGAACTTACTGTCAAGTATTCTAGTCGGTGCAACTTCCCCCACGTGTCGACCAAAGCTTCTTCCATAAGCTCAATGCCCAGCATGAAGATGAGAGCCCCAACGACCATGACGGGAATAAATCCAATAATCACGGGACCAACAACAAGAATACCGATCGTAGCAAAGGCAAGCATGATACCTGCCAGTCGAGAATTGCCACCGCTGGCGATGAAAAGAAGACTATTAGTGTATACAAGGTAGTTCTAGAGCTGCATGAGTAAATGAAACGAACAATGTCCTTTGAATTGCTCAACCATACCTGTATGCTTCCTGCGAAACCTGACAGTGCATTAGTAATGCCATGAGCGATAAGCTCATGATCAACACTAAGATTGTCCTCCCCAGTCGATATACCCAGTGCCGGTACATTGATGGGGACGTGAAGTACTCCGAAGAACGTCAATGCGAACATCGCTGGAATCGTATCAACGAATGCGGACCAGTCGACGGCCGAAAAATCTGCACAAAGTCAATTCATGCTTGATTGGAATAGCCTCAAAGTACCCACCATAGAGCGTATAAAAGTGATACCAAGGATTGGAAGACGATGGAGCGTCAAAGACCCATCCCCTGCTACGCAAGGTATCCATAGACACTCTCGCGCCGAATTTGACGATATAAAAGACCACACCTACCGCAATGAAATAACCACCGACTAGGAAATTGGACCGCACAAAGCGCTTCAAAACAAGAAAAGCAATCGCAAGTAACAAGGGTATCATCCAAAGCAGCAATGTATCCATATGAAAAAGCTTCTGCAGGGTTGGTGCGTTAAGCTCGAGAGACCCGGATAGTCGAGCAGATACCTCGACGCCGGTCTGCATCAGAAAGAACCCTACACCACCAATGCATCCAATCAAAATATGACGCGGGAAGAACCCGATGAGAGAGCCAAGCTTGCACGTTCCCATCAGGAAAAACACAAGTCCCGTAAGAACCGAACTGGCGGAGAATGCGAGGATGGTTGTGGCGAGGACAGATTTCGGGTTGTCCTCGCCAACCCGAACTAGAATTGTCATGGCCATCTTGTGAAAAAATGGAACAACCTCAATCATCTCGCTCCCGATACCACCACGGAAGCTTGACCCTCCGCATGAAAAGACCAGCTGAGCAATGACTGTGCTGACATAAAACATCGAGATTCCGTCTGACCCCAGCTCAGAGAAGATAGGCTCTCCCAGCGGAAACAGGATCATTCCGTAGGAGAGCGCATCGAGGACATTCAGCAGTAGCCCGAGGAACACAGAGGGTAGCAGGCTGGCGGGATAAACCACCCCCCGCTGCCATACTGCTCTCCCATCCCAGGACTTTGGGCTTGCTATCAGACGAAGACAGCTTCTGATCGTCGCTAGAGCGTGAGGCTGTACGCCCTGCTCGCGCTCTCTCAGTAAGTCCTGGCTTTCAATATCATCTGCAACACCATATCCATGGAATGGTTTAGATTGTGACGTTTTATTCAACAACGACGTCCGTTCGGTACTTGTGTTCTCTTCTTCGCCATCATTATACAAGAGCCTTGGGTTTTGCACACCAGCCGCGTCGTTTGAGCGCAGCTTACCTCCGTAGTGGTCGGGGTTGTCCCCGACCGATTCAGAGGGAGGACTGCGAATCATCTGAGTCAATGCCGAGGAGCCGGTAGCAGGAGCGTGGATGGGTTCCGGTTCAACAATAGTCAGGTCCCCTGCAGTGCTGTCGTAGCTTGACGACGGTGCGGCGACATCAGTCTGTTGTTTCGATTGAAAGATATCCAAGCTTCGCGGAAGAGAGCTCCGTTCGTGAGGAAGCGACAGCGCAAGCGATGCTAATTCAGCTGTTTGTTCTCTCAGACCTTCCGATGAATAGTGCGCCAGATCTAGACAGCAGTTAGAACATTGAACCCCTCACGGAATTTTCTATTACCGTACCCTGGGGACCTTTGAATGACCGATGGTAGAATGACCGAGTCGGAGTCCTGAAGCTCGACCCGCCGTGGATAGAAGGCTCGAGTCCTGAAGTGTCCGGAGTACCGCCATGATTGGCCCGTTCGATCGGTATTTCTGTCACATTTGGAACAGGAGTGTTGACCAAAGATGAGCGACGGGGTAAAAATCCTGACGCACGAGAATCACTGCGGTCTCGACGTCCGATGACGCCCATCGCGAACCCGAACCGTTACTGTCTGCGACACAGACAACCCGTTTGAGGAACGATGAATGCCGGAATAAATTGAGGGCAAGACAGCGTAAGCTCCTTTCTCCGTGTGCGTGCCGCACCCCAACGGCCGCAGACGAGCAGATGGGCGGGACCCCGAATGACGCAAGAATCAAGGCACAAGGAGCAATGGTCTTCTGATCGCCACGCAACTGAGGGGAGAAGGTCTGCAAATACCCGATGCATGAGAGGGCTGAGGATTACAGACGGGGGTCTCGAATGTGACCATGTGTCATTGGGAGGAGTTATTTCATATCAAAGCTCCAAGACCAGAAGCTGCGCGCGTTATCAATCCTGGTCCGTGAGTTGACTAAAAAAGTCTTTATCACCGGCCGTTATCATCGTCTCCGCTGGGGGCGCTTTACCGCATTCTGGCAATTGTGGATCAGGAACTTTGAGTAGTTCCTGGAATTGATTACCGCACGGATAAACTCATTATTTTTATTGAGTAATCGTCTTTTAAGCTGTGGAGGCAAGAGTTGGAACTTGAAAGTTGGGCAGAAACAGTCTGAAATTGATTGATGTAGTATGATTGCTGTGGCTGATCAATGCGCAAGGACGGAATATGCATGCAAGCTTAGTCTGTCTTTGCTTCTTTGGACATGCCAGCGGATCAATTGCAGTACCTGTTTACGTAGTAAGATGCTACCATCAGCTACTGCATAAGACAGAGGCCACTGTTTTCAATGTCAACTGGTTAAAATTGGTTTACCACCTGACTATTTAGATCATGGAATCATATTGAAAGCCCCGTACTCCGCTTATGGGAAGACCTCTACAAACTATACAACAATCCTTAGAAAGAAGTTCAATGCACCGTATATACAATGGGTATCTCAAGTCGTCAAATCGCTAGCCGTTCATCATCATCTATTCTTATCAAGTCAGTCGCTCCAGGAACCCTTGTGCGATCAGCCGTTCCACATCGCCCTGTCGAACGTAGAGTTGACTGTTCTTCGTCAAATTGATAACCCTGTAAGCACACATCAGCACTGCTCTCAATGCATGTAACTCCTCTAGGGAAATCTCTTAAACAAAAGCAAAGAGCAAAAGCAACATACCCATACTCTGTCTGGATCTCCCCGGCATCCTTCAAAACCCTCACATCAATAAACAGATCCCTCGGCGGCTCCAAGCTCCCCGTCAGATCAATATCCGTCCACTGCCCCTTATACGCCGCCAGCATATCACTATACTGCCGGAAATACTCCTCCTCCTCGGGACTCAATGAGCTATGGTTCCCCGCCTGCGAACTCACCACTCCATGCGCCGCCCCCCCTTCCTCGGCATTCGGCTGCTCCTGCTCCAGCACATCAACCCCCTTCCAGCAGAGCTCCTCGAGCTTCTCCGTGCGCACACGGTGATACGCAAGGAGACAGCGCTTGTTGCGGCGCGTGCAGATGTGGTCGACTAGTAGGGCGCAGGCGGTCGCCGGGTCAGCGGAGGGGTTGAAGCTGCCGCCGAAGGGTTCGAGGAGGCGGGCGACGTCGCGGTCGAGATCGCGGACTTCGCGGGCGACGGTGCGTACGAGCTCGGTTTGGTAAGGGGGGAGGTGGACGAGGGACTGAGTGCGTTTCGCGTGTTGGACCTGTGGGTGCTGTTAGCAATAGCGCGGGATGGAACTGGGGTTGTAGGACGCGGCGGACCAGTTTGTTTCCGAGCTCGCCGTACATGATTGTGTGTTGACAAGAATGGTTGATGTTGGATGGAAGAAATGTCAGGGTTTTACGTGCAATTGCTGCTGTATATTGATGCGTCTGATGAATCGCGCTGGACGCGTGTGCCAATGATCGCCCGATAAGTTTATTCTGCCGGGCTGATTCAATTCCTCCTGCCAAGCCTCGCGAAGGCGGTGTTTATAGGAACCTACGGAGTAGGTACTTACAATCTATAACTCCTCTCTCACTGTATTATTCTCCCGTTAAGGATGAATATTGGATGCCATTATTGGTATCAGGCTGAATCTGAAGAACCAAAACACACCCTAAGTCGAGTCTTATTATGTGTTACAAGGCCAAAATGTGATTCTCAAGCTGTCATAGCAAGGATACATGCCTGGAAATATTCGCTCTTAATTCGTCCCAAACGTTGGAAGGTTGAATATCCACAACACTACTTCGAGTTGACAACATACGCAAAATTATCCAAAATCAACGTAACATCCTGACTCAACTTGTCATCCTCCCCAGCCTTGGAGACAGTAAAGTCCAACGTCCTTAAGTCCGTGAACCCCTCAAAATCCACCCTCTGCAACCGGGGCGTGCTAGCGTATTTCGCCGTCTGGACCTTCGGAATGCCCAGATCGTTGTTCTGCATGCCCTCGAACAAGACAGTACAGTCAACAGGCACCGTCTTGCCTTTCTGGTCCGTCACGCAGGCAAAGGAGATCTTCTTGGCCGCGAAGGTATCCGCCGTGGGCGCTTTGCGGACGGAGCCGAGGAATTTCCCAGGCGGCTGTGGAGCGAGGGCCAGAACGTTGGGGTTCTTCTTGGGTCTGTAGAGGGTTGGGGCTACTTTGGCGCGACGGGCGACTGTGAACTGATCGCCGTATGAGAGGCCCTTGAAGGGGTTGGGGTCAACGGGGCCGGGGCTCAAGGAGTCATACTACCTTGTCAGTCATCATAAGGTGCTGTGGCAAGGGAAGAGACGCTTACGCCAACGAAATAGCTTTGGGAAGCTGCGCAAGCGAGAGTAGATAGGGCTGCGAGGATTGCGAGCTTCATATCGGCGATTGACTCGGATACTGGTCTCGAAGAGGGTTGAGGAACTTGAGTCTTTGAGTTTATACAGCTTAGAATGATCCGGGAACTTCATTGAAGTCCAGCGAGGGTGGACTATTTATGTCCAGGAAAAGTTAAGTATCATTATGTGGTAAGGTCCTGCTCTTCCAGCTCAGTATGTGACTCCTGTCCTGTGACTGGTCTGACTGAATTGTCAGCACAGTCCATTGACTATCCACATAGGATTCACGGAGTACACTTGGCGCATCTATTGAAGATCTCCGATCAAATAGATCAGCGATCTGCAGACAGACCAAGAATGATTGGCTCGTCACAAGGGTAATCTGTGGACATACATGCCTTATCACACAATTGACGAGAGACGACAAAGCAGGGAAGCTCAGGAAAAGCATAATGAAGGAGAATCAGTGACAGAATGCATTGACTCACAGTCTCAACAGAAGGAATATCCGACGTAATGAATCAACCGCATCGTTCACCTGGTTGATACCGCGTTCAAACAACCTCGTTGACAATTTGTGCATGTTCAGTGTTGCAAGGACTACATACTGAATGTGTTAGTGATGTAGACTTGCATAGTGCAGATTTGGCTGCGTAACAGGTGGCTCGGTGGATCTGAGTAGAGAAGATGCTTCTTGCCGATTGACCCTTGAGAGCACTATGGGTTCAATCCATGAAATTGGTCACAAACTACCTAATAGCTCTGTACATCAGGGTTCAAAAGTATCCGGACATTCCGCGTTTCCATGACGCGTCAAAAAATCAACACTTTCTTCAACCACCATCTATTCCATCAAAATGAGGTTATTTAGCACTGAAATTAGTGGAATAGGAGGCTAAAAGCAGAGGCATCATCTGAAGCACGTGCAGCTATTTTATCTGGCCTAGATAGTCAAAGATCGCCTACTCAACTAGGAAAGGAATTTAGCGTTAGTCACAGCTCTTTTTACTTAACTACGGAACGCTTCCAACACCACAATACCTTAGAATGAAGGCCACGAATGGGTAGACCCAGAAGCTTAATCCCTCTACTAAGCATTACATGTACTGGAGTCCCTTAATAAGCTAGAAGGCCCAAGTCAACTCTTCAATAGGTTTTGAGGAGATAACATCTTAAGCAGTGGAAGAGTAAGAAAAGGATCCCTGTAAATCGCGAAACAGTTAAAGAATGGTATAAATTTATGTATATATAGCTTGATTTCTCTCACTAGGAGAAAGTACTGTTTTTCTGATAAATATTCTGTCTAAAGAAAGCTAAATAATTCTACCTAATTCATTTTCTGGCTCTTAAATAAAGCATACCGGCATGATCTAGTTAACTTGAAGAACCATAGGATGGATATATCCCAGATGATCTAGGGTGTACAAATCTAGTGATTATAGAATATAATGAATTAGCTCCTTGAGGCGGATATTCCACTAATTCTTACCTAAAATGCCTTGAAGGTGGCCTCCTTCCAATCTATAGGCCGGGCATAATATTCTAGTGAGCTAATGCCATGATCTATACTTCTTACTAGGCGCAGGAGTGGTTTTAATATCAGGGAATCTGGGTGATGGAATGGCCTTCCCATTCGCCTGACTTGAATCCAATTGAACACCTCTGGAACCTCTTAAAGAAGAAGCTTTTGGAACTCTATCCAGAGCTCTTTCTAGACGCAGATTTAAGGTCGATTAGAGGCAATTTAGATCTGCTATTATAGAGGCCTGGGATGCTACCCCGCAGGAGGTGATTGACTGTCTTATTCACTCAATGCCGCGTAGATTGCGTGCAGTATACCAGGCAAGGGGCTGGTACACTAAATATTAATATCTACTATTCTATAGCTTATTATTTAATATTGGGGTCAGATGGTGGTTGAGAAGTATGGGACTGAACATGGCCGATTTTTTCGATATCTTGGAGTGTCCGCAGACTTTTGACCTATGATGTAGTTACAATCAACGGAGAAGATACTGGTTACCGGAAGATCGCTCATCCATGGACAAAATTGTAGCAGTGCAGTGCGAAGAAGATGTTACAACGGAGAGTAAAGCCAGGAAATAACGACTTGCGTCATTCAGTCTAATATGGTGTCAAAGTCAAGATACCAACAACATAAACAGCAGGGATATTTGCATGGAATACCGAAGGAAATTACCACCCAGAAAGAGAACAACTCCAATAGACAAAAAGAGATATCACACAGACCACCAAAGAGACAGGAGTACCAGGAGACCTGAAGAAAGCAGGGTATCACCCAGTCCCACAATACTACACTTCGCGCCTGTACAACTCCGACCCTGAGGTTTTCTTCTAAATCCCAAAAGGCCGGCCCAATGACAGAAAGAAATCAGAAAACACACATCAGTAAGCATGACATGAGGCTCATCTCCTCGTCGCAACAAGACAGGGACACAAGGAAGCTGCCTTGATTAATGTCACATCATCCATTAGGGATATCCGGATGCATGAGAGTTGATCCAGTGTTCGAACTCGCCATTGGAAGCATCAAAACTGGTCTCGTTGTTGGCAGAATCCCAAGTATCGCGGCCATCTCCTAGAGTCTGCATGCCTTGATGATAGGTGGCGCCGACATGGTATGTGGATTGCAGCGGAGAGGGAACAGGGACATAGCAGTTGCTCGTCGGGACTTCTTGCCAGATTGCGTAGTGTGAGTGGTTGTACATAGGATGCTGATTAGAGTTGTCGCTTAATGAGAGCAACTGAGGGTCAAGCTGCCCTTCGGGTCCAGTTCCAGGGTTGTTCTGGGGCTGAAGAAGGTCGTGGTGGGCGGCTCCAGGCAGCCCGGCCAGCGCCGTCGACGGGGTGAACTGGATGTCCTGGAGTCCAACATGCTTGAATCGAGGATCTTCAGTAGGAGGACCCATGTTGTTCTGATGCATTGGCTGCTGGAGGTATGGCGAGGGTTTGGGAGTTGACATGCTGGGATGACTTGTCTGCCACGAAGAACTGTAATATGTCGTCGTGGGCAGCCCATGTTCGGGAAAGTCGAACGGTGTTGAGTCGCGGCTGCCCCAGCCATTGCTGTCCACCTCGGACGAGCCCATGGCACGAACCTGGAGGAACGCTGGGCTAGATCCAGATGTCATCTCGCCACCATCAACGGTCAGCTGGTCGTCATCCGTTTCAGATCGTTTTTTCTTTTCCTTCGACGGAGAGAACTTGTACCCTGGGTGTGCTTTGAGATGATTGACTTTTTCAACGTTCGCTAGAAGCTCGTACTTCTCGCGAATCTCTGGCGTTTCGATGCGCCAGCTGTCGCCTGCGACCTCTGAAACGACCTGGTGGTTATTCTGCGCAAACCACTCCTTGGTCCGCTCGGCGTATGCAGACCGGTAGAGCATGAATGAGTTCATAGGTCTGGCAACTTTGCCATTCTTTTTGGCAACCTCCGCGTGACGCACCTCCTTGGGACGATGCACCCAGATGCCCATGTCTCTGAGGGGAACATGTGTCAAATGCTTAGTAACTTCACTTAAAGGACCAGGTAGCTTGGGTTTCGATTCCCGATTGTTCGCCTTCTTGGCTCGGCGCCTAATTCTGGGAGGTTTAGCCACTCTTACTTTCCCAGGGGAGAGCTTCAAGGCTGATGAAGATGGCCAGCGAGGAGTCGCTTCTAATCTGCTAGGAACAACTCCCTCGTCCGCGGCAGGAGGCGGCGTATTGATCTGAATACCTGAGGGTAGCATCTGCAGTCCATTAGCATATGCTTGGTTAGCAAATGTGTCATTGAGAACGGGGGTGGGAACCCTACCGTATGCTGTAGTGGTAGCGGTGTTGAATACTCGTGGGAGACATATCTCGGTGATGACGAAGGGTAGGTCTGATCAATAGTCAGTAGGTAACGAACAAGCTGGAAAAGGCTTCCAACTCACCATCGCTTGGGGCTTAAGCTCACTGTAGGCAGCTTCAGCGCTGCAGGGCAAGCTGGACGTGACAAAGGGGCTCTGGGAGGAATATAGTGAGTTGAGCATGCCACACTGTTCAGAAGCGGGATCTCCGTCGGCCGACTGAGGGGGAGAAGGAGGTTGGATGAATCTCGCAGTTGCAGCTGCTGCAGCCATTGTGACAGCAGATCAGAGGTGAGGATGGTACAGAGATGTTGGGAGGAAAGGTCGCGCGACAGTGGAAATATGCGTCTTTAGGATGCAGTTGGAGTGATTGTAGAAGTCCCTCAGCAGATCAGATGCTCGAAAGGAGATCTTGAAATTTCCCCTTTCTGACTCTTGTGCGAAGGCTGAGACAGTCCGATTGTAGAAACGACACCCCTTGACTTAGACAAGCGGGGGAAACAATCTGGCGAGCGGGAGAGAGGGACACCCGAGAAGGCGAATGGAATGACAAGAAGTATATGATTAAGTAGAGGATACTTCAGAGGCAAGTTGAGCATTTGAGGCTCCGGTGAATTGATGCCCCACAGCAACAGAGACCCCGAGAGAAGATGGGACGCTGTATCAGGCAGTATTATTCACTGCCGTTTGAAGACGGGTACCAGAAGGAGATGGAGCGGTAGAAGAGTACCACTGGAAATCAGCGATCAAGAGTAGAAGTAGGCAGGATAGACGGGACCAAGGAAAAGAGAAGAGGGAGGATAGAGGTGGAGGTATGAAGGATGTTTTATGAAAGATATTCAGCAAACAGGATGGAAGGATGGATCAATTGGAGGAGAGGACTGATTGATTGACAGACTGATTGATCAGAGTATGGGGATGTGAACGAGATGGTGAATCTTAAAGAGCCCCGTCGATCTTATTTAATATTTTAATGTCTGATCAGTGGGTAATAGTGGAGATGTATTATGGTTCTTCCATGCCTCATTATTGCAGACCTGGAGGGCCAGACAGACACAGACAGACATCAGTCAGTCAGTCAGGAACTCCTCTCTGGCTGGTGCAGTCCAGTAGGCTGAGGCCCTGAGTCAATGGCGGTGTTGCACCTGCTGGGAAAATCAAGCCAAAAATGCTCTGGACGCTGTCTTTGTTCCCAGTGTGCTGGGACAAGAGGAGACCGGGGGTTGCCATTAATATTATCAGGCTGTATTTCCTATTCTTTTCTGGTGTGTCCTTTGAAGGCTTGAACTAAACATACGCCAGTGGATCTGCCTCCCAAAGGATCAAAAAAAGAAAAGAAAAATTAGAAAAATAATAATTATTATTATAATAAAAGAGCTAGAACGAGAGGAACTGCGCCCCTCCTTTTTGTAGATGCAGATGCTTTGAACTGCTTCTAGATCCCTTGTTACTGAATCAGTATGGGACTGAGTGGCTAGAGTGGATGTAGGTACCGCAGTGTGGATAGAACAATCCATGGGTCATGATTTGATAGAAGTTGAATAATTCTAATCAGAGGAGATTCAATGAAGAATCTAATTCAGACTCAAAGACACAATTCTGTTAAGAACACTTCTGTCTCTCTATATTGACCTGTTCTATGTTCAGGCATTATTACACATGACGAGGAAGACCTCATGTGGCTTTAGCTCCTGGGACACCTGTCTACAGTAACTGTTATGGTAATATATGCGACATTCTTTTAATTAGCTTCAGGAAAGTGACAGCACTTTACTAAGGGGTCTATCAGTCTCAAGACAGGATCAGAAGGGAAAACGACCAACGGGGAAAGGGGAAATCGAAAAGGAAAAAAGACCCCCAAAAAAAAGAAAAAAAAAAAAAATTATTCAAGTTGACTGGTAGATACTTACATAAACCTGTAGTAGATGTCGTCAATACTTCACTATCCTGAGAGTGCCAAACAGTGGTCAATCGTGGAGTTGGAGCCATAGTACATATGGGCACTACCTATCTAGCCACGACCTGACTGACAATTCAAAGTTATAACGTGAGTACTCTACGGAGTAAATACATGACAAATCTAGACTTTATGTATGATACAGGGTCTCATGATTTGTTTAGGAGTATAGAAGAGGAAGACGTCTCCACTCTCCGCGATGAGACTCAAGAGTATCTATGTACTGATCATGATATCAGAAGCGACGTACCATGGGTCTGAGGATATAAAACTGCATGTCATTGGAGTCTGTGGGTGGATATTTCAAATATAACATGAGGCGGTTACCGTACCTACTTCGTAGCTACTGAGAATTTCACCCGTCGAAAAGGTATATCGAATCCGGACCTACGCCGTATGGTGAGGAGACATGAGGACTGGCCCATGGAACCGCACGCTTTCCACATGGCCTTTTTGGACCTTCACAACTTCCAGCAAATCATCCAATCTAAACCATATGTAATAATGTACGTAGTTTCAAGACGACCATGGACATTTCCCAGTAGTCAATCCTAAATCGCGGCGGAATATGGGAGCTTGAGATCATCGATCGCCCTCGGGTCCGCCATTCTAGGAGAGATACGCTACCTGTATGTAGACGTCTTGAGTGGGAAACGGAGTTGCCGCTAATGTTGTCATCGATAGGTAGTAGGTAGATGGTTCGGGTGCAAGCAGTTCCGTGTTTGGAGATGCCCCATAGTTGGACCAAACGGTGAGCATGGGCCCGATGGAGACGGGGTTTAATTCGACCAGTTTTTGCGGGGAGCTTGATACTCAGGAGAGGACCTCCTTCAGAGCCAGATTTGACAACATTTAGAATCCCTCAGTATCAACCCTCTCTTCCTTTCTCTAGCTTTTCCTTTTTCCTCTCAGTCGATTCGCACCTGAAGTCTGCCGAATGTTGCCATTCATTAATGCCATGGCGGTAGTAGCGTAGCCGGCTATTACTAGGCATTATTAATCAATTGTGGTGGCTGTTATGACAATTAAGTTACCTCCCTGCCACGAGGATCCCATTGGTGCTTATCGTTGGGTGGGCCAAATTTGCGCCGCACTAGTACCACAGGCTGGCTCTAGCAGATCGCCGATTCTTACCTTACTAGCGTAGATGTTTGTAAAAATCAGAGTCAAAGGGTCTCGTACCTTACATCCGAAAATACAGGTAGCCTGATGAACTGCTCCCCATCTTCGCCTCCCCTTTCGACTACAATGGGTAGGAATTATGCATGTTACCCTTGATCAACCCTGATGGATGTGCCTAAATGGCTTGCTATTCTTGCCATCAGGTTCCTTACACTTGGACTCCTTTCGGTCACGTGTCGACTAGACCATTTGTAGCAGGAACGAATAAGTCTATAGCCTACCTTGAGTCGAGAAAGAACTTGGCGGGTTTCTGTACGCAAGTCGCATACAATGGATCATGAACCATGCATAAGGTACTTTACCTAACTGCCAGAATTAGGTTGTCACTCCTTGATCTTGTGGTGATACCAACAGGTTGATAGTACATATCCTTGCAGCTATTGGACCGTGTAACAAGCCCCAAGCATGTGGCTGTCATGTGTCAACCTGAAAGCGGTTACGGTACCTAGAGTGGGTACCAGTCACAATCGACGTACCGAATGGTATTTGGGGAAGCCTTACACACTCTTCCGCTTCATCTATCTTAATTGACCTTTTTGTTGATTGTCTACAATATCAGAGTGAGCACGCATACCGTCGAGTGGAGACTTGCATGGACCCATGATCTGCGGCTGTCAAGTGGGCTGCTGTTGCTGATAGGCTTGGAAAGGCCCCATATGGCTTGCGCAGGAACCGAAGTGGCCCTGCATCAGTTCTTTGTTCGAGCTTAAACTAGGGACACAGGAACCTCTGGCCTTTGACAGTAGGTATGAGCGCTCGACTCGAGATTCCCCAGCAACCTAAGCGCTGGTTCCCAATTCGATCTCAAGTGGATGCAGTTCGTGTTGTCTATTTTTGCACAAGGCATTCATGCACTATTGTGGGCAGGGCTGGTTTCATCAAGAATCTCTGCCTCAAGATGAAAGCACTCATTGTTGAGGTACCTTGCAAGTTTCAGAGTGGTTCATGACTCCTGCAGGGACGCTTTGACCGCTTGAGTTGATGTCAGCCCCGTTGGTGTCACCATGCAGGTCCTTGGGCAAAGCCTCCTCCAAAAGTAAGAGGATGGGCGGCAAGGATGATCTGGAAGGACAATCTCGACAACCCCGGGTGTCCGACAAGCTTCTGGAACATCACTAATCTGCGCCAAGAAGCGAGCCTTTCCCATTCCGTTGAGTGTAGTATTTCGAGGACAGCAGACAGAGCAAAGCCTCGATGGTCTGGTGACAGGGGCCTGTCAAATCCCTGGTCTCAACCATGGCGTTGATCACCACATCTTGGCTCGTTGCACCCTAAATTGGTTAATGGCTTCTTTCCTCACCAAATCCGGCGAACCTAAATAAGAATCGCGTTTCAGGTTCGAAGACTGCGCCTCTTCTCCCCAAACATTCCACGTTGTTTATATTCTTGAAACAAAGCTGTGAAGAATAGGATTTCATTTACGGGGCAAATGGTGGGAAGAGAAGATGAAAGAATCTGGGTACGAGCCACGGAAGCTCCTTCCAAAAGTTGCCGATCAAATGTCCCCGAGCACATGGCAGGATCAGCTTTGGGGAAGAGGCTATTGACTTCCCGGCGAGTTAGGCAATTGGCTAAGGACTCAGGAGTTCATGATAAGCTAGATGGCTATATCAGGAATGCAGAGCAAGCGGACATCAGAGGTACCGCCACGTCTTCTTGGTCCCAGATATTTTTCTGGATTAGCGCTTGACTTGGGAGATTAAGAGTGGTCAAAAAGGCGATCGATGGACACAAGCCAACGTCCGACAAGGATCTGTGCTCAAGATTGCCAACTGGATGTCTGCTATTGTCCACAGACTCCAACAGATGCCCTCCTCCATCAGACACAGCAAACTGAGAGACCGGTAGAAGAGTAGGTATTCAATGAAAATCACCCACATGATCAACCACATTACCTCTTTCTGGACTAGCTATCACACTTTTGCTTCTGTACGCCTTCTGGTCAAACTTTTCACCTGAGCGACGTGTGTCAAGTATGGGGAGGGAGAGACCCAAGAAAGTCTGTTTGGCACTAAGTCCTTTCGGCATAATACTTCCATGGTTCTCTCAAGTCTCAACCACATGGCAAGCGTATATCGCCGAGCAAGACCATCGCGACCTGTGCTATTCATGGCTCGAATTGGAATTAAGGTGCAGGGTGGCTGCGATCAACAAGAACGTGGCCTCCCAGAAACATGTGGTTGTGGAAGGGAAGCCACCACAACCATCGTCAAAGCGCCAGAGTAGGCTCAATCCTAAGTTTCAAACCTTATGCCACGAGGTTTTTTAGGTAGTTAGTAGATGGAAAAGACAAAAGGGTAATTCGCAAGGAGAAGTGTGCGCACCCGTTGAGTATCCAACAGGGCGTTGGGTCAATATGATTGGTGATAGAGACCACACATCCTGCGCCTCGAGGCGAACTTTCCTGCTAGACTGCGGTGTGATAGCGCCTTAGTTGGCTCACTGAGTTGCAGCAACGGTCAACAAGTCTCAAGCGATAAACCTCGAGTGGTGGTGGTACACCGGCCCGGATAGCTCGAGGATGCTTTCCCTGCTCTCATGTTTGCCCGCTGTGCCGGCCGTGAGACTCCACGGCGCCGAATTGGTCCTACCTTGAATCTACAGTACTACTCCGTGTGGATTGTGGAGCAACGACAAGGCAATCCTCCGCGTGGGTCTGAAATGGTTTGACAAACAGGACGGAGTACATGGTTTCTTATCCAACCTTAAATGGCAGAAAACTCTTTGTCACTCGCGTGGACGGTGTCGAAGTTAAACACGAGGATAGATAAGGCTGGATTCACGGAGCCTGGGATAAAGTTGGGAGAAATATGGAAGGGCTCGAACGAAGGTACGTACCAAATCACCTGCCAGTTAGAGTTATCCGTCCAGCCCAGCCAAGATGCAATTCTCTCATTGGGCAATGAATGTGCGGCAGGTGCCTGGTTCACGGTGTGATCCATCTCCCTCGATGGTTCGCATCCGCGCGTCTACTACGTAGAGGAATCCGAAGTCTTTAGACATAAGGTTAGTGATAAGGAGATGCATTGAGTTAGTCCTTACGGCTCTTGCAGTTTTACTAATAAATTTTCTAGCAACGGACTTTACGGTTCTTCGGATACAAGAAACGCTCAGTTCAAGTCGGAGCACTTGAGTGTAGCATATTATTGCCTCTAAAGTAAGGCATTTAACTATCGAGGTGAATGACCCAGATCGGGGATAATTCATCGGTTTATCCGAACACTCGAATCATCAAGCCCACTAAGCAAAATGCTGGAAAGCGTGACAAATTGCGAAGCTTGAGTCTAATCCCTGATTACTTAACGGTAACCGTTCGTCGCTTTCGAGTCATGTGCCTTGCGGCCTGACCGGTCAGTTTAAGGCGCTGGTAATGGTAAGGATGTGATACATGGTACATTAGGGAGTGTGTCAACATATGGACTGATGTATAAACGCTGTTTTATAGCACAAGGATGACCGCGGCCTGTGCGTTCTGTTTGGTGCCATCATCGTCATGATGTACTTTGCATACGCAGGGATGTCTGACTCCTGACTGCCACGCGAAGTCACAATAGATATTCATCCCAACCCTCGTACGAGCTTAATCTGCGGCTGACTCGGACGGTTTAGTTCGGGGATCAACTCTGTATCAGAACAGCGTGACTTCGGCGTCTATAACTTACTTTCGGGTATGAGGCATATGTGACGATGCGAAGACGGTCCAGTATGGAGCAGCTGATTAATGTTCTCTGTGGAGTAAGGTACCTTAGTAATAAGGTTGTATAGTCGTATCAGTAGGTATGACTTTGGTGCAGTGACATGGCTTTCTATTGGAGAGCTATAGTGGCCCAGGTAACTTTGACTTCCAGTGACAGATAACTGACTTCTGGCTCTAAGCATCATCACCTTCAATACTTGATCGTCAGTGGTCCGTGGCTCAGCGATCAGCGGCTTCGTCGTTTATTAATAAGCAATGTGCCTATGCATCGGATCCGAACAACCGCCTCGAGTGGACGGATAGACTCGGTTTTGACATGTTCAAAAAGTCAAAGTGAAACTGAGATACTAGGACGGACTACCTTACGAAGTATGTACCATAGTGCGGCGAGTCTACGCCCTACGGAGTACTCCGTACACTCCACGGACCAGATCGGTTTTGAGGAAGGTCGATCCGCGTACCTTAATAGTTCGACACCTATGGAGAAATATTAGGCTTTCGTGCCATGTAGGTTTTTGATAATTCGATTAGACTTTGGATCAGCTGCGGCAACTTTGTTATCAATCGATGGTGTATCGAATATTGAGCAATCCCGCGGCTAATGCGTACTGGAGATATATTCCCTGCTATCAGTGTCCTCTTCTAGTAATCTAGCCAACTTTACGGAGTAGTTGTCGGCGGAATTGGAACGCCATCCGGACCCCACCTAGAGACTCTTGGCCTGGACCGTGTTGCTTTTTAGCCCAGAGTACTTCGTTTACTTACTCCAAGCTGTACGATCAACCGATTCCCCAGTGGATCCATGATACATTATTGGATACTGTCATATCATTCTTCCATTCTGGTTATCTGGCACTGCATATTACAGTCAACCCATGTGCATGAGGATCTGCCTACGCCATACAGGCTAACGACTTGAGCAAGAGACAGGCATCACGGCGGTAGAGTCTGGGACTTGATCACACTTCCAAGCCTAAAGTTGAAGCAGTGGATGCTACTAGTTTAGTACGGAATTACTCTGAACTCCTTGCCTATGTCGACATCTGCATGTACTGTGATCCGTTTTACCTGTCTATCTACTCCAATCGATTACTAACTAAACAACGAGCGCTATCCACAATGTGCATGCTTGGCTAGCTCCACGGGGTGATTGGGAACCCCGAGTCATATGAGAATATGATCAGAGAAACGAGGGCTCTCACTGTCAGATTTTGAGTTCAGACGATCTCTGGATCGTGAGCTGCATCACGGCCGGGCCATCATCCGCCGTCGTCAATCGAGTTGTTTCGTATTGCCCCACTAGTCCCTCCTGGGATGATATAGCCGAGTACCCTAACCCAACCATGCCTGTAATACGAGATACCACTTATAAAGTAATGACCGGAGCCGATAGCCGACGTTACATTTGATAAGACATCCCGCCAAGCATACATGATTTGGAATGATTTCCTCGAGTGAGTTGTAGCTGTGGCCAGTGAGGAGGTGAGGAGGGACTTGCTACATACTTCATCCATACTTTCATTAGTTGTCGTACGGAGTACTCCGCACTAAACACTCGTTCATCATGTGTGCTTGGCTACTTGTCCTGCAGTGGAAACCTGAGTGCCTGTATCCTGTCCCGTCATCCGGCAGACGAACGCAGAGAGAAGAAAAAGCAAAGCCGGGACAAAAGTACCAGCAGCTGCCAGGCTATGAATCAGCCACCCCCGGTAAGCTAACGATGATCCACCCCGTGCGCACTGTGCGTTACACCATAATAGTCGATACACTACACCAACCGCTTGATTGATTTCAAGAATTGATCGAATCAGGTCGTCTAAACTATCTACTTTGAATGGTTAGTTTTGCATGGCGGACTGCCGACCATCTTATTAGAACAGGACACTTATCCCTAACGATCGATCCAGGGGAATCCCGGACGGAGTTAGACCATCATACTCCGTACAAGTATGGATGGAGTGCGGAGCACCCATCGGCTACAGAGTACTTCCCCTAACCAGCAGTGTTACACGAGCAAATAGAGACGATAGTCATCGACAGCGAGTAACATGTCCAGACCACGGAGTATCCGTACATCCCTCACTGAATCCCCACAGGCCAAGCATCAGGGACTTGCGTGCTTGCTTGCCCTCTCTCCTAAATAATGCATATGTACCATGCGAGGAACAAGCACAATAAGGCGATTGTCCTGTCCTCCATCCCCATCCCCATCCCCATCCCCATCCCCACCAGCAAGCACATTCCCGTCAACAAGAACAAACCATCCAGTCCGATTTGAAATGCCCCATGCAGTTCTCACGAATCAATTCAGACGGACTCTACCCTTTGCTCCCAGCGCAGTGGGTGTGCCAGGGTCAGCTTATTTGCTACCTGCGCAGAAATCCCATTTGTGTGTTTGCTATTGTCTATCTGCATAGCTGCAGCCATCTCGTCCCAATAATGAGGTTGGCCCTGCGCTATAGGTGACCGGTATATAGATTGTAGGCTGTCCTGGTTTACTGGGGTCCTTTGATTGTGCCCGAGACAGGTATGCAGCTGGCCCGACAGGGGTTTCGGATTCGTTGGGACTCCAGGGCTGGACTCTACACTTGAGGCAACCAGGCAATGCAATACTGCTCGATATAATATTGAAGCAAAATTTGAAGGAATAGTTATGCATGCGTGTCCATTTTTCTGCCTTGAGAGTGAAACCATCTCCGCATCTATTGAAACATACAGAAAGAACCATCCGATCCGTCAACCTCTATAAACTCCTCAATCAACCCAGTGCAACGTCTGATTGCATTGTAAAACTCCGTGGATGTAATTCAGAAATCCATCCGGCCCAGACCAGAAAAAGATGATGTATCCAGGTACGACAGAAGCGAAGATCAATTGATACAGTGACATGTTGTCAAAAAAGCCAAAAGGCATTGTTGCTCATCGATCGACCGACCGATGCGAAATTTCAACGTCGCCCGAAAGTAGTGCTTCGGTCTTCGAATATTTCAGGCGTTTAATTAACCTTGCAGACTAGAAATTGACGATCCGCAGATAGTGGTCAAATAAACGATATGACGTTCCGTTTGCAGGTGTTGGATAATGTCCATTTGCTGGGGGTGATGTTTCCGGCCTCTCAGTATTTATCCATCAAGAGAATAACAGCGCGAAGTTTTAGTAAGTCTCCACCGTCGCGGACGCCTAAATTTCGTTTCGGGTAATCAAGGGTATTGCTCGTCGAAAGATCCAGAAATGAAGCACACATCGGTCATGATGCAGTGTAAAAAATGGTACGAAATCCGATATCAAAATGCAAATGTGGAACCTCAACCCGACAAAACATAAGCGCCTGATTCCAATTCGCCATCTAGTTTCTGTCCTGTCAAGCCGCCTATGACTGCGGTTCGTTGTTCCGACTGAGGGCTGATGGGCCTAAAGGGGGTATCCGATTGAACGATGGGGATGACATGGCGGAATATTGGCCATTAGACAGGGCGTGAGGCTGAGACTGGAACATCAGAGCATTTTCCCTTTGCCGACGCTCCTCCTGTTCAGGAGTCATAGATTTCACTGGAGGCGGAATGGGCGCGTCGGGTGAACTTCTCCCCATCAACTTCGGGCTCGGCTCCAGTTTCTGAATTGGAGGCAGGATTGGGGCCCCAACAAGACTGCCCGATGTCATGGGCCGCGGAGACTGCTTGGTTGGACTGATGCCAGAAAATGGTACGCCATGCGAGCTCTGCGGGGGCGAGGACCTGCTGCCACTAGGAGTTGCCGCTGAGAAAGATGGCCGACCGCTGTGGATCGAAGAAAAGGAGGCATTATTGCCAGCATCGGGCCGCGGAGCCGCTCGATGTGGTCCAAAGGGCGTCCAGGGAGCTGACCCGTCCGAGGGACCTGTAGGTGGGAATCCCGCAAGCGGACCAACATCATGATTGCCCTGGGTGGGAGACATTGAGGGACGGTTCTGAATTGGCGAGGGAAGACTCGGGCTCTGAGCTGAGTGGGCAGACGACGGCCGTCCAGTATGTAAAGAACTGCCACCAAAGGTGCCTCGACCGATAGGAGGGAGATTGATAGCTTGTGAGATGGAGGGCAGCTTAGAAGGCAGTCCCTGAGACGAGGGCGCAAAACCAGTCATGCCCTTCATTGGCGACGACAAAGGCCGAGAGTCGCTAACTGGAGCTGACTGTCCGTGGGTGATGTGCTGGGGAGGACGTTCAGGCGATGATGGCACTCCAGCCACTGCCTGAGCTTTACTTGAAGATGACGCGTGTGGTTCTACCTTCGGTGGCTTTGAAGGAGAACTCATTTGTGCTGTTGCGGCGGCATTGGTTACTTCCGAGTCTTGATGATGGTGGGTAGCCAAAGCAGCGGACGGTGGTGAAGAGCCGATTTTGAACTTCAAAGGAGGGAGTTTTGGCAACTTCGCCTCTTCCTCCCGTCGCTTGCAATCCTGACAGATGAAGTGGAAATCTTCGCGCTCGGCATCATGCTGTGCAATACCTAGACACTTGCTATGCTGCCACACATTGCACTTTTCACACGCTACGCTATGTGAGCCATCATCCTGTTTCCTTGTTAGCAAGGTGCGGCTGACACAATCGAGAATGGCCATTTCATACCCAATTTTCCCCATGGACTCCACAACCTGAACAGTCAAAAATCCAGTGATCATCTGACTGAAGCTCCTCCAAGCTCTTCCTCTGCTTCTCCATTTCAGCCTTGAGCTGCCTTTCTGACAGCCTGCTCTCGCCCCTTTCGAGTCTCTCCTGTTCTTCTGCAATCCTCTGAAGTTCGGCTTCATGCAGAAGACGCTTTCGTTCCCGGTCTTTGATGCGCTGCTCACGCGTCATCATCCGAGTGCGTCGTTCTTCCTCCATCTTCCTCAGCCTCTCCTCTTCCTTGCGCGCCGCGGCCAAATCCGCCTCGTACTTCCGAGCTGCTTCGGCTGCCTCTCGCTCTTGCCGCTCCCTCTCCGCCTTCTGAGCGAGTCGACCCGACCGTTTGGCGCCTGCAAGAAGCTGCATGTTCAAGAGCTCCTTCTCACGCTTGGCTCGCTTCCGCTGCAGAGCTTCTTCCTCCCTCTCGATGACCGGTAGCACATGCTCCACGATCCTATCCCGCAATATCTTCTCGTCGGGGTCTTTGGTCTTGCGAATCGTGTCCAAGAAGCGGTTATAGTCCTCTAATGTGATGGCGATGCATTCCCACTTCATGTTTTCGAAAGGATCTTTAGCGACGCCGTCATCGACATTGTCAGTGTCTTCCCCGAGCTCTTCAATCGGCGCCGCATTTGAGACTTTTCGTCGTTTGGAGGCTCGTGATGCTCTGGCGCTTCGGCTCTTCGGCTTCGACTTGGCAGGCTTCGGGGGAGGGATATCAGGATCGGTACGACGGTACAACCGGTTGTCGTCTAGAACGTAATAGTAGCGGCCTTCGCGATCATAGCCTAATTCTTCAATGCGCTGCAACGTATCAGCATTATTGCGGAAGACCAAGGTAGACAGCGGAAGGTTACCAACCCATTGTGTTTGGTCAATTTCTTTCTGCTCTGGCATCTTCTCGCGGATGCGATCGGGGTTCCAAAAAGTCCAAACAGACAGTTGATGGAGAACACGAAGCTTTTGGAATACATCAAACTCCAAGAATTTGTTCGGGACCTCATCGTAACCGAAGGGGTTGGTCAGATGGGGAGCTTTAGCATTGTATTGACGTCGCGTATATTCGTCAAAGTTCTCGAACCTAGATCCAAGACCTCCCATCAGCTGAGATGACATAGAGAAAGGAAAGAGACCGTTCACATACGTAAGACCTCGATGCGACGAGACCCATTTGAGAAGACAGAGTCCAATCTCCATGAGCTTTTCCGATGGTTCAGGTCTGAGGCATTCCGTTTCCAAATCCTAGCAAGGGAGCGAACATCAACAATCAGCTTTTGTAAAAAAGGCGGGTGCCCAAATAGCACAAAACCGTCGCTCGCGGTATACGGAGCCGTGTAGGAGAATAGGAAAGATAACACTCACGTCAATTCCAAAGTCTTCGTCAATCTTCATGACTTTACCGAAAATCGCAATATACTGCATGAGATTCGCAAATTCCCAGGAATTCCGAAGACGGTTCAGGAAGCCATTTTCTTCAGATGGCTGCTCTGGAGCAGCGTCCACCTCGGAGCGGGTGCGCTTTCGCGATACCATGGCGGCGACTGAAGACCATGCAAGGCGCCGCAGCGCAGATGGGAATCCAAGAAGGTGCGAGGTTCAATGCGTGGGACAACCTGATCTTCTGCTTAGCTTAGAAAATTGAATCTGTGGGTCAAATATCAATTGCAGTTGGATGAGTGTTAATGATTTCAGTTCGTTCCCAGTAATGTGTTGTAATTGTCCTGGCTGGAAGGGCGGCGGGCAGACACGGCGGAAGTTTTTCCAGGGCGCGAGACGGTGATGAGCTCAGAGGGAGGCGCGTCGGACCTGGGGACGCCGTCAGGTGATTGTGGTCCAGGCTAATTACACCCGATAAGGCACTCCACGGTAGATCGTCTTTCGGTATGCTCAGAAGAGTGGTCAAGTTCTCAGGAAATGGGAAGGTGTAGCTCAGAATGAAAATAAAAGGTATTCATAAAGAAAAGATAGATCGAGCCGCATTGTTCCACACAGTTCCGGGGCAAACATTGGAAATCTCAACACTTGTTAATTGCATATCTCGCGAGAAAATAGTTCGCGAGAAACAGTTCAACCAGCATCCATCACGAACAAAAAGTTATATATATTGGTATCTCTTGCTCAAAAGAGGGTCTATCTCAATGGTATACGGATTGGTAAAAGAATCATGAATGAAGAGAAGGAAAATGCGCAAAAGAGAAGATAGCGCCCAACCATATCCACGCCACCGAGCCTTGTACCATTGCAATGAAAGATCAGCAGAACCCGTACATGAAGGCAAGAACAACGAAGAGGGCGAAATTGAACCAGAGAATTGATACACTCGAACACAAAAGATCACTCAAGCACCAAGTCACCGAAATGAAACCAACTCAGATCATCACAATAAAAAAAAGGGGGAAAGAAAAATAGAAAAAAATAGAGCTTTTCTTGAATCGAAACCATGGCCTCATCGATCATGTCTCTCCCTTTGCTTTTCTTGTTTCAATGTGTAGAGATTTGCCATTTTGAACACTATTTGCGCCGTGTGATCCGTCTTCGCCTAGAAACCGTCCCATGCATGTCGTAAGGTGGCAAATATACCAAGCATATTAGATGAGGAAGGATACTTTTCGTCGCCTACATGGTGACTCCTGGAGCGCCGTCGGAAACATTATCAGAGAGATTGATGAGAAGCTGTGCAAGGCACCGCTTCGTGGCCGCATCGTCGCGGAGAACAGAGGAGAAGGTGGCGTCGCGGAGCGGTTCGGGGAGACACTGGCGTAGAGCTTCACGAGCCCTGCTATTGTCGCTGAGTCTGATAGAATATTAGCACATGGGATCCGATCGGCAGGCTGTTCAGAAAATATCAGGACTCAGAGGTCTAGACTTACCGAAGGAAGCAGCGGACAACATGTTTCAGCAATCTCACTGTCTGCTGCTCCACAAGCTGGGTGACCATATTGCTCAACACCGTTCCCACGGCGTAAAATCGTTCGTATGTAGCGCAGATATATGCAAGACCGATGTCATCAAGAAGAATTTTCTGTACAATGAAAATGGCGACGGTTTTGCTCAGCTCCGATCCTGTCTCCATGATGCGAAGGCACAGAGGGATGATCTCGGTCGTTAGGAGGAAGTTGATCACATCGGACGAATCATTCTTTACCAACGCCCCGATGACTCCCAGTGAAGTAAGTCGCAGGTATTCAAAGGGTCGAGACTTCGAAGTTGTGTTGAGAAATGGGTAAAGAAAAAGAGGGATGTGAGCTAGAAGGCGACGTGCTCATCAGCATTGCTGTCTCTCAGTGTACGCAAGTAAATCACGGTGAGGAAATACCATTCAGAAAAAGAGTGCGAGTCTCGTTGTGAGAGGCAACACATTGTAACAGAGCCAGCGCATTGCAAACTCGATTCGATGCCGCAGCGGTCAACTGGGAAGGGTTCAGCAGGGGGTAAACGGAGATAATTTCCTGGAGCAGAGCAGTCATGACTCCTTGGAGAAGATGTTAGTACTGAGCGTTCAAGTCACTCCGCAGAACCACGGGCGATAAGTCTGAGATCATACCGAATGAATGCCAGATGACCAGCGCCAACTCGGGAACCTGCTCCCTCTTCTTGCTGAGTTCCATCAGGGCCGCCTCCCGACGATTCGGATCAAGCAGCTCTGCAACCCAAATGAAGACCTTTCTGTTCTCGTCGCTGATGCCACCATCCATGACCGACACCGCACCGGACAAAGCGTTCTCTCCATTCAAGGCTGCGGCACCGGCACCTTGCGCCGCGTTCCCAGCACCGCCGTTTCCAGCCATAGCGATGCGATTATAATGTTGCTGTTGAGCGGCAGCCGCTGCGGCGGCAGCAGCCTGAACTTGAGCATGCTGAGCCACCAGCGACGAATGCTGCTGTTGGGCTTGGTGGGGATGGGGCTGGGCCGGATGGTGCTGTTGCTGTGGCTGTTGCTGCTGCTGCTGATGCTGCAGCCAAGAAGGATCAGCCTGCGGATACTGATGCTGGTGGGAAAAGACGTGCTGAGACTGTGTCTGAAGCATGGCGGGCCGACGAAGGATCGTAGTACCCTAGGCGACTAATAGAGACAGACGGTGAAGCGTCGCGAGAATAGAGTTCAGATTGTCAAGCAGGAAACTCGGAAGTGTAATTCATGGATAAATCCCTGCTGACAGGAGTCAGATGTAGCGGTGACTGGTAGAGGTTGTGGATATAATAGGAAGCAGAAGTCGGGAGTGATAGATAGAGGAGGGTTATTGAAGAGGGAAGTTCGGACTTCGGGAGGCGGGCGGGGAGCGCGCGCAAGTTGAGCTTAGGCGGTTTAGTTGGGTTTGTGACTTTGGCGATGAAGAAAGGTCGGGTCCTGTGTGTTGTGGAGCCTCCCTACTAGTATGTACCATGATCTTGGCTTTCCTCTTCAAAATAACATCAAGAACCCTTCATTTCCCATCTCTCTCTTTTTCTGCTGGCTTCATATCTACCATCAAGTACTGTTCTTAAGCTGCTCAGAAGGTGTTTTGAGAGCTTGCATTCCTCGAATACCTAACCTACCTAAATAAAGTACCGACTTGCAGGTTACACTGAAAGGCGCACGAGTCAGTCCGGCAGGTGCATGACTATGAAGACCCTTGCTCTCACCCTCGCCAGGTTGGGGAATCAGAGATTCAAAATGCCCCTTGGCGATCATGATAAGAATGCATGAAATCATAGTCGGCATCTGAGTTAGGCTACAAGGGTACCTGCGTCCAGATGCCCTCTTCGGCTTCGAGCTCATGATGCTTTGGGGTTCGGATATGGATATATCTGTCCCAAGGCAAACTCACAGCATCTTATGTGCCTGGCAGGTTAGATATCCCTACAGTGATTAAGATCTGTTGGATTACCAGTAAAATCGAATCATTCGCATTCGTTGCTCATATTTACATCATTTCCTCGTCCGAAGTCCATCAAGATCATAAAGGTAAAGCATAATCACATGAGATAATCGTCACACATTTCCGTCCCAGAAATCAGAGATCGCAACGGAAAAACAGCAAGCATACTTATAACATACAAGGCCAGCGCCGATCTATGCATTATCAGTTATTGGGGAAGCTCGTTGAGAATGCTCAGTCATTCACAGGAGAGGGGGAATTCGTTTTCGAGGACGCCCTCGGATCATTGAGATCAAGTCATTAGATCATGATCGTCGTGAGCGCGGCGTGCGAGATTTTCTGGATCGTCTTGTGTCTCTCGTTCGCCTATCCGAGCTTTCGCTACCTAAGACGCAGACTGGTTAGCTACGGACGGTCAATTGGGGGAGCGAGGGAGACATACTTGCGCTCGTGTAGTAGTCGTAGTAAGAATAGTAGGAGCTAGGGTAAGTGTAATCACTCTTCTCGTCTTCATCCTTGCGCCTCCTCAAGCCTAGGCACAGCGCAAGAGCGCCGAGTAGAATGCCAATGGTCGCCAGACTTCCCCATTTGGACTTCTTTTCGCCTCCTTCTGAGGCGGATGGCCGAGTGCCAAACCAGGTACGCCCTTCGGGTTTGCTTCCGTGCGCATGGTGATGGTATCGCTCTTCGACATATGTGGTGTCCTTTCTCTTCCTTCTACCAGGACAAAGGCAGGCGAACAGGGCGTCCAGAGCTCCCTTGCAACACATACAGGCGCATAGCAGGAGCAGGATAAAGACGCCAGCAATTACGCCGATAACTATACCCGCAATCGCGCCACCGCTCAGTCCTCCTCCGGCAGCATGGACTCCGATCAAAGTTGCGCCGTCTGTTCCCACAGGTGGAATGAACCCTTGTGTGGTCGTCGCAGTTGCAGTCTGCGTCATAGTCGACTGTGTCGTTCCCCGGACTGGAGGCGTCGCAGTGGCTGTTACCCATATCGATGAACTTCCCACAATACATTGATCATTGGCGCAGACAAAGGCGGCACCACAGCATGTATTGCCGCAAGCTGATTCGCCGAGGTCGGTCCTGCAGCTAGTCGAGCTTGTTGCGGTGGGTATCAGGCTACTCCATGTAGAAGTAATCGTTTTGGTATCCGTCTCGGTGATAACGTAGGTAGTGGTATAGTATTCCCAATTTCCGCCGCCGCCGCTGCCGCCCGACGAGTCCAAACAAACTGCTTGTCCCTGACTGTTGGTACCGCAGGTCTGGCTGGAGGTGCAGCATAGCTGACTGTAATAGCCGCAAGGGTTCGCGCAGCGCTTCTCGAGACTGGCCTCCTCGAGACTGGCCTCTTCGACTTCCAGCGGTGTCGCAGCTGATAGTTGCAACTGACTCAGAACAGCCAGTATCGAGATCGTTGGCCGTACTATATGAAATGTCTTCATGGCGAAGGAGCAGTTTCGACGATTCTTGAAGGGTTGGCGCAAGGTAACGATCAGTCGCCCACCCTGGACTGTTTGCTGCGATTCCTGGCCAAATCAGCTTAAGCCTGTCACTCGTTGCAGTCGACCAGCTCAGAGGCAGTGACACTTTTGACAGGCTATAGTTCGGATAGTTCCGATAGCAGGAATGCGATAAAGCAGATTCCACGAGGTTTCAAAAACGAACGGAATGTAAGAAATTTTGTGATAATGATCTAAGTAAACAAAAATGTTTCTATGAGAGAAAGGAATGGAGGTATGAGAAGCGATCCGGCAGCTCGTGGAGGTCTGACTGTCGAGACTGAGCACAACTCCCAGCCTCCTCTCATCCAAACCCAACCACCGGATTTCCTGATACCAACAGCCAATCGCTACAACACAGCTGACGCACGATATATTACAATAACTCAGATTCAGAGACTACCAGGAAATTTAGGAGGCTGGGAATCATATCATATCTTCCTGTTCGTCCTATCAGTTTTTTTAATAATAACTGAGCATCACCCGTCGGTGTGATTGGCATCACAATCACTGCCCCTCACATGGAATCCTCCCCGCTCTTTTGGGTGCCGTCCCTGACAGCATCACACCTAGGTCACTGTGCTCGACTCTTCTGATCGCCTGGCTTTAACGGCCGGCGAGACTGACTCAGACCGTCAGACCGGGCCATTGACTGTCTAGAAGCTCCACCAACAGAAGATCCCAGAAATTACCCGGCCTTAGAATCGGCCAAGCAACTAAACTGCATCAGGTCGATGTAGGCCTGTCCCCATCGGGCTTTCTAATACGTCAACCCTTCCTCATTGATACGGATCTTTTTGTCTCCTGTCTTGTGCTAGCTAAGTATCAAGGCTTACTGACGTGTCGGCTGTTCGGATTCGAATCGCCAGAGCGGTGTATGCACTGATATGCTCTGTACTCCATGTAGGAACAACACATCTTCAGGCAATCCGGGGACGCTAATGCCTTGGAAATCCGAAAGTTTGAAACCTTGGGTAGGAGATTGGGCATTTCCTGTGCATAGGCAAGGCATTGAGTTTCACTGTATCCACCAGTTCAGGCCGCGTTTGATCAAGTCCATTCTGATCGACCAATGACTGTGAAGCAAGAGGGATTCTTGCAAGGAGCCTAATGAATGAGTCGAACAACCTTGTACAGCATGCACAATGCCTTTGAATATGTTGTCAGAGATAAGGGAGTGAAGTGAAGCTTATCAAGTCAATCTGATTCTGCTCGTCATGTTGATCGATGAAAGTATCTCGTCTTCTATATACAAGCATATTGGGAAACATAGCGCCATTTCAAATACATGCGTACATATCATCAGTCAATCGTTTCGAGGGTCATCCGAAGCGTAAAAGAGAAAGAGTCGTGAAAAGAGGGCCAATGTCTGCGATACCCTGTTGTAATCCCTCGTAAACAAACTTAATAAGGCGTCTCATATTGTCGACCTCCATGGTTCCGTGCCTCAAAGGCTCAGATAAACATTCCCGCCGCGCCAACAACCATACCAAAAACTAAGTCCTGCAAGCTGGAGGTTCGGCCAGATACAGCAATGTTCGGGCTACTTCCTCCCGTGGCATACGTGCCGCAATACGCCAGGTTGAGCCCATGGCAAGCAGCTTGACTCAGACTCGAGCAAACAGACGCGGCGGCCGTTGGACCACCGCCCACGACCGTGACTCCTGCACCGCCTCCTGCGACGGTGACTCCGTAGCGGCCTCCAAGTGCCGCGGTGCACTGCGAATACTCGCTTTGGCAAACGGACCAGTATGACGAGCATATGCCTGCATTGGGGAATGTGGTGGGGACATAGATGAACGGATAAGCCCCGGTCAGTGTAGAGCCGGTTATTGTAGCGTCGTTGGTAGTCGTAGTCGGTGCCGCAGTTGCAGTTCCAGGGAATCTAAAGCTGGTGTCCGTGCCAGTGGACGTCCCCGTAAGACTTCCTGTGCATTTTGCCCCTGTAGGGCAGCAAGCGATATTATGGGCGGCGTCTCGAGAGCAGGTCGAGTCGCTTCTGCAGCAAACGTCGGAATGGCCTAGGTTGGTGCAAGGATTGTAACCCCCCGGGCAATTATTATCGGCGCGCTTCAGGATTTGTAAGACATCGTATGCTCTTTTGCTGATTTCTGCGAATTGCGGGGGAGAGAATGGCAATGTCTCTATAGATAGGACCGTGGAAGCGAGGAATGTGGCCGTGATCCACAATGAAGCCTTCATTCTGGCTGCCAGAGGCTGCGATCCGCCCACTGGACCCTATCACAGCCCAGTTGTTCCAATGTTTGTCGGAATCAACGACTATAACGGTGTTCCAAATATGATTCTGGAGACTCGGTGCCAATTAGGGCGATGACTTTGGCGGCTAACAACAAATAACTACTAGATGTAGTAAACCAAACAATTAGTATTGTTTTGATTGATGATCGTGATGATCGTAACCGCAGGGGGAATCAACGACCCGAAATGAATGATCATAGGGATTTTGACAAACTTACAATTTCTTCTTTCTAGAAATCTTATGTTCGAATCACTCTGATCGGTCAAGAAATGGATAGCGAGGAGTGGATGATGTATGCCTCCATAGTCCATAGCGGGCTGCGCTTCCAGCACAGTCTCCACCAGCATCCCTGCCACAGCAACGGGGATCCGATGGGCTGTCGTGTCCGACGGCCAACCGCAGAATCCCTGCGCACATGTACCTTTCTTCCTGCTGGTTCTTTTGTTGGGTAAATAACTTATTTTGGGCTCTCAGAGTCTTCCAGAAATACATTGTTTGGTTGAACTCCTTTTGAGATGTTGTCCTTGGTTCTAATCACACCCACCACCTTAGATAAGTGCTTGTGACCACTAGCTTTACCGACCTTAGGATTGTCCTTTGTCATATCATCATCGTTTGGAGTAACTACAAGATGGTCACAGACTGATTGTTCTCCAGCCTAGATCTACATAACCTATATCTTGAAGTATTCTCTTTTATAACCTAGGTACCCTTCCTGCCACGTAGATATATATCTACTAACCATCAAAGATCCTCCTTTAAACATAACACTTGTCTAACAAGGCTGCAAAATAAACAGCCAAAGAGCATACTATATATCTATGTGATGTATGTGTTTACTATATTTTGGACTTCTTACCCTATTATCATATTAGTCAATAAACTTGGATATATAAGTTAAAGGGTTCTCTATTAGATAAACAGGCTGCACTCCTTTTGGTACAGCACTTCCCCGACCAGTTAAGTTCTACTATAATTAGTGGTATCGAATCTGTCCAGCATGCTTACTTTATTTAAATCATAAAGGATACCCTCTATATAAGCCCCCGCACAGCTGAGCTTTATAATAAACGTAATAGCATGGTAGACAGTAAGAATTTGTTAAAATAATGGGTCAATGGTGCGAGTAGTGTTCGGGGTCAAGTGTTGCGAACTACAAACAGCAGGGAGCAATCAAACGCTTAATCAGCTATGGTGATGCTGGCAATCAGGTGAAATTGCTTGGTTTCTGACTAGAGATATGGTCTTCGACCCCTCAACCGTCCGTGTTGACTTCACTATGATATAATCTATTCTTCAGTTACTATCCAACATCAATGATGTTACGATATGCTCTCTTTCTGGAGATTGGTTAGCCACTGCCCTGGGTGCGGCTGGAATAGAATGAGCTGCCGTTGCGGAAGTAACGGTGCATGCAGGCCTGCTTTGCAGATAGCCTCTGAGCTGGATCATATTCGAGCAGAGCCTCCAGAAGCTCGCAGCCAGCACTGTCTAATCCTGGGACCAGTGGAGCTGGGGAGCGCCTCCACTTTGGGAAAGTGGGCTTGTAGTCTGGAAACGCGGCAACACCAGGCCAGATCTCTTCATCGGGGGTGCCAAGGAGACTATAGAACCAAGTGTCAAACTCTATTGGGCCAACTCGACCTAGCAAAAAGCTACGCACCGGAAGATCTTAAAAATCTGATCAATTTCCGAGTCACCAGGAAATAGTGGCTTGCGAGTACACATCTCCGCGAAGATAGCTCCAACAGACCACATGTCAACTGTGGTGGAGTACTGGCGTCCACCGAGCAGAATCTCCGGAGAGCGATACCAAAGGGTAACCACCTTAGACGAACAATATTTAGCTGCTAGGCTTAAATGACGCGTTTCATGGGCTGTATTTATTACCTCATGAGTATAAGTCCGCAACGGGACACCAAAGGCGCGCGCCAGTCCGAAATCGCCCAACTTCAGGTTTCCCTCCCGATCAATAAGTAAGTTCTGTGGTTTCAAGTCACGGTGCAGAATACGGTGGCTGTGGCAGTAGCGGATACCCTCGACCAGTTGTGCCATGAACTTCTTCACCATAGCTCCGTCTAGACCCAGGTTGGCGCTCATCATTGACCCGTCCGGCAGAGTTCTACCACGACCGCCCTCATGGACAGGTAGGGCATCCATGTATTTCTTTAGATCACAGTCTAGGAGCTCCATGACAAGATAAAGCTTGCAGTCGTCAACATATACAATATTAAACAACTGAACCACGTTCGGGTGCTTCATTTCCTTAAGAAGGGAAATTTCCCGAATAGCGGTGCTGGGGACGCCCTCGTCCTCGGCCTCGAGTCGGATCTTCTTCAGAGCCACGACACGGTTTGGGTGGTTCACCTCTCGAGCCTTGTAGACGACACCGTACGTTCCTGGGGAGCATCGACGCGTGAGCTATAGTATACTAGGCAGCCACTTGAGATAACTGCATCATCACGTCACCTTCGCCAATTTTCTCGATCTTATGGTAATTCTCCATTTTGGACGCGATTTTCGGTTTCTGTTACGTTCCTAACGGTATAAAGGACGATGGAAGGGGCGAGAAAGAAGGAAGGGGAAATCAAAATATGAGGCTACTTGGTGCCAGACCCTGGCGGGTAAACATGTGGGGGTTTGACTAGTTTGCATAGAAGGCCTCCGTCAACATATCGTACCTACCTCTCTAGGTATATTTTAATATACCCGTCTCATCGTCTCATCATTACTGGTAAAGCTAGGCGGATTATAGCTGTTCCGACACTTACCCAATTCATCTCAGTCCTGGAGAGGTAGAGCTTCGGAAATAAAGGAAGAGTATAAACATTTGCACCATTTTGCCAACCAGCTGTAGACCGTACCTATTCGACACTGTTTTGTCTCCTCGTTGTTCTTTAGGCACTAACCTCTGGCTTTCCGGGGTATATATATCCTGACTACTCCATACGACACGAGATAATCTCAATTTGTAATCAATCCATAAGATCACAAGCAGATATTGAGTAGGCACAAAATCCGCATATCTCTATATGCTACCTTGATCAAATAAAATAAGTTCCTTGAAAGATATCATGCATCTGTACATCTCATGAGCCCAAACCCTATGCCCTATGTAGCCGTATCTGGTAATTGCCCCTACCGCCCGCCCTTTGAGGAGCTCTAGCCCAAGTATGGGATCATGGGGTACAACTCAGTACATTGGCATCGCTCAACCCATCTAACTGCATCAGGGACGCGCGGATAGTTCGAACGAAACAATTGCTTGAGGAAACTTCATAGTCCCAGATCTCATAGTACTCATCGCCACCGCACTGAACACGTTCCAAGTAGTCGATCCGAAGGACGCGAAGCTTCCCCCTCATCAACTATCCCTCCACGTCCTATATCTGCCCTCGACATGTCTATCCCCAACGAAGCTCTTCAGAAGGTACGAGTTGCTATGGGTGTATGTCTTTAAAATTTCTCCTTCTAATACTTGTTTTATAGTTGCTGCAAGAGATCGAAGCTCGAGCGATCAGCTCGCAGCAGCAGATCGGCGTCACCAAGGCACAGATCACGGCAAAGCAGAAGAATATCCGCCTCCTCGAATTGACATCGAAAGAAATTGGATCGCTATCCAAAGACACAAAGGTCTACGAGGGCGTTGGGAAAATGTGAGTACAGGTTCTGCGTGGCTATCAGCTGCCTTACAGAGTAAGGATGCCGAGATAAGGCTGACTGTTCCTCTTTGGCTGTAGGTTCGTGGCGGTCCCGATGGACACGGTTGACAAGCGTTTAGCGTCCGAGAGAACTGAGCTGAAGACAGACATTGAGGGTCTGGAAAAGAAATTGAATTATCTCGAGATGACGCACAAGAACAGTCGTGAAAATCTGGAGCAGATTCTGAAGTCCGGTGGACGAGCATGATTAATGAAGTCGAACACGAAATCACATGTGCACGCCAGTCGGCAGACAGCAACTGCCTCAATCATATATTTGGGAAAGCTGGGATGAGAAGACATCCCCGAATATGGCGGAGAACAAAACGCTCTACACGATTTGCAAGGTGCTTCGATCTGTCAGGTCACCAGGGCTGTTGAGCAGGTACAAGTGCGATGAGACCCCACAGATTCCCTGAAAAAGCCAGCCCCGATCGTTCCTTGGGAGAGTGTACAACTACTTGTGAAGAATACCCAAGAGTATGAAGTATGTCCGGCGGGTCCGATCGGGTTGGGTTAGACAAAGGCAGGACCACTTCTCATTTGGATACCGATACAACTAGGGATAGTGTGGGTCAGAACCATGTCTGATGATGACTGGTTCTGGTATCAAAAACGATATATGAGGTATTCTTCACATAGTCCATACAGGGCAACAAGTATGGCAAAGTGAATACAGATCCATCAGCTGCATACCTGATAAGCTAGTAATGGATATCGCAAGGAGCCGTTGGGCAAAAAGTGCAGCTCCGAAGTGGAGCTTGATCACATCTACGCGTAGTGTCACGTCTCTGGTACCTTAAAAAGGCAGAGAAGGGAGATAGAACCCTCATCCGCCACAGGCCCACCTGAATCGAGTATCACCGACCCTAAGTATTGCGTGGGTGGCGTCATGCGCAATCGGGCAGCAACAGCACCAGATTCCTGTGTACTTATCCCCATCACGAGGGATGTCACGCCCTAGTGTCAGATGTGTGGATACAGGGACGGCAGCTGAAGTAAGTCCTGGCAAAAGTAGGTACCTCAGGATGCTACGTCTGGGAATACCTAACTCTTGGGTCACAGCGGGATCAACCGATTAGTTTCCTTGGATCAGGAGCAAGGTGGGTGGATTATTGGATGGACCTGGGATTGTACCAGAAGTGATTAGGCGCCTAAAGCAGTAAAAATGTAAGATTGGCGTCCAGTCGATGTTAATCTCATCTAGATCGTTCTGGTCGATTGTTTCTATAGCCGCCAGTTGGCGTTTCGCCTACAAAGACAATGTGCACTCGGGATAGTGCATGCACACTAGATCTCGAGGGGAGTCAATATTCGGAGCTGTCTATCATTATCAAACCCACAGTGGTAAGCGAAAGGGAAATAAATAGGAAGAATGAGCAGTACCCCATAGTTAGGCTCCTGCGACCGTTGGCGACGGGATGATCTCTCAGTGTCAGGTCTCCTGCGATACTTAAACCTGCTTCCTCCCCCACTTCAGCTGAATGTCATCATTCATTTATCCTCGTCTGATCTTCGTAGCGCTGGCCGTTCCCGCTTTTACGAAAGCTGTGGCTGGTTCGTCTTCTTGACTTTTTTAGAGCCGGGTCCTATTCCTGTCGTTGCCTTTCATCTTTTCTTTTCTTCTCTTATCGACCTATCCTTCCCCTCAAGTCCTTGCAACTCTATACAACTGCCGCCCACCTCATATATAGATTCCTGCACCACCCCGCTTTGATACCCGACGTGGTTCAGCCTTGTCAGCCTCGGCCACGCAATACGATCCCATATATAATTAAATTTCTAGACAAAGGCAAGCGCTGGTCAAGATGCCTCGTCGTGCACGTTTAGTCACCGAGTCAGAGTCAGACTACTCTGAGTCGGACGTCTCCATGGATATTCCCCGCCACAGACACTCCGTCAGAAGACGTTCTATTTCTCGTCATCGCTATGATCCTGATTTCAGCAGCACGACCTATCTCAGTCCTGTCTTGCATGAAGACGTCCGTATCCATCGCTCCGCTTCAACGGGCGCTCGGCGCCGCCGCGAACTGCAGCCCCCTCCTCCTCCTCCTGCAGTCATTGTTGATATCAAAAACGACTCCCGCAACAAAAGCACCAACAGGAGTGCCAACAAGAACCGCAAGCAGCGCCACGAGGATACAACCATAGTCGATATCGAGTCGGAGGATGAAACTGTCCTCCGAAAGCACCGTCGACCTCGTGCTGGCACGAGCGTGTCTCGCGAGGCTTCTCCTCGCCATGAGGCGTCTCCTCGTCAGCAACGTGATTTTGAATTGGTGATTGACCAACGGATGCTCGAGAAGAACGATGTACGCCAGGATCTCGAGCTCATGAAGCAGCAGATGGAGATTGAACGTCTAGAGAGGGAGCTTGCTCGCCGGCGCGGTGAACATGAGAACAACCAGACTCAACTTATTAAAGAAGAAGAAAACTGGTACGAAGATGAGATCAGTGATCGTCTAAGACGACTTGAGCGGTTTGAAAAGAAGCAGCGCATGGAGGAGGAACAGCGGCAGGCCGAGTTCCGCTTCAAGCTACGAAAATTCGAAGAGGCGGAGCGTCAGGCTGCGGAGCAGGAAGAAGTCCGGGCCAAGTTGCGTGAGGAGAAACTTAAGGAGCTCCAGCGCAAGATTGAGGAAGAGGAAGAGCGCGAGCGTCTCAAGAAGGAGCTCCGCGATGAGCAAGCAAGGCAGCTACTCGAGCAGATGGAACGTGAGAAGAAAGAGGCGGCCATGAAGCAGGCTGCTATCGAGGAATGGAAGATCGCCGAAGAGCGAAGGCGCATGGCGGAGCGAGAGGAGAAGGAGAGAAAAGACCGCGAGTTCAGGACTCGACTAAAGATGGAGTTTGGCTACTCCGAGGCAGAGATTGAGGACATCATCAACAAGAAGAAGAATCCACCCAAGGAAGAGGAGAAGAAGAAAGACAAGGAAGAGAAAAAGGAGAAGGAGAAAGAGAAGGAAAAGGAAAAGGAGAAAGAGAAGGAGAAGGAGATTGATCACCAGAAGACTACGTGGATTAAGGTAAGTGATCTGGATTCAGCGGGCCCAAGCCATTGCGTGAGGTGTTTAACACAATTGATTGCAGGTCCACCGCAAGTATATCCTCCCAGAGACACTGATTGCTTATCGCCTGCCTTGGGATTTCGATGAGGTAAGTCATCTGTCTAACTGCAAGTCAAAGATGGCGCCATACTGACCTCTTTTCACCCATAGCTCGACGGCAACTACATTATCATCAAGCAATGGGTCTCTGAAGATTTGCAGGAAGAGCTCTTCGCCCACACTCGGCGACTACGCGAAGGCAAGCTCGTCACCGAGACCTCAAGCACCCTGACCGAACTTAAAGTCAATGATCGCAAGAAAGACAGAATGTTCCTTGTGCGCAAGAAGAGCCCCAACCGGAGGGCATGGATTTTCACATAATGAACCTGTTGATGTTTTTGCGTGGTATATTGGAATATACCAGATTGTTTTTGCCTTGGGCTTTTTTCGCATTGAATGCCCAACCTCAACTTCCATTGGTTTTTGCTGAAGACGGGGTCATTTTTGGTGATGTCCTATGATATATGATACGTATTAGCCGTCAAGTTGTACTCAGTTTTGGGTTTTTGTCTTCTTCTTTCGTTGAGATGGGATATTCATCGCTATATATGATACAAGAAGCTCAATATCAGGATGAGACGCCATGTTCTGTTTCCCCGTAATTGCCTGTAAACCGCTGGACGAGCACCGAGAAGTCTCAAAGAAGGAAAAACATAGTATGGCAAGGTCATAGTTTATCATAATAAGTTGATCTTGTCCTTTTCAGCCCAGTGAGCCTCAGCCCGCAGAATCAGCTCCTCATAGACAGTCCATGCAAGTGCAGAGCTGAGTGCCTTTCTCGTAATGCGAAGCCCTAAGCCGCCAAACAGACTTCGAACGCCATCCTCGCGGATCATCAAGCGGACGGCACGTATCATGTTCCCGTATTTGCCAGGCATGAGCTGCAGACGTGTCTTGACAGCATCGAAAGGGTTGGTGATCGCCGTGGCCAGGCCGGCAGCCAGTCCACCAGACACAAAGTTGATGGATGAAGACGAAGTCGACTTGAGTGGCTGCTCTGACTGCTCCGAGCTGGCAACTGAGGCTAGACGTCGTTTCAATTGCTCATAGAAAAGAACATAAAGTCCTGCATATGGAGCATCCCGCGCGGCAGTCGCCCCGAATCCTGAAAATAGGCCCCGTACACCCTCTGTACGGATGATATCGCGCCCCGCACCGTACAGACTGCGATACGCATAATAATCCGATTCATAGCGTACCTTGAGCACGGTGACCGGCATCATCACGAAACCCGCAGCTGTCCGTGCAACGGCGCCGGTGGCTAGATTGGCCCAGTTAGACAATTTGGGTAGCGCAGACGACGAAGTACGAGTCTTTCCATCATTGCTTGATGCGGCGATGGCCATGGAAGCCTCTGTCTGCGCTAAGCCTTGACGTAGTGCATTCAGACTTGTGAAATATAGAGCTGAGCCAAAGCCCGTTCGTAGGGCTGAAGGAAGTGTACCACGCCATAGACCGCGGATGGGGTGTTGAGAGGAGAGAATCTTCTTGATAGTAGGAAGGAGAGAAGCGGTTTTCTGAGACTGTTGTACACGGGTCTTGAGGAGGTCTGCGGGTTGTAGAAGGATGGAGGAGGTTAGGCCAGAGCAGAGGCCGGCGGCGAAATGGAACGTGGTTTTGGATGCTGAGCAGGAGTAGAGCATTAGCAGATCTGTGTCGGCGCTGAGACCTTGAGTTTGGTAGTCTTGGTCAAAGATAGATAGTCACAACGTTCGTACATGTGGATGTGGTTTTCGCCGGCGTCACTGCGTATGCAGCATTGTTCGACATTTCCCTTGCAGAAGTTCCACAGGTTCGCCCCGGGAGCTGCTATCTTCTGTCAATGCTGACGATATAGGCACAATTGCTTCAGCTCGTTCGTATTAACAACAGCGCTCCAGCACCGTATATGATTCAGAAGCCGGAGACCGCTCCGCGGTCGATTTACAACGGAATATACGACGACCGCATTTCAAAGGAGAGATCCAGTGCTAATGACGTGTGATGAAAGGTCTGTCAGGGCAAAAGCCGAGTCACTTCCTAGTCATGCAGTGAGATTTGACTTGCCTTTCTCGGCGCAGAGGGTCTCCAACATTTTCTGAGATGCACGACTATCGGTGAAGTCATCAAGTTTCCGGCCGATTGCTTGTGATTGGCTGCGGCTGGCCTAGCACCAGCCACATCTGGATATATATTACCGCCGTTATGTAACCATACAGCGTATCATACAATGATACACCGCTACTTAAGGTACCCAGGTAGATACACCCTCTGGAGCGTAGATTATGTCCACTCATGTCTTCTGAGAAGGATACGTCCATAGACGAAACAATATATTGGGATTAATGTATCCTAGTCAATTAGCTGATTCCATTCGAGATAACTTTCTGCAAGCATTCCATGCAGATGGAGAATGCATTGGTAATCTGAAAACAGCATCCATAGTTCGGTAGGTAAAAATACCTTATGAAATTCCGATACTAGCCCCAGTAATGTAGGTACCTCTCACAGTGGATGAAAGCGATCGATCACTGGTAATTTCATGACGATACGCCTTCCGCCGGGGCGTCGGCAGCCCGCGGAGGGTCGATCTGGCCAATAGGTACGCTGCAAATTTGAGTTGACATTGATGGGTCCCGCTGATTTGTGTAATTATCGACGTCACGGGGCTTGCGTGGGAAGCGTAGGTAACCGGTAGGTTCCTTGCATACCTAGGAAGTGCGTCCTGACCAGGGAATAGTATCTACCTAGACAAGGTACATGACTAATGTGCCTCTTTGTCTTCTTCTTCCATCTTTTCTTTCCCGTCTTCGCTGCGATGCCATCCATATCCTGATCCTTTTACTCGGCGCTGTTTAAAGAGGCTGTCCTATACCCGCCGCGGAGATCCACCATGCCTCAGTGGTCTTTCCCAACGTCCATTCCGTATCCGCCTTCCAAGGCCGGATATTGGAGCCCCGTCACATCAACGTTGAACTGGTGTGAAGAGGTGCGTATAGCTTCGGCTGGGATCATGTCTTGCGCTCACATGTTATGAATTATAGGATTACTATGCGACTGTCTACTCCGCCGAAATCGTCAATAGTATGACAAATCTCTTGTTCATGTGGCTTGGATTCAAGGGCATCCGGAGCTGTCGGCGATATGGACATGATACGATCTTCCAGGTAGCTTTCTACGGATATCTCGTAGTTGGGGCTGGAAGTTTCCTATTCCACTCGACTCTCAAATGCAAGTCCAGTCACTAAAAAGGATACATGCGGGATTACTGACTGCCTACTAGATCCGATGCAATTAGTTGATGAGCTCTCGATGATCTACACGACCTGCTTGATGTGCTATGCCTCATTTTCTTACTCGAGACCCCTCGGCTTCCGTATTGTTCTCGCCATCGCATTGACGAGTTTGGCCGTCTTTATCACTCTTTACTACCATTACCTCCAGGACCCTGTATTCCATCAAAATGCGTATGCGCTTTTGACGATCGTCGTCGTGTTGAGAAGCATGTACACCATGGAAGTGACTCTTCGCCCATCTTTGCGACACTCTACTGAGGAGGATCGGCGGGCTCGTCAAAAGAAAGATCTGCCCGTGCCTTCCAAGGAACAACAGCATTACGAGAATGTCAGGGACGTGAGGACTCTCAAAACAATGTGGTTCATGGTTGCCTATGGACTAGCGATGTTCCTGGGAGGATTCCTCATTTGGAATTTGGATAACCAATTTTGCCCTACGCTCCGCAGATGGCGTCGGGCAGTCGGGCTTCCTTGGGGGCTTTTACTCGAGGGCCATGGTTGGTGGTATGTCTAGTTTAACCCAGTTCTCGGCTTTTTGCTAATGTCCCTTGCAGGCATGTCATGACTGGTATTGGAGCTTACCTATATATCATTTGGGGTATCTGGCTGCGCCATTGCCTGAACGGACGGCAAGAGGAATACGAGCTGTGGTGGCCTCATTTCTGGAACTTCCCGGAGATTGTCCCCGCCAGTACTGATTCCGGAAGTCGACCGGCCAAGAAGTCAATCTGATTTGACCAGCCAATATGTGCTTTTGACTCGAGCCAGGCGCTCCAGACTTATTCAAGTTGCTTTAACGGTCTATGTAGATCCTTAGAATGAACTAGCTTATAGAGGTCTGCCCTGAAATTACTCAAGGTTATCTTATAGACGAGAAATGAAGTTTATGAAGAAAACAGGAAGTTGCTTGACAGGTTTCGAAGCGAGTTTTGTCTATGTAGCATGGATGTGGCGTAGATGATCCTATGTGTATTTGTCTATCGTAACGGCGCTCTTGTCGTTGCATGGTAATGTAGGAACATAAGAGCCTTTTATAATTTGGCCTCGGAATCCTTCTTGGGTCTCACGGGCGCAGGTACATGCTCTTTCCACCGTGAATCGATAGTCGCTTTCTCGATCTTCGACTTCTTGCTCCACTGCTCTCGGAAGTCTTGCTCCTCCGCCCTCCATCGCTCCAATTCTTTGCCGAGCCATCGGCTTGCCGCCTCTCCACACTCACTGGGTGCTTCCTGGGCGAGCAAGTGGCCATATTTTTCGAGATATACGTCGCGCACACGTCCCTCGGCCGCGCCGCCACTGCCGCCAAGCCCCGTGCCTGTATTCTTCATCTTGTCGGCCATCATCTCGGGGAGACACATGTCCGACTTGCCGGCGAAGATGTACAACACGCTGGGACGGAGGTGCTCAAGCTGAGCGAAGATGCGGGACGGCTCCGGCCGATAGAAAGGGAATGAGCCAAGGTGCTTGGGGTTCAGATCGGGATGCGTTAACCGGTTAATCGGCACGTTTCTGCCCGGGGGCCCGTCGTAGTTGGGCCGTGAAAAAGTGAAGACCTCCTGGTGGAGAGTCGTTGTGAGTGTGACTGGTCGGTCACTGTCTTGGGAGATTGCGGGCTCATCTAGCGAGTGAATGGCGGTAGGAAGGTCTCGGAGACCGTATTTGATCCAACGGTCGAGGACGCGGGGGTCCCAGGTTTGGTAGAAGGGGTTCTTCCTGAAGGCTTCTGCGGCGGCTTTGCGGGATGGCCACTTGTCTCGGCGGTAGGTGGAGAGTTGGGTGGTTTTGGCGATGACGAGCTGGTCTTTGAACAGGGGTCGCGGCTCGAGCTGGGTGGTTTGGCGTTGGATAACTGGGTCTAGTAGGACCAGAGTGTGAATGAGCCGGGGGTGCATTAGGCATAACTGCGCACTGCGATAGCGTTAGAATTGTTTGCATGGGCTTCCTAACCTTAGACTTACAGGTGAGCGCCGCCCATGCTGTGGCCGATTCCGACGATTGGACGGGGCATTTCCTTGCGCTTGACATTGACTAGATGAAGTAGATCTCTGGGGTGATCGAACCAGCTAGCTGTGGACGTGGACTAAGTCAGTCTGCCAGGTTCGAGAGGTTGGCCCGATAACAATCAACGCACGATCATTTCCTAGAAGATCCTCATTGAGCACGCTGCTTTGTCCTTGATGCGCCACATCTGCCATCCAGATACTTCGGATACGGAACCCATTGGCTTTGGAGCGCGCATATATCTCCTCCCAGAGTGGTTCATACAGCTCCTGGTCATGCATTCAGTATGCGCTCGCGGGATCCATAGAGTATCCAGATATACCTTTGGGAAGCCATTAGCATGAGCGGCGAGTATGGTCACATCGCCAGGCTGGGGTTCGGGGTTATCGAATGGAATGTATTGTTTTACAGCCAGATGCAGTACATCTTCTTGTTCGTTCGCAGTGGCTGCTGGATATTCCCTGATATGTTGACATTCTACCACATGTTCCACGATGCGGAAGGGCCCTGATATTGATGATGACGAAGACGAAGACATTTTGAATCAATCATCCCACAATGAATGGAATATGAAAAGGAGAAAATTGCAAAGAGGAGGAGGACTGCTGGATATCAATAATAATAATCCTGCCATATCGATAAACCGGGGACCCCACTATATCATGATCATTCTTGGGGACATGCAGTACTAGTTGCCGGGGTTCGGGGGATGAGCCGAGGAAGCTGAAGACCGATGGGGACAGAAAAGGCACAAGGCGGATCAGCCCAACTGCCGGGGAGTGGGTTTATCTAATTGGTGATCAATCACCGGGCCAGTTCGTCGGTAGTGAAGCAATTGTTCTATATCTTGCGGCTATTTCACATTCACAAAACAGTTGGAAGATCTCAACCCATCTAAATAGCTGATAAATATGTAGTTAAAACCCGCTGTCTCCATGAATTTAGCTCTCGTGTTGAAGTACGTCGCAGGATGCACACTCCAATACTAGACTCGAAGTTCGAACAATGCATCAATGAAGTTGTAGCATTGCAATGCAACCAATAATAAGAATACAACACCTAAACCACGCTTGATTTCATCAATACTCGTATTGCTTTCTAAAAAATAAAGGACGTATCACATTCATGCACGAGTCACGTGACATGGCGTCGTGATGCCTCGCGTCGGCGCGTCGCATCCCTCAGGCATCATTTACAGATTCTCAATCGCAAGGACAACGTCTAGGTGTTGCAATCATTTACGCTTTACCTGCTTTCATTGTCGCGAAACTGGTGCTGGTTATCTGTCAGGAGAATCAATAAAAGAGCAAGAGTCACGGAGAAAGCCAACGTTTTCTACAGACTGCGGTCTCCATTCCGCCATGGCGGGCCGTGATGAAGAGTTCCAGCTCTTCGACCAGTGCAAAGTCTGTATAATTTGCTCCAAAGACCTCAGCCCTGATACGGCTCATCAGGTACGCCTGTTTCTTCTTGGTATCGTTGACTGTACAATTTTGATTCGACTGACTTCGCAAACTAGCTCGCGTCAACGTTCGAGGCGCATGGCGGGGAGACCGTGATCTACGAGCCGCCAGCAGACTTCCCACCCCTTACAGAAGGATTCACGCATCTGATATCGAATACTGTGGATTTTCCTGCATTTGATGCTGCTAATGACGCTCTCATTCCTGTAGTCAAACCGCAATGGGTGCAGGCGTCTCTAACGAAGAAAAAGTTGGCCAATCCCCGACAGTACAACCCCGATCCTAGGCTATTCCTGAACGATGTTGTCGTTATGTGCGGTGATATTCCAGAAGGCGATAAGGATGCGATTATTGGCGGCGTTTTGGCCAAAGGCGGTCTCTACAGTCCCAGGGTGTCGAATATGGTCACTCACTTGGTCGATCTGACGGTGGATTCCGATAAGGCGCGAATGGTCACTTCTAGAAAGCTGAACATCAAGATTGTGCTTCCTCACTGGTATGACTGTGGTTACCCTACAACCTTTGGTTTGACTCTGATTGACCGCATTTAAAGGTTCGATGACTGCCTCAAACTAGGAAGGAGAATCGACGAGCGCCCATATACTCTTCCAGATCCTGAAATCCTCCGCGCAGGTACAGACGCACCGATTCGATCATCGGAAAATCGTGATATCATTGGCGCCTCGACGCTTGAGCCGACCAACCTACCAGCGTCTATCGTCACTGCTCATCCACGGCCAAACCTCGATGTATTCCAAGGGAAAAAGATCATGCTTTCCGCAGATCTTGGGATCGGCATACATCTAACTAACACGATTGTCGAGGTGATTAGGGACGCTGGCGGCCGTGTGACATCGGACGTCTCCGAAGCAGATATCTACATCTGCCGTTACAGATCTGGATTTGGTTATCGCTTGGCGTCAAGGTTGAATAAGGACGTCGGAAACCTATCATGGCTCTACCATATGATCACCTACAATGCATGGACCTCGCCGCTACGACGGATGTTACACTACCCCATCTCGCGTGTAGGAATACCCGGATTCGAAGGCCTCAAAATCAGTCTGTCAAATTATGTGGGCGAAGCGAGAATCTACCTGGAGAATTTGATCGCAGCGGCAGGCGCAGAGTGTACCAAGACCCTGAAGCAGGAAAACACGCACCTAGTAACCGCCCATGGCAACAGCGAGAAATGCGCTGCTGCGAAAGAATGGGGATTGCACGTTGTGAATCACCTCTGGTTGGAGGAAAGCTATGCTAAATGGAAGATGCAACCGGTATCTGATCCTCGCTATACTCACTTTCCTAAGCGGACAAATCTAGGCGAGGTTGTTGGCCAGACACGCCTGGACAGATCTGTGCTAGAGAGCCACTTCTTTTCTTCTTTGGAGAACACAACTCAATCATCAGACAGCCCTCGGCGAGCAATGCAGACCAAAGACCAGAATGCTGATGCCGGAAAGACATCAAGTGCTATGCAGCCACCTACGCCCAAGGCCGTCGATGCTGCGACTACGACACCGCGAGCAGCTGACAAGTCACGTAAAATTTCAGACAACAAGAAGCCCCAGACGCCCGCACGTGCTCGGTTGGAGTCGGAGGGCAAAGAGAACGACACACCATCTTCAACAAGCAGTCGCAAGTCAAAGGAAACGGCTTTCAATCGACTGCAGGAACTCGCACCAGATATCGCCTTGTACGAGAAGGAGAAGAAACGAGTCGGAGGTGTGATCTATGGCGGGCGAAGAAAGAGCGACGAGGACAGAGTGGTACTAAACAACGCCAAGAAACGCAGATCAGTAGAACCGCAGGAAGAAAGCGACGAAGACAATGCGACGGAGGCGAAGAGACAGAAGAAGTCGAAACCTCCTATTGCCATGCACCTCCTTATTACTGGGTATCAGAAGTGGGTGGGCAATTTGAAGAAAGAGGATGCAGACAAGGTATGTTGCCAACTCATATTAAACTATATGCACCAGCCCATATTTGGCAAAGGGCTCACAATTATCAGCGCCAACTTCGCGACCTTGGAATCATGGTTGTGCAAGATGCACGAAGATGCACACATCTCGCCGCGCCGTCTATACTGAGAACTCCCAAATTCGTCAATGCGCTGGCATACGGTCCTGCGATAGTGAATATCGATTTCATCACAGAGTGCCTCAAGAAGAATGAGCTTCTGAACCCTGACGACTTCCCCTTGGTGGACAAAACCGCCGAAAAGAGGTTCGGCTTCTCTCTAGAAAAAGCGAGGGCCAAGGCGAAGAAGAACAAGAACAAGCTCCTGCAGGGCTATCAAATCTACTGTGTTGAGTCCATCCGTGGAGGATTTGAAGCGTTCAAGTCGATTGTGGACGTCAATGGAGGGACCTGCACCCTTTTCCGCGGAAGGGTCTCCTACCATTCGCAGCGGGAAGAGAGCGAAGACGATAGCTCAGGGGAGGATGACCTGAGCCGCAAAGAGGTCTACCTTCTTAGCAGTGTATCGCCCGAACATCAGAAGCTCTGGCCACGATTTTCACAGTTGGCACAGAGTATGAGCAAGACACCACGAATCGTGCGCGTCGACTGGCTTCTGGACATTGCCATGTCCCAGGAGCTGCGTACGACTGAGGGATACGAACTGAAGGAAGATATGGTTGACCAGGGCGACCACTAGACAGGGTGTGCGCCTGGTTTGGTTGTTAGGTCCGCTGCATAGCCGAGCCGGTGTTTCTCGGGAACTTACCTTGTACATGGTTATGATGGATCAATGTCTGGATCTTTATGGGATTTCTTCTTTGCGGACAGATTTGATGCCGCTAGCAGCTCTGTGCATATAGTCATGCAGCTTGAGAATTTGACTTTAGCGTTTCAAGACGAGTCCGGGTTCAGAAAAACTTGACACCTTCCTGGCCTTCGCTGCCGAAAACCTGGGCCTTGCCGCGTTTTACAAGAACGTTCAGAGACTTGAGCATCACGTCTGCATCCATCCCATGCCATTCTAGAAGATGTCAGCGACGACTTCCTAAAGGACAGAAGCATAACCATACCTTGCGACATCGTAGCCTCTCCCTCCAGCAGCTCGTATACTGTCAGGACAACATTTTTCTGCCCTGTCGCTTCCACCTAGAACCAACCATCAGCAAGCTAGCCGACAAGCAGAAAAGGGAAAAGCTCACCCAATCCGCCACAATCCCTGCCCACTCCTCAGGTCTCCTCCACCAAATCCATGCCACAGACTTACTCCCCCCATCGATCCATTCCGCCCGTCTCCCGCCGCCCCCTTCCTCTTCAGGCTTGGCCATCCAGTCCAGCACGGCCCTGGCCTCGCTCAGATTCAACCGTTTCCGCAGCGTAGCATTATGGAAGAGCGGGCTCTCAATCGCTTCAATTAGTGAGAGGCGGTAGATGCGATGATGGCGGCACCAGGATTGGATCAGCGAGGACCATTTCTGGAGCTGGGAGAGGCGGGTTGTGCTGTTTGGTTGGGGGGTGAAGAAGGGGGGGAAGGAGTAGGTTGGTGGGAATTGGAAGGTTGTTGTGGGGTGAGACCGAGACTGAGACATCTTTTCGTTACCGGCCGAGAACTGGAGATATGGTTAGTATGGTTGTAGTTGTGGTTATGGAGTAGTTGTATGGTGTTGACATACACGAGACCGATACTGATATTGCGGATGCGGGGGTGGGTGCGGTACGGTATGGAGGATTGCTGGCGGGACGATGGTGAGGTTATTGTATCGAATGACTGTGCATTACTGTGCAGGAAGTCAAAAGGACAGTATGATTTGACAAGACGAAGATATTTGACAGAACGAAGAGAGCGATCGATCTGTGGGGTTGCTATTCGGAGGTGGAGTCTTTCCGCCAAGCTCACCTCCGATATCCTGACGGACGTCACGCTTCCGCTAAGAAAAAAGTCCAAACCTCCGCCAGCACAACTCCGGCCATTGCACGAATATTTCTCTATCGGGGATTGCAATTGCCCATCACACTTCTAACCCCCTTTGTAAAGGACATTCTCCGCTCGAAATCATAAATCAACCCTAGACAGAATCCAACCATGACACCACCCCCGCCCAAACGCCAAAAGCGCGATGAATACCGCAAAGCAACAGCAGAGGCCGCCTCGCAACCCGGCCCCAGCGACGTCGCAGAGATCAAGCTGCCCAAGAAGAAGTACTATCGCCAGCGTGCGCACGCAAACCCCTTCTCGGATCACCACCTGAAATAGTACGTACCCCTCGCACATATCCACAAACACTATCCGTCGCTAATGTGTGATTACAGCCCCCTCAGCCCGGCGCATATGGACTGGTCATCACATTACCCTGCCTTTGTTGACCCGGACCCATCGCATACCAATCTCGCCGGGGCCCGGAAGCTCCTGAAGGATGTCGAGGTCGTGGATATCGGGTGTGGCTTTGGCGGGTTGCTCATTGGGCTTGCGCCTCTGCTGCCGGAGTCGTTGATAGTTGGTAGGATACGGACACATACACATACATACGCGGTGAAAGAGCAGTGCTAACGGAGCATTGACAGGCATGGAGATCCGCGTCTCGGTTCTCGAATACGTGACGACGCGCATCCAAGCCCTCCGGGCCCAGCAGCATAAGCTCAGGGCTGCGACTGCGACAGCAGCAGGGTCGGAAACTCCGTCTCAGCAGCAAGCTCAGATAGATGGGAAACCCGCAAACGCAAACGCGACTGCAGATGCAGCGTCGCCGTCCCCTTCCACCGACACCGAGCACATGCCTACCACTCTCGTCCCGGGCTCCTACGAGAACATTTCCGCAATCCGCAGCAACACCATGAAATTCTTCCCTAATTTCTTCGCCCGCCATCAACTTTCCAAGATCTTCATTTGCTTTCCGGACCCGCACTTCAAGGCCCGCAAGCACAAGGCCCGGATTATCTCCGAGACGCTGAATGCCGAGTATGCCTACGCTTTGCGGCCGGGTGGGTTTTTGTACACGATCACTGATGTAGAGGAGTATCATCATTGGATTCTGAGGCATTTTGGGGTGGAAGCTGGTGATGAGGAGGGGGACGGGGAGAACAGCGGGGGTGCGAATGCTGGGGTGAGGGAACTCTTCGAGCGGGTTTCAGAGGAGGAGCTGGAGAAGGATGAGTGTGTGCGGGTTATGAAGGAGGCCACCGAGGAAGGGAAGAAGGTGGCTCGGAATAAGGGGAATAAATACGTGGCTGTCTTTCGGCGTAAGGCGGATCCTGAATGGCCTGCATGACTCTTTGTCATTGAGCATAAACCAAGTGATCGCGGAATGCAGAATGGAGTACGGTTGGTAATTTCATTGATGGATTGAAAAATGCTATTCTGGAAAGGATGCTGCCTGTCGAACTCCATAGTATGATTCAAACCAAAAAACAGTCTTACAGCACCCGCTGCATGCATAATCGTACCATATCTCTGTAAATCCCGCTTGCTTGCATATGCAGTCATCTCGAACACAGTCGGCAAAATCTGAGAAGATCAAACAAAAATGCAGAGTCTAGATCGTAATCTTGGATGGCAGCGTGACAACATTTCACTTGCTGACACTGCGGATGGAAGAAGCGAGGCTGTGGTGCGCAGCCTAGATTGAGTATCATCACTTGGTTGATGCCTTCAGTCGGATGCTCTCGCATCGCTCACATACAGCCAACTGGACCGGACCCCCAATGATTCGGCCTTTGGACGTTCGCTTGGGCTCGCCCTCTCGCACGAAATACCGGCCATCGGGACCGAAACCGTCGCCGCACTCGTAACAGACGAAGCATTCACTGTGCCATTGGCCCCCGACGGCGCTGACCACAACATCCTCCAGGACAGGCTTCTTGCAGCCCAGGCATCGAGGAGCGGTGCGCCGAGAATGGCATTGAAGGCACCACGCGAACCCGTCCTTTTCCACAAAAGGAGTGTTCGAGTCGAAGGGCTATAACAATATTAGTGGGGGTTTGCTTACAGAGTTGGACAAGGTCAGAACGTACATCACCGCATTCGGCACAGAAAAAATGACCAACATGCCACTCGGCCCCGCATGCCACGACAATCTCGCCTTCAATCGGGGTCTTGCAGCTCTTACACCTGGGGCTGAACTTCTCATGGAAATCCAGATGGCAATAGAAGCGCAACATACGCGCCTCCTCGTCGTCACTTGGCGCCTCCGCCAATCGCTCATTGCGCTTGGTCTCGGGCTCCTGATAAAAGGCCACACATTCTAAGGGAGTATGGCAATGATGGCACACGAAGCACTCTGGGTGAAAGCGAGCCCCCGCCGCTGTGACGATCTTCCCTGCAATGGGAAGCGAGCAGGACTCACATTTCGCTGTCGGTACTCCAGAGCGCGTATACGTTGACAACCAGGGCTTCTGTGAAAACTGCGCAGATTTCTGAGGAGATGATTGCGGGCGGTGCTTTGTGCTCACTGGATCTGGCAGAGGCCTAGTACTTCCTCTTTCCTTCTGAGATGATGCTGCTGCCATCTCCGAAATGGTGGGCTCCTGCTCGTCCGGAACATTGATAACCGGTATCGCCGGCGGCTCGGACACTTCAATAGAAGGGGCAGCAGACTGCGGTGGTGGTGTTGGGGAGGCCGAATCCTGCCTCAGGCTGTCGCGCTTTTGCGGTGACGGGGCCTCAGTGGGCTTCCAAGTCGGGTCGAAGCTCACGATCGGCCGGCCAACGCGATTACTTACGGCTGTGGGCATAGGCAGCCTTGTGCTTCGATCTTTGAGCTTCTTACTTGTAGCCGCCCTGATTTCTTCGCTGCGGATCTCAAGGCCATTCTTCGTGGGAACGGCCTGGACAGCCTGCTCTTTGTCCGCATCGTCATCCGGGGCTGTTTGCGGGAGCGGGTCGTTCGTCGTATAGTCCGGATTTCTCGATTGCGTTGGATGTTGCTTATGTAGCTCGAACCGCGCCAACTTGTCAACGAACGGAAGACTGCTTAGTCTCCCCGGAAGGGGTCGAGAGCCTCGCGGTAGGGCATTGCGCGGCTTTGATCTGAGAGCTGATGAGTCGGATCTGGAAAATTCCGGTCGCTCATCCTCCTCGGGGCCACGGGTGTCTTTCGGTTCCTCGTAAATCGAGTCACGAGGATTTCGAAAAATCCCTCTCGATGACTCGCTACCGAATCTCGAAAGACATGAGTTCCCGCCGCCTCTAGATTTCGAGGGCGATTCCTCGGCGGGCAACGCAAAATCGACTTTGACATTCTTCCGCGGCGACGAGGACTTTGTAGGGCTGCTTGCCGAGTCCTGCACCACATGCTGGTGTTGTCTGTCATACTTTAGACCTAAACCTGGCCCCCGAGCATCAGCACAATTGCTGTCAGAAGAGCTTTCTGAGGTCGATCGATAATTATTCATGGGCCCACCAATTTTATCAGTTTGGCCGTGAGAGCGGCCGGCGTTCTTTGGCGTCTCGGATGATCTGTCCAGGTCCGGGTTATGGTACGGCGCATATGGGTTTTTGTAGGGCACACCGGGGTTCAGATGCATCCAGACTAGCTCCGTGGCTTCGTCTTGTGCAGCCTGATGGAGGCGGATCTCATCGTGCAAGTCCAATTCCTGCAAGGCATCCCGCAAGGAGCGTGCTTCTTCCTTCTCTACCCGCCGCTGACCACTTTCACGATAAACAGCATTGGGAGATGGAGGCGATGGGCGCGAGAAAACATGCGATGGTGAAACATTCTTGCGTATCGGCACCATTCTTGGTTCCTGTACTAATGGGCGCCCAGCTGAGCTCCCCAAGGAGAGGTGGGGTTCGAATGGGCGATGGGTAGACAGAGAGCTGCTGGCTCGAGGTCGCTCTCTCTCGGGCGAAGTAGGCTGGGCGCTGGGGTGTCCATACATTGACATTGACGACGACGCTCGAGGAGGGAGAGTCTCTTGAGGGGTTGAACCTGATCCGGTTGCTCTTGATGGAATGGGTCTAGATCCGCTCGGGCGGACTGGTCGATTCGTTCGCAAGTCTTTGAGATAGTTTGCTGAAAATTAAGTCACATTATTAGCTCAAGGTTATCAACGGTGCCATCTCCAAAGGTGTCAATCTGTCAAAAACCGCGACAATTTCCAAGAATGTCATGAGTCAGCGAGCAATGCAAACTCACCGAACTGATCGCTGGACATATAAGTCGGACGCGGGGGGGTAACCTTGCGCTGGCCATCTTTGGCCTTAGCATGGCCGGGAAGATGAGGTATATGCGTCATCTTGGGCCAGCTTCTTGGGATTGTGAAGAAGTCTAAGATCACAGTAGGGATTCAATGGAGATGGAGATCTCTCTGATGAGTTGTACTCTCAGCTCGGAGCTAAGTAGATAAGGTACCTATGGAGTCACGTCAGAGCCAATAGGCTCGCAGACGGTGGCTGGAATGACAGGGATGGAATGAACTAGAGAGATCTTTTAGGTTGGCTAAGTTATGAAGAGTTAGATTAGAATATGCTTAGATTGGACTGTCCGAGTAGATTAAGAGGTATGTGTAATTTAATGCAGGGAATCCAGTGATATTCTACTCTAGTCTTATTATTATTATTATTGGTACCTTATCATATCCTCATCCTGGGAAATGGAAGAAGCTATGACCACCACAACAACAACAAAGATGCAAACACGTCAAACTTCCCGTCGCGAGGCAACGCGGGGTTGTGCTTATGTCAGCTGCTGACCCCTCGGGCTCTAACCCTGAACTAGTCTAGCGTCTTTCGGACATTTGTCCTCCTCGTGGCGATAACTAGTACCTACCGTTGTTAGGCAGGATACACCACATAGATAATTCCGAGGATGAGAGATGATGAACATGGCTATGACCGTGCGACGGCAGATGTGAAGGAAATGTTTGCCTATAGAGTACAGTTCTCCGCGTGAAAATCATGCTTAACCAGGTTTCCTTGCATTCACATTCATCTTCCCCAGAATCTCGCCCCAGTTAGAAACGTACTCGAGTCTCCACGGGTTTAATCTCCAACCTTCAACTGCCAATCTCCAGGAAAAACAGACAATCTACAGAATATCTATAGACTCCAGAGAATCCATGTCTCCGCACCGGTTAACCGGCACGGTAGCTGCTGGTTGATCCCCATGCCATCTAGACTAGATACCCAATGACTGCGCTTGGACAGTCGGATAGATCGCCGAAACCGTATGGCCAAGGAACCGAGCCGTTCCTAGAAAGCATCACATCCATGACAGACCACCTATTTTTCCCCTTCTCACCGCAAGAGACAGACTAGACCAAATATATTGTCTCTGCTTATAGCTCTCTTCCTAAAATCGGTCATGTTGTTCCAGATCACCTCTGGTTCTCTCTTCCTCGACCTACTCATGGGGTCCTAGTTCGGATTCTACTTGCTGTACTCCTAATGTGTACGATCAGGTCGTGGTGACAAGCATATGACTCAAGTCGTACTGCCTTTGCGTAGAATCGACCTCCAAGTTGCAATGGCAGATAATCCACCGATCGATATTACTCGTTCAAGAGATCATGACCGAGATCCGGCCGCTGAGGACTCTCTATACCAACGATATCATGGACGGGGTTTGGATGATTCAACATCAGTAGCAGAACCGGACCACAAAAACCCCCAAGATGTACCTGATGGCGGTTATGGATGGGTCTGTGTCGCTTGTGTATTCTGGATCAATGCGCACACTTGGGGCATCAACAGTGTAAGTACGATGTCTAGCTGCTATCTCTGCCAGACGGAATGGGGACTAAACGTTTCTATGTAGAGCTACGGGGTTTTCCTTTCTTATTATCTCTCACACGATGTCTTCCCCAACACTAGTGCGCTGTCGTACGCCTTCACTGGTGGTCTGAGTATCTCCTGCGCGCTCCTCGTTGCCCCTCTGGCCACACATCTGATCCACCTCTTCGGAACGCGATTCGTCCTCAACCTAGGCGTCTTCTTCGAAACCCTATCCTTGATTGGATCTTCCTTTGCCACGCAAAAGTGGCACATCTTCCTCAGCCAGGGTGTCTGTTTCGGATGGGGAATGGGTTTCCTGTTCGTTGGCAGCGTGGGGATCACTCCGCAGTGGTTCCAACGGCGAAGAAGTCTTGCAATGGGCATCAACGCCGCCGGTTCAGGACTGGGAGGCCTGATCTGGTCTCTAGCCGTAGGCGCCATGATCCCCCGTCTCGGTCTAGGCTGGACATTCCGGGTCCTCGGCATCATCGCCTGCGTGGTCAACCTGGTCTGCGCCAATCTCCTCAGAGACCGCAACAAAGCCGTCGGCAGCCGCTTCAAAGCCTTCCACCTGCCCCTCTTGAAACGGCCCGAATTCCTCCTCTTCCTCGGCTGGGGCATCCTAACCATGCTCGGCTACGTCGCGCTCCTCTTCAGCATCGCCAACTTCGCCCTCTCCGTCGGCCTCTCCCCGCACCAAGGCAGCATCATCAGCGCCTTGCTCAACCTCGGCCAAGGTCTCGGCCGCCCCTTCGTAGGCATGTTCAGCGATAAGTTCGGCCGCATCAACATCGCCACGTTCCTCTCCTTCCTCTGCGGCCTGTTCTGCCTCGTGATCTGGATCTTCGCCCGCAGCATGGGTCTCGTCTCCTTCTTCGCTGTCCTCGTCGGCACCGTCGCAGGCACATACTGGGCGACCTGTACCCCCGTCGCGGCCGAGATCCTCGGTCTCCGTGACCTTCCCAGCGGCCTCAGCATCACCTGGCTGACGCTTGTGCCGCCGACGACGGTCTCGGAGGCGATCGCCCTATTGCTGCGCGACAACAAGTCCACGGATTCGAAATATCTGAGGGTGCAGATCTTCACAGGTTTCATGTATATCGGCAGCGCCTTGTGTCTTTGGCTTGTCCGGGGCTGGAAAGTAGGCGATTTGGCTCGTGCCAAGGAAGAAGGTGTCGCTGCGGTGGACACCCGACAAACAGGTGACAGTGCCGCTGGGAATGTTCCTTCTGCCGGGCCAGGAAAGGACGCTGAATCTGAGAAACACGGTCAAGCGGTCGTTCCCGCATCCTCCGTGCGCACGACGTCGAATCTAAGCCCCTGGACGCCTGCGACCTTGCTACGTGGAATGGTGGCTTTGAAGCGGGTATGACACAGATGCGCAATATCCTTGCTGTTGCGGGTGTTCGTTTGAGTGCACATTATGATACCCTACAATCAATTCTCAAGCTGTCCTTATTACATCACTCTAAGCTTAGAAGTATTATAGATTGAGTGATCAAGCAGCCGTCGCAAATGTATGTTCGTACCGCTGAAACGCCAGTAACCCGAGGTCTATGCTCTACATCCGATATTGTAGTATGGCAAATTCAAACTTTTAGTTCCCGGCCCCCAGAATCAGTATCCGCACTCGTCTCTTACCAGCTCCACGACCTCCTTCTTCCTTCACCGAGCTGACATTCACCTTGACTCGCTGGAAGAGCTCGACGGTAACGCCACGTTCCTTCTCCGGATGTCCCTTCTCGGAGACACGAAGCGTGTACTCCTCGCCGTCGAAATCGCTTTCCCGCCGCACCAGCAGCTCCCGCCTTTCTTCGACGGACCGGACTGCCGACTCGCCGGGAAGAACGAAATCCTCTAGACGGACAACGCCCTCAATTCCAAAGCGGGGAACGAAGACAACCACGCCGTTCTCAAAGACACGCATGACGTATCCTTCTTCCTCAATACCCGCATCAACGCCATCGGCGGCCATCTTCTCCCCACGAGCCTTGAGCGCCTGTCCAACGTAGTACTCGATGCTAGCACGGCCGGCGAATTGGGCATTCCGATGCCGGTAGTTGATATTCCGGCAGATGTCCTCGAGCCTGTTGCGTGTCATGACACCTTCAACCTGCGCCCGGCCGTCTTCGCCTTCGTATCCAATCGCGGCTGCGAGCTGTCGGTGGACGAGCAAATCCGCATATCGTCTGATAGGGGAGGTAAAATGTGTGTAGATGGGAGAGGCCAGACCGTAATGGCGGAATTCAGACTCGGCATGTGCACCCGCACAGAAGTATTCCGCAGATGTCATACACCTGGTGGCAAGGATACGGACCAGAGTGTTAAAGAAAGGGTTCTCTGGATCAACGCATCGGTCAAGCGAGTCAGCGAGGGCGCGCGAGCTCGACACGTCGAGTTCCAGATTGCGTTTCTTGGAGAGCTGGTTGATGAGCTCCTCAAAGTTCTGGGGCGGGGGAGTGGCGTGCCGACGTAGCAAAGCTGTCTGGGAAAAGCTGTCGTAGATTTTGGCTGCAACAGTGATGTTTGCGTGAAGCATGAACTCTTCAACTAGACTGTTGGTTGCAAGCATTGCCTTCGTCTTGACATCCGTGAGCGGGTCGCCAACTTCGTCACTGTCTGTTTCGATTCGAACTTCCGGTGACGCAAGATTCAGCGCTCCTGCATCCATTCGCTTCTGACGGAGGATCTTCGACAGACGGAGTAGCGTGCGCATGCTCTGAGTCAGCTCGTCGTTTTGCGAAGGGTCGTCGATGCGCATTTGTGCCTGTTCGTAGCTGAAGGCCTCTCGCGAGCGAATAACGGACTTGGTGAATTCAGCAGACACAACTTCAGCGTTCGGAGTCATCTCCCAGAGAACGGAAAAGGCGTAGCGCTCGACGTATGGCTTGAGAGAGCAGAGATCCGTGCCGAGAAGATGCGGAAGCATGTCAATACGCTTGTCGACAAGGTAGACTGTCGTTCCACGGACGCTAGCCTCTAGGTCCATGGCATTGTTCGGTTTGACGAAATGTGACACGTCTGCGATGTGGACGCCAACTTCAAAATTACCGTTAGGCAAAGGCCGCGCGTGGAGGGCGTCGTCAATATCTTGGCATCCAGGAGGATCAATACTGCAGACCAGAATATCCCTCAGATCTCTTCGTCCTTTCCAACCCACATGTTGCTTGTCGGCAGGAACTCTCCAGTCGTGACCTTCTGACGGAAGGCAATCCAGAACGGCTTTCGGGAATGGTTTGTACTGCACGTCATACTCAAGAAGTAGGGCTTCCGTCTCTGCACCTTTGGTCTCTAGTTCTCCTAGAGAGCGAATGAAGTGACCAGTAGGATACCGAGAATCGCGATCCCAAGCGTCAATCGTGACCAAAATCCGCTGGCCCAACAGGTCGTTAGCCTGCCGAGTGCGGACCCGGATCTTCGGAATACGTTTATCCATGGGCAAGACAAAGACGTTCTGTTGCCGCCGTCCAGAGCTGGCTGATGCACCCGTCGAACCTTGATCAACATGTCCGACGTACTGGCGCCAGTTTCGCTTGATGACACCAACAACCTTTGCCGTGGGTTGCGGCCTTCCTTCGGAGTTCTTGCCATGCGCCTTCTTGACCTCTTCCTGCAGAGCCTTCCTCTCCTTTTCTGTTACTACCTCTTCATTATCTTCCGCCTCGGGATTATCGTTCCGCGTGACTGCTTCTTCGTCAACAAGCTTTGTGGATGGTGACTTCCACTGATCCTTCGGTAAGACTTCAATAACAACAACGTCCCCTGCAATAGCACGGTTGCTATTGTCACGACCCAGGATGAGGAGTGGCTTATCAAAAGCTGCGACATTCACAGACCCTTCCAAGTAGTTGTACGGCGAGACATTGAAAACGCCCTGATGTAGTGTGCCAGCTCTCAGTCCGGTCATAATTTTCGACATCGAGTAATACTCTGGATAGAAAAGCTCGCCTCGAGCGCCCTTTGCGTCCCTTGCTTCCCTCGCCTCGCTGACCATGTCAAGGAGCCTGTCGGCATCCTCCAAGCCAGAGACGTAGTCGGACAGCGACAGCGCTGTCACACCTTCTTCCTTTGCTTTGCGCAGATTTTCCTTATCGTCTGTGATGACGACTATTGCTGGCACCGACTTCTCCTTCTTGCCCTTCTTCAGCGTGCTGCGAAGGTGCTCAGAGTACCATTTTGCCACTGCCCGTACTGCTCGATCATTTCTGTCATTGATGGACTCATTTTGACCTCTTCTCACGTGCGTCTCCAATCTGAACTCATTGAAGAATAGGTAAAACCGTTTTTCGTCTGTCTTGATCAACGAAAGCAAGCGGTTGTAGAGCGGCAGCGACTGGTTCTTGAGCTCCTCGAGGACCGTCTGAAGAATGATAACGTCGTAGAAAGCTCCTGTATGTTCGAAGAGATCCATACCATTCAGCAGCGCGTTTGTATCAGGGACGAGGTAGTGACCGCGAGGGAAAGCGCTCGTGCCAGCGGGTTGCTCTGAGAGGACGAAAGGCGCAACTATCCCGCATTAGCAATCAGCCTCACGCATACTTCAGGGACCCCAACTTACTGTTGCCATTCGCATCTGCTGGCGCAATTGTAGGACATAGCGAACACAACTTGGACGAGCAAGGAATATCTTGTCTCAGATAAAGCTCACGTACGATCTTCTGCACCTTTCCACTTTTCGTGGACCTGACGAAGATTTTGCTGGTGACATTGGCGGCCTGCGGATCAGAGGAGAACTCCCTCCGGAGGCTCTTCATATTTCGTGAAAAGTGATCTGATTCCTGTCAGATCTGGTTTTGCACAAAACACTGTGTATTTCCGAGCCGCAGTGCAGTGATTGACGTTTGTGCATGATCTGCTCCAGCGTTGAATCTCAGTCGGTGGAGCTTGGCGGTTTTAGGTAAGCCCCTCTCATATCACTATCATACCGTTATCGGGACTCAGTATCAAGCTTGGCAGTCACCATCCTACAACCCATTATTCGTTGTTCCTGAATTGTACATAGAGATTTTTTCTCCCTTGTCTGAAAGGACTCATAGATTAGCGACTGATATAACAATGGCTATTGCAGTAAGAACAGAAAACTCCCCAATCTCAGGTCAAAGCCAACTTACTAATCAGAACGACTACAGGCAGTCGGGCAACTATGCTCGACCGCGAGTATGACTTCGAACCTGGCTCAGTGTCAGGTTCTGGTGCGCAAAGCTGTAGCATCTGGTGCTAAAGTACAGTACACTTTACTTCCTCTCTCATGGGAGCTTAGGTGCTCTTGAGACCTTGATTACTTAATGCTAAACAGGCATTATTCCTACCAGAGGCATCAGACTACATTGCCTCTTCCCCAGCAGAAAGCATATCGCTTGTGCGATCCGTGCAAGACAGTGATTTTGTGCAGGGTCTCCAGCGTGAAGCCCGGCAGGCAAGCCTGCATATCAACGTTGGCATCCATGAACCGGCGCCGAACGGCAAAGTCAAGAATACTCTGATCTGGATTGATGATAAGGGTACGATTACTCAACGCTACCAAAAGATCCATCTGTTTGATGTCGAGATCAAGGACGGCCCGGTCCTCAAAGAGAGCGCGTAAGTAGATCCTAAGTCGAAAGCATGCATGCACCACTCACCTTTGCGGTAATAAGGAGCGTTGAAAAGGGCATGGATATTCTGCCGCCATTCGACACTCCTCTAGGACGTGTTGGTCTCTCGATTTGCTTCGACGTGAGTATAGTGGCCCAAGTCCCAAAAGCGAATTCATAATCTTACATGCTACTTGAATTACAGCTGCGCTTTCCTGAAATCAGTCTAGCCTTGAAGCGTCAGAATGCGCAGATCATCACATATCCGTCGGCTTTCACGGTTCCAACAGGACAGGCCCACTGGGAAACATTGCTCCGAGCAAGAGCTATCGAGACACAGGCGTATGTGGTGGCTGCAGCTCAAGCTGGTCCGCACAATGAAAAGCGGAGAAGCTATGGCCATTCAATGATTGTTAACCCATGGGGAGAGATCGTGGCGAAACTCGGAGACCAATATCGAGAGCCAGCAATCGCTACCGCGGAGATTGACTTCAATCTCTTGGAGAAGGTCAGGAGAGAGATGCCCTTATTAAGGAGAACAGACATATATCCAGAGGTATAGCACCTGATCTAATTGCTCAGCCATTCAACCCAAGCTCAGTATCTTAAGATCTTGAGTACCCTAAAGGCTGCTCCATAATACTTGCTACGTAAAGCTCGTCTCAGGAGTCCTTTAAAGCCAATTAAGAAAATTGCTCTACCAGGCTCGAGATCTCCCCACTTGAAAGTATTCCTTGAGTGAGTTCATTTGAGACTTCCAGAAATACAACGACGACAAAAATCCCTCTGCGTGGAACAAGAATTGAAGGAACGAACAAAGACTTTGAAAAAGCAAGTCGTCTAAGTTGGGCTCATACGCCGTATGTATCACAGACCAGGCTTGTGGTAAGGCGCTTTTCATAGCCGATCACTCTATGTACAGTGTACAAGGAAAATCGGGAATAATGCGATCATTTTTGCTGAACCTTGTCAGGGTCCTCCAGGATGCCCTCGGCCTCCAGCCTTCGTCGGGCCTCCTCCAAAGCCCACGTTTGTATCCTAGAAGACAATCAGTACCTGTGTTCTCCGATAACGCAAGCCGATAGGGTACAGCCGCTCATAAGGGGAAGGCCTCCCATGAATGGCTGGGCGTAGGGATGAAACGTACGAGGTATCAGGCTTGAAAATGTATGCAACACCAGCAGCAAGCAAACTGCCAATAAATCCGTAGTACCAAATGTTCTCCCATCCTTCCTTCACGTATTTCTGACCTGGCTTGACGCCGAAGAGCCATCCGGTGGGAGGGTCATAGTGATTACCGTGGTCAGCGGCGCGGAGAGTGTTCCGGGTCGAGAAGCCCCTAGTGTTCTGAGGTCCGCGGAGAAGGCAGCGAGCGCGCAGGGCTTGCGACAAAGGGCGAGCAGACATTGTGATTATAGTGAAGGCCTCTGGCAGTGTTCCTTTGAAGAGCCAGTTGATAGTCGGAGGACGACGCTAGGTGGAGGACCCCTGCCAAATATGCTAAAGAGGTACTTCGGGGATCAGTAAAGAATGATATAGACTGGCGACAGCCGCTCTGAGTTCAATTGGACAATAGCTCGATTCGCGGCTGTTGATGAGGCTGCGGTATGTGGAGGGGTGCTTGGTGTCCAGTGGTTGATGTTCGTGAAGCCGCAAAAGGCCGATGGAGGCGGGAGCTTGGAGTCACCACGCTAGTCCCTATTGAGGTAATCTAGACGCCGCTGTTATGCCTGATATTACAGGCACCAGTATACACCTCAGGCAGGAGCCATCAACACGCGACGCGTCTCGATTACCCCAATTCCTCAAGGTAATCATTGTACTACATCGAGAACAATCACCAGCCATGGTCTGGATGGATGTTATACTTGGACTTCCCTTTTATCAGGAAACAACACTCCTCTCTCCAACGGCCTACCTCGATGGTAGATACCACATTCTACTCATTGCTACAGCTCGCATCAACCTGTATAGTTCTTGAAGTTCCAGGCAGACATGAACCGATGTGCTACAGAAGGCTGAAATCTCCAACAATTCTTGAGCCATGGCTGGAAACTCGAACTCCTACCCGATATCCTCGAATTCACGTTCCAAGTTGAATGCCTTCCGGTTCAACAATCAACATGCGACCAATGGAGAAATGTCGCCTGCGAAGTCGCCATTAAAGGCAGGTCACGAAGACAAAGAAAACCAAACATCATGGTTGAACGGAGTGGTCAAACCACTGCAATCAGGACCAGGAAAGGAAGAGCCTTCTGGCGAAGCGAACGAGCCGAAACTAGCCAAAGAGTGTCCTCAGACGCCAGGGAACAGGATACCCCTGGCAGACCTCATTAGCAATGCAGAAGATGCGTTCAACCGAGCACCAGGACAAGAATACACGCCGGAAGATCATGTTATCTGGCAGCATGTACCTGCGAGCTCGAACCCGGACACACTCTCTCAACCTTCCGCAACGAGAAAGAAACGGCGTCACAGCTCATCCCCGACCAGCTCTCCACTAGGTGGAAGCAAGAAGGGTGGACGGAAACGGTCCTTTGATATGCAATCCTTTCAAGCGCTCCTCAAAACACCGCAGAGCGATCTCGCAACAGACCTGTGGAACAATTACCTGGGCAAGGCTTCGATCAATCCAGAGGAAAGCTTTCCTCCTCCTCGCCTAGCTAATCTTCTCTCGTCTTCACCCCAGACTCCTGCCACGGCAGGCACCAGTAGGGATTCCTCTGGTTTGAGGAGATCAGTTAGTTGCAATGCGGAATGGCCCACATCTAAAGCAAAACGGAGAAGATTGAATGGACAAGAGTTTGGTAGTGGGCGCAACATTTTCTCTCGATCTAAGAGTAATGTACTGGAGTCTGCGAATACGAAATCTTCCAAACTGAACTTCTTGTTGGAAAAGATTGAGAGAAGCTTGCAGAAGCCCTCTGTCGCTCCAGCAGAAATGTCGGATTCTTCCCCCGTGCCGAAACGCAAGCAAGTGCGATGGAGCCGATCGAATTCCCCTATCGAGAGAAAGGCCGCCGCGCAAATTCCAGAGCAAGGCATTGAGTATAACGACGGCGTTGCTCACCCACTTGTACAACCAAACGAAGCCGAAGGCGTAGGAGCCTCCTCATCTGATTTCGGTGATGATGACTTGGATGAGGACTTTCTCACATTGGCCGAAGCGTCTGAGGACCCATTCCTTGAACCAACCCGGCCCAACAACTATACGAATCCAATGAACGTTGAAGCCCCTGTCGAATCTACTATGGAGCAGCCTCGACGTCAACTTAGTACTTTGGGGGACTCGAACTATAACTCAGGATCGCCTGGTTCGGGCAACCGGAAGCTCAGTGTCGACAAAGCTGTAAACAGTGACGAATTTGACGACGACTTCGACGATATAGAGGATCTTCTTGCCGAATGCGATGGAACAGCAGGCTTGACTCCTCCAGGACCGACAGCGTCAGCGGAGCTGTTGGCTAATGAAGAACCTTGTGCAAAACAGAATACGAAACGATTATCTGAAACAGAAGAATTGAACGGCACTTCCAAGGGGAGTTTGGAAACATCCTCTAGTGACGAGTTTGATGATGACGACTTTGACGTGGAGGCTATCGAGCAGTCTATGGAGCCAGGTAGAAATGGACCAGTCAACGTTTGTCGCTCTTAGTTGGTACTTTCCATAGGATTTTGCTAAATACATAAGAGCTAGAACTCTACAGACCGGCAAGCTATCAAACGGTATTTGATTGTTGATATTGCAGAGAATACGTATATCACTCAAAAAGGTCGCACTCAGCCAGAGCAGGTTTGTTGCGCCAAACTCAGCAGATATGCCGTTGCTGGCTAACAAATCGGACAGGTGCTGTTGGTTCAGGATGAAAGAACTAAAAACAAAAAGGCAGTAATCTTGCGAGAGTCTTGGTTCGACAGCCCCTGCAGTAAGGGTGCATATATTCACCTGGCCGGAGATTTTGATGCAGCAGGGCAATGCATTGTCGATGATGCCCGTAATATGATTATACTTCATCCAGACCACCTAATATCTGCGACCGTTGTCGCAGACTCAATCAGTTGCCAGCGAAGAGCAGTTCTCCAGGACCGTATCAAGAATTCAAGCGACATTAGCAAGCCTCAAGTGTTCGGAAATATCTTTCATGAGCTCTTTCAGGAAGCTATGAAAGTCAACAAATGGGATCTGAGCTCTTTGAGGACTTTAGTGGAAGCTATTCTCGTCAGACATGTTGAAGACTTATACTTGATCCAAATGAGCATTCCGGAAGCCGTCGAGTACATGATGAGCAGAGTCCCAGCTCTGAAAGCCTGGGCAGAGGTCTTTCTTCGGACCACTCCGAGTGTAAGTGTACCCTGCAGGAGTTGGGCTGCTTTGGTGATTAATCGCTCTTCCAGGCCGAATCCGTTGTTGAAGACCGGCATAGCTCCAAGGTTAATCTGAGCATCAATAAGCTGCTTGAGGTGGAGGAGCACATATGGTCTCCGATGTATGGGCTCAAGGGCAATATTGACGCTACAGTCCAAGTTGCATGCAATGACGGCGAGGGCAACAGAAATCTGATTGTCCCTCTGGAGCTCAAGACGGGCAATAGAGATACAAATCAGGCACACAGGGCTCAGACTGCCCTTTATACTTTGCTGCTTTCTGATCGCTACGGTAAGCTTTTCAACCACAATTATGCTCCGGACCTTGTCTCACTGATTCTACGTTTCAAGACGTCGACGTAACCTTCGGTCTGCTCTACTATCTTGAGATATCGAAGATATTCCGCATCCGTGGTGTCAGACATGAGCTCTTGCAAATGATCCAGGAACGTAACCGCCTGGCGGGTTTTGTCCGTGAAAGACACCAACTTCCACCGATGGTGAAGAAACCGGGCATGTGCAACAGATGTTACTCAAAGACGCCTTGCTTGATCTATCATAAGCTTGCGGACGACGGAGATGGCGAAACTAGCGGACTTGGCGATGAATTCGTCAAGGCTATGAACTATTTGACGCCCCAGCATCGAGACTTTTTTAAGAAATGGGACGATTTGCTGACGAAGGAGGAACAGAGCATGATGCGATTCAAGCGAGAACTCTGGACCTTGTTGAGCAGTGAGCGAGAGGCTCTCGGGCGTTGCTTCGGGAATGTCGTGATTCAACCAGGGTCCGCATACGAGGACAAAGAGAGCACAAAAATTAATCGCTTCAGATATACCTTTGTCAAGAAGCATCCTTTGCCTTCATTCTCTTTCACTGAATCGCAGCTGACTGTGGGAGAGCCGATCGTTGTATCCGATGAGAAAGGTCACTTTGCGCTCGCCAACGGATACGTCGTGCAAGTCAGCCCAAAGCACATAATGGTCGCAGTCGATCGAAGATTGCACAATGCAAGAACAAAGACAAAGGGATTTGATGCTAACAAGAACCAATCATTCCGAGGCATCATGGAAGTGCTGGAAGATAGCTCCTTCCCTTCAATTACTTCTAACGAACCGGAGGAGGAGGTTCTTTACCGACTGGATAAGGACGAATTCAGCAACGGCATGGCGATCGTTCGAAACAATCTCATTTCCATGATGGAAAAGGACCTATTTCAAGCGAATCGGCTCAGAAAACTCATTGTTGAGGGAGAAACGCCCATTTTCAAGCCGTCACCATCAGCTTTTCCGTTGTCTGACTCCGCCAAAGCAAGCCTAAATGTCGATCAGAAAAGAGCTATAAACAAAGTCATGAGTGCGCGAGATTATGCGCTAGTTCTTGGTATGCCCGGCACAGGAAAGACGACAACCGTTGCCCATATCATTCGAGCATTGGTGGCGCAAGGAAAGAGTGTTCTCCTGACCTCATACACGCACACCGCAGTCGATAATATCCTACTAAAGATCCGAGACGACAATTTCCGAATTCTGCGGATAGGAGCTACTGCAAAGGTACATCCTGAAGTACAGCAATTTGTCGATCTTGCGGCAGTCCCTAAATCCACCGTCGAAGAGCTGAAAGCATGCTATGAAGAGTCACAAGTAGTCGCGACAACTTGTCTTGGGGTCAACCACAATATCTTCAATAGACGCATATTCGACTATTGCATTGTTGACGAGGCTTCGCAAATCACTCTTCCGGTATGCTTAGGGCCGATCCGAATGGCGCGCACATTCATTCTCGTTGGGGACCATTACCAATTGCCACCTTTGGTGCAAAACAAGGAAGCCCAAGAGGGAGGACTCGATGTCAGTCTGTTCAAGCTCCTTTCCGACGCACATCCTGAGTCGGTGGTCAATCTTGAGCACCAATATCGCATGTGCGAGGATATTATGGTCCTTTCCAACAACCTTATCTACTCAGGGCGTCTGAAATGTGGAACTCCTGCGGTTGCGTCGCGCTCCTTAGATCTGCCCAACATTGGCGGTCTCAAGTTGCATCATATCAACCAACTACCACAGTCACCAAGTCAACGGCAATTTTGTTTGGGGACGAACCAAGGCCGCTGCTGGCTACGGGACGTGCTTGATCCGTCTGCAAAGAACCGTTTTATCAACACAGACACGCTTGCAATCCCAGCCCGAGATTTGGCAAACGGCGCCAGGATTGTAAATCCAACTGAGTCTTCTATTTGCGCTCAGCTCGTAGAGTCATTGGTTTCGTGCGGCATCCCAGCACGTAACATTGGCGTTATCACATTCTACCGCAGCCAGCTCTCCCTGTTGAAGCAAAATCTTCGTCGATACCTACCCGAGCTTGAAATGCATACAGCCGACAAATTCCAAGGCCGAGACAAGGAAGTCGTGATACTAAGCTGTGTTCGGAGTAACGCCGACAATAATGTTGGCGATCTTCTCCGAGACTGGAGACGGATCAACGTCGCCTTTACGCGCGCGCGGACAAAGCTGCTCGTTATTGGAAGCAAGAGCACTCTGCGAGACGGCAATGACCTGCTTCGGAAATACATAAGCATGGTGGAAGAACGAAGATGGATATATGATTTGCCCAAAGATGCTTTGGAAAGCCACATCTTCGACTGCGACGTGAGCTTTACTCCATCACTCGATGCAGACAAATCACCATCCAAGGGGAGCAGAAGTTCCGCAAAGACTTCTCATTCGCCAAAGGCACCTCGCAATCCTCTCAGCCCAATACAAGGCCAACCAACGCATCGAGGCCTCAAGAAACCCGCTAAGAAAGGGGCCAAGCTTCTAAGCGGGAATAAGGTCATTGGGAATAGACCTGTGTTACAGGACGTGTTAAATGAGCTCTTTGGGTAATGACTCGCGGAGTTGATGCGCATATGGGTAACTTTTCTTGTTGCTTCATCTCTAGTTTTGTATAAGTGATTTACCTTGGTTAACTGTGTTCTTTGACTTGAGTTGGGCGATAACCGAATCTCATGGAGGTCTCTGATTCGTGAAGGCTTTCTTTTGGATAATACCACAACCTCGACTTTTAAACAATAGCATAGCTTGAACACTTGGACACTATGAACAGAAATTGACCTTAAGACTTGCGCCATTAGTTACGAAAGGGAGAGAAGCTTCTCTGGAACTGATAGTCATTGTAGCACTATAAGACTGAGGCTCCCACATATTCCCAGCAAATACAAGACCGACTGGTTTTGGTAGGAGTGTCTGCTTCTCCTTGATTGTCCTGAGTACTGTCAGGGCATTCGGATCGTGGCAACAACATTATCGTATATCCATCATTCGCTTCCACTGCTTCCCTTCCCAGTGCACTCGAAGACAGTGCAAACCATGTTGATGCGAGCGAGGATTTTGACGCGGTCTCACGCCTAGTGGGCAACCGAGTCAGCGGAGCCGTTCCGGTCCCGGTGAATATGGCAGAAGAGGACTTACAGCACAGTGATGAACAGATCTAAAATCCAGCTGGCGGGGACGAACCCGTGCCATTTCAGGGAGACCAGATCAGTAGAACTGACAGGTGCGTTATCTGGGACGCTGTAGCGGCTTAGGTATGGATCGATGTTGTCGTCTTTTGATACCCGCGGAGACCCCAGGGCTACCATCGCCAGCCATTCACAAAGGTTCTCAGAATCATCTTTCAGGATATTCTCTGAGGATGCTTCTATGAAGGTCGTCTCGCAGAAGGAGGGAGTGATTATGTTGCGGTAGTTGGTACGGGAGACATCGCAGTCGATGATTTGTGGATGATTGCCTTTGAGGGTGGGATCTCCTTGATTTCTTTTACTATTTGGGTCATGAGATTTGGGGGTTTGAGTGCCCATACCTTCGGAGATTCCGTTGGTTCCTGGTGCCAGGTCGTAAAAAAGCCAGGCTACGGAATGGTCAAGGACGTTTTTGAATGCCCAGACTATTCTGTCAAATCCTTTCTTGCCGTGTAGCATAGAAGGCAGCCGTAGATTGATTTCCACGACTAGTGATTCGATTCATTAGTTTCTGAGTGAGGATGGGAAGATGACGAGATTTGACGCACGATATCGCTCTTTGGCGTGTTTCCTTCCTCCGCTGCGGATGGGTTTCCCTGTCAGTCCTGTCCGTTCGTAGACCTCCTTGCCGAGCTCTAATTTCAAGATCCCTGAAAGATCATCAGTTTGAACCTAGATGCGCATCTTCCTGAGCGAACGTACCATCTTTGAGAGTGTAGACGTTGTCTGAGCCTGACAGCCCCTCAGATATCATGAGGATATTGCCTAAGTGAGAGATTAGAACTATTGGAGATTGCTCTGTGACGGGGCCATGGAAGACGGAAAAGAATGGCGTACCAGTCTTGATGTACGTATTGAAAAAGTCTCCTTCAAGCAATGCAGAAGGAGACATGAACACTCTCGCGTATCGAAGCTTTTGGACTTTCGCATCCAGCGAGTCCTTTATGCTTGAATAGACCTCTTCTGGGAGGATGGCCTCTACCTGTTCTCAACGATTAGTTCATTATCGCTTAAAAGTCCAAATGAGTTCTTCATTTCTTAATCGTACCGTGTGTACAAATGAATGATTCGCTATAGCTGAAAAAGGTGACTTTTTTGTCGGTGGCTGCTTAGGGTCGACAAACGCAGGCAATTGCGCTATGGTGGTGAAGCACTTTTCACGCCTGGACGCGTCGTCGTCGAAGTCCAACATGATAAGATGATACCCTGCCAAAAAGTTCAAAATGTAGGTTGGAAATTCTATCTGGTATAGTCTCACTCGATATGGTCTCGGAATGGCGCTTGATGCTTCGTATACTTTGAAAATGTGTTGCCGCGATGCTGTTTGGGTCGGAAAAGTGTGATTCGTAGATAGATAGAGCCTGCGGACCGGGAACTTCTTCAGCCCTACAAGGCTGGCCTGCGAGCATGCAGGTATCCCGGATTTCGATTTGTCTTTCTGGGTCTATAACTCATGGAAAGCTGAGAGCAAAATGTACACCAGTCTCTGGATGGCTATGGGATGAATCGCAGGTTTAATACTCAGATGTACTATGCAATGGCTACATACTTCCACCAAATATATCCACAGATATCACCGATTTCCATCAAGGGGATTTTTCAACACCCTTTAGCTGTCAGAGTGTTATTCTGTTGGTATAATAACCGCAGGACTTGAACAAAATGATAGATAACTGCCAGCTGAAGGCGATTCGAGTACAATTGACTTGGTGAAGACAGAGTAGCCTACATTGCGATCTGAGCACAAACAGGAACTCTCTTTGAAAGCCGATTATCCAGGTGGCTCCATATGAATCTCATGCAGCAGACGCAATCTCAAGCCTCAAGTAATTAATTAATCGTTGCATGGATCGCGCTCAAGTCCATGAAGAGAGCAAGAAGACTGCTATACATGTTTGTGCCTGAGGCATGAATCCTATCTTAGCCTGATAACAAGCAACGGACACATTATCGATTGTTCTCCAACTTTCTCATGTGCCCTTACTGAGCAATCCGCTGCAATTGACCCCGCTATCATTATTAGTCCCAGTCGCGCATATATACTGGCCGTTCTCTTGCCACTCGCGAGGGTCAATTCCTAACAGCACGGACCACAGCCCTTCGGGGCATGCATGTGGGTTTCCACTGCTCTCCACAGTCGCACGCCTTTCTGCCCGCAGCTCCATCGCAGCAATAGCGAGCGATGGCTCCTCCACCACGACGGAATCTCCTGCCAAAGGAGCGATTCGCATTCGCGTTCGGTAGCCTCAAGACTCAAAGCTATCATGACCCCATTGCAAGGGGTCCCGGGTCCCACACGTGCGTCTTAATCTTCGTCCACTTGGTGACCTCACGTTCAGAACCTCCGAGCTGACCGCGGTTGCTGCTTCTCTGCCACAGTATCCGCACGATAGCGTGGAATCCCACCGGGCAGCTCATCGCTACAGGCTCGGCCGATCGAACCCTTCGCATCTGGAACCCCGAGCGCCCAGCAGTCAAATACTCGACCGAACTGCGCGGCCATTCCGCGGGCATCGAGAAAGTATTGTTCAACCCGGTTAGAGACTCGGAGCTGGCGAGTTGCTCGACGGATGGTACCGTCAGATTCTGGGATGTGCGGTCGAAGACTTGTGTAAGCCGTCTCGATGTCGGCGGAGAGGCATTCACAATGTCCTGGTCGGCGGACGGGAGAGTCCTTATGGTGGGAAGAAAGGTGTGTTGAAAGAACCACATGTTATACTTGGGACTTCAGAGTTCATCCATGCGAACCCGACGTATCCGACGTATGCGAAACGAGACTGACTATTTTCCGGATCCCAGGACGACACCTTGATCCCCATTTCGATAGAATCGCCCTCTTCATCATATATTCTGACAGACGGCGTCACCAACCTCCCTCCTACATCATCTCCAAATTCAAAAGAAGGAACGACAACCTACACCGCACTAGAATCCCATCCACAGCCCGTACAGACCAACGCGACGACCTTCTCCCACCACATCCCCACGCCCACCTCCCCGGACTTGCATCTTTTCGCCACAACAGGCGAAGGCACAGTCAAGATCATGTCGTACCCCTCGTTCGACGTCCTCCACACCCTTCACGCACACACATCCGCATGTCTCTCTATAGCCCTCGCGCCTACAGGCCGGTACCTCGCCGTCGGCGGCAGCGACGCCCTGATCTCGCTCTGGGATACAACGGACTGGATCTGCCGGCGCACAGTCTCGAGTAACAATGGGGGTGCCATCCGCGGCGTAAGCTGGAGCTTCGATGGGCGTTTTGTCTGCGGCGCCTGCGACGAGGTAGGCTGCGGCGGGAACGGCCTGGAGATCTTCCATGCCGAAACAGGGGAGAGCGTCTACACAGTTCCTACTGGCGGCAGCAGTGCTTCTGGTATACCAACTGTTGCGTGGCATCCCTCGCGTTACTGGCTTGCGTACTCGACCACGGCTGACGGGCCTGGAAGCGCCGGTGCCGGAGGACTGAAGATCGTCGGTGCGGCTGGTGGAAGTTTATGAGCCTTGTTAGCCGTACTGTAGTATGTACTAGGCTAAGAAGACCTATTTGTTGGCGAACCTGAACCGGAAGAATGGTATGGGATATTTTTGCTCGTGGGATATGTTGCATTGAGACTAATTCCAAGTATTGAATCTGGTATGTGCTGATAAAGCATTATACAAAAACACGATACTTCCTCAATGGACGTTGTCATGTTACATTAGGGAAAGACTCCAAATAGTCGTATACACCGAAACTCCAAACTTCAAGGCCACAAATCGTGACTTAGCCGTTATCAGACACCCACCCAGCGTAAGGGTATCACGTACATCCAGCAGATGAGCTCAAACACTCAATCAATTTCCGAACCCTGCTTTTTGAGAAGCTTGCAGGTTGCCTTAATAATGTTGGCCTTCGAAGGCCGCCTTCTCGGCTTAGCTTTGGTTTCGCCACGCATCCCAGTTATTGGAACTGAGGAGTTCTGCCCACTGGGTCTCACTGAGAGACCCCGTTGTCGCGGGCGTCATATTAGTAGTTTCTCCGTTGGATGATTGCATAGCGGCAATATCCCAAGATGGAGGAATGGGAAATGGTGGGTCTGGAACAGTAGTATCGAGAGATGACATAGCGTCCGTTGAAAAGATATTATCATTGTACCCAAAACCGTCAAATTGCCCAGTATTCCCGGTGCCCGAGGGCACGTGCACCGGCTCACTGTTACTGAGCGTATGGCTGGGTGTTTGATTCGAGAAATTTAAGGGCGAATGTTGCCGTACCTTTGGCGATGATGTGCTACTAGCACCGACGTAAGATGTATTCGAAGACGATTTCACGGCTGACGATGTTGAGCCTTCTGATATCGGATTTCCATTGTCGTCGAAACCCGGCGAAAGGTCCATATCTGTCCCTGAGCTTACCGTCTCAGGCCCTGAGCTGAGATTATACGACGGTTCAACGAAAGATTGCGAAACTCCAGCCATTGATGCACCTCCCGACTTCTGGCCTTGCGCTGGTGTTCGCCTTTGGCGATTTGGAAGTGAAGCAGAGGGATGGAACTCGTTGTGAACAGGCATCATGGACGTGCATTTTCCGTTCACAAAACCAGGAATCTAAGACAAGGTAACGTTAGCAATTCCAGTTTGACATTGCCCAGTGAAAATATGGTGTGTGGCCTTACCCTTTCCGGCAGCGCCTCACCCATTGGACGCCGAATATCGCGGAACGCTGTTCCCTCAATGTCAACGTCCAGCTGTACAAGAAACGACTCCGTCATGGGATTCTTGTTCTTTAAAGCATCAAGAGCTGAGAAGAAAAACTGCAAGGATGAACGTGCAGCCGAGTCATCGGGCCGCGACTGCAGATACTGCACGAAGACCCGGGCGGCGACGTACACACAGAAGGACATGAAGGGATTCATCTATGGCAAATTAGCGCGGTGGCCGCTCAACGAAAAGTGGAAGGACGAACAAGAGTCAGATCTGTATGACTGATCATCTTCATGATGCTCGAAATTTGGTCCGCCGCAACAATACACCTCCGCTTGCTCTCGGTGATGATCTGATCGGGCATCTTGTTCTTCTCCGCTTTGAAAATAGCAGCTTGGTGTAGACAAATAGTCGACGTCTGGATAGCCATGTTGCAGAAGACTACATTCGGGTCGGCTATTCCAGCTGGAAGCCGCAGATGGCTGGGCATTGTCAACGCGAAATGGAGTATAATATTGTCAAGACATCTGTGCCTTTTCCAATACTCGCCATTTAGATCGTGGTCGTTATCTTGCGGATCAGGGCGATGGAGATGGGCAAGATTGTGACCGAACATGCCTGACAGCAGTACAACACTTGCGAGAGATGACAGAGTCGCGATTCCTTCCCCTCGCATAACGCTGCTGAGACGTAGAGTACGCTCGGGCTTACTCTTAACAAAGGATGCTTCACTGGCGGGTAAATTTGTCATGATCTATCGCGACGGTTAGTAATTGCTGTCAATCGGGCTGTAGCATGTTTAGGGGGCCCGGGGAAACAGGGTACAAGACTGACGTCTCTTTCATCAATAATGACAGGCCATCCGGTTCCAGCACTAGCGTAGCGATCAATGCAAAATGCCACCCAGAAGGTTCTTCGTCGCTCTTCCTTTTCCGTCCAGTCTCTAGCTGGTGGTAATGATTGCTTCACTTCGGGACCCAAACCGTCTAGCCGATTCAGGCCCATCATGAGCGCCAGTCGTGTAGCTTTGCCGCTACTGAGCCACGCTCGCGGGAAAAACATCATTTTGAACTCGTATGTGCTGATCAGGAGCCAAGTTTGGCAGTGTGCCAGAGTAACAATGCTCTCACCGAAGCCTTTCATTTCATCCAATTCAGCGTATTTCCGCGCCCGCTGATAGAAAAGAGCATGCAGGTTTGAGTATTTATCGCTGACGGAGGCTGCATGACACCAGGTCATATACTGTAGACACACAGCGGGGCGTATGTTGTAGGCTAAGTTCATGGCTGCTAGATGTCTCGGACGATGCAAGATGGGTAACGAAGGATGGACTTTGTCGAAATAAATTTGGTTCCTGTCAACTCATGAGATATTGATATAGAGATGCGAGAAATGATATAGGCGTACAATTCATCGATAACATCCTGAGATGGCAACGGTTCCTCGAGTCCCAGACCCAACATATCCCAACCAAAGTTACCCCCAGCATTGAGTCCTGACGGTAGGTATGCCTGAGATAAAGGCTGATGCTCAACTATTGGCTGCGGAGGTGACAGAGAGGTGCTGAGATCGGTTGCGAGTAAGGGAACGTCCGGTAAGCTCGTCATCTCATTTTCATTCGACGCTGGAATATGGTTATGATTTTCTTGGTTCTGGGCTGCACTCGGCTCTTGGGTCCTTAACAGATTTTCGACCTGGGCTTCACAGGGACTAACATTAGCCATATGCAAGGTGCAGAGTCTCCTGTTCAGAGACAACGCCGAAAGGAAAGGATATCACGTACCGAGCCGAGCTTCCAGCTGCTTCACATAACCCCGCTTTGGACCACTCTTTTTGCGAACCTCATCATAAGCACATTCATGACCTAATCGGGAGCAAGTCCCGCAGCTTGGCCTCTTTCCATCGCATCTCAGCTTCCGTCGCCGACATACAACACATGCGATGCGCTTGGTACGAGGAAGATGGAGATTATCCGCGTCGCCATGGCCGGTGGATGCTGATGGTGCGTCATGATTTGTCGGTGTAGGCCGTAACTGAGAGGAAGAAGAGGTAACGCTAAGGAAATTCTCGCCGAAGAGATCTGCCATGGCCCGGTAGTAGAGCAAGAGGTTGGTAGAAAACGTATCGCTGAAAGTAAGCTGCTGGCTCTCGGGACTATGCGACTCGACAAAGGCGCAAGGACGGAGGTTTCACGACCTCAATGACGAAGTACGAAAAGACATACCAATGCAGCATTGGAAGGCGCGAAAGTGAGTTGAAGAAGAAGATTCAGGAGAGAAGTGTCATGCTCAGGTCGACAATAGGCAGTAGTAAGATTCGTTGACGTTGATCATTTTAGGTTGGTGACGGGGCTGACACCGCCACGATTCCCCAATCTGGAACTGCTGATCACCCCGCGTCCTCGAACAAGCGAGCCTCGAAGCACTTGTAATGGTCTTTGTTATCAGCCAAAATGAAATACGGGCCATATCGCATTGAGTCTTTTTTTGGAGTCTAGATATGACAAGCTGTCCCTGAGAGTGGTGCTCTCGTTTTCGGCAGAAAGCCACTGTCAGCCATCTGAATGGCGTAATCTACGTCGGTCTTGGGTTGAAACTTCTCTGAACATGCTTCTCGATAAGACAAATAGGGTCTCAGAGGAGATCTTCTTCACCGGTGAATCATGTGTATCTCGACCGCATAGACGAGACAGCCATGGCAAACGCATGGAAATACAATCTATCAACCATAACAGCGAAGGAATAATCACAGGAAGTTTGAAAGATATCGAAGACAGCATGCCTGGCGCCCAAATCGAGTCAAAATATGATACAGTGTGAGCGGAGGACCCATCCTCCGCATTTAGACATGAAAATATTCGAGTACAATGAGGAACTGAAAAAAGAAAGGACATGTCACGATGCTGGATCAGTGACACAGCCTTTGCACATGTCTCCACAATGGGATATGGATAAACAGTCCCCCGATGCAGTAAAGGCAAGGAGAACGACAACGAACACAGAGAGGGAAGCTCAGTTGTAGCCTCTCCGACGCTTGCCTTGGTTGCGGACTCTCGGGACCACCACTGCCTTGTTGATCTTCCACTTGGGCCGGGTTTTGTAGCCGGATTTGGCCTGCACAAGGTGTCAGTAAATGAATGATCATAACGCATTCAGTTTCGTAATTTCGCATGTACATACCGGTAGACCCCAAGGACTCTTTGGATCGACGTTACCCTTCGACTTACCACGTCCACCACCGTGAGGGTGATCGGCAGCGTTCATGGCGAGACCACGGACTGTGGGACGGATATTCAACCAGCGTGACCGACCCGCCTTGCCGAGCTGCCGATACTGATGGTTAGGATTGCTGGCCACTCCAACCGTCGCGCAGCAGTCCTTATGAATAAGTCGAACTTCACCACTTTGGAGACGAATGGTGACATGTTGAGCGATACGTTCTTGCTTCTGCTTCTCCCGTTGGGAGAGGGGCTTCTGGACTTCCGTTCCATCTTCCTGGGTTTCGACTTCGTTGGCCCGGGTTTTAGTATCGCTGCCCTTCGAGATGACAGTTGCGTAGGTGCCCGCGCTCCGGCACAGCTGACCCCCCTTGCCGGGACGAAGTCCGACGTTGAATATCAAAGTACCTACGGGGATCATGTGCAAGGGCAAGCAATTTCCTCTCCAAGCGGTCCTGGCAGCGAGAACACCAGGATCAACGGTACCTCCCATACTCTTCCAAAGATCCTCCGGAATACCAGACATATAACTCTGAACAACGTCGCCCGCTCTCATACCTTCCGCAGCCAGAATGTAGCTCAGCTTCTGGGTTTCTTGGCTACGCACAAGCGCGATATGAGCACTTCGCCCAGGGTCGTGTTCAATGCGTTCTACCAGATGCGGCCCGGGAGCAGTTCGTGCAAAGTCGACAATTCGAATGCGGCGTTTGTGACCACCGCCACGGTGCCGAACGGTGACCCTACCCGTGTTGTTTCGACCACCCTTGCCCTGGCCTCGTTTGGGAAATGTCAACTTGTGCACCGGTCGTCCCTTCCACAAATGGTCATTGACTGGCCTTCGCAAATGTCTGATACCGGGAGTCCTTGGCTTGTACTTCCGCAGGAGAACGCCAGCATCATCACGGGTTGGTGGAGGGGCAAAGGCGATGCTTGGATCGAAGGTGGAGCTGGATGAGTCTTCAACTGGGGGCTTCTCTGACTCGTGGACAACTGTTGCATATGCTCGTGATGTCACTGAAGACAGGCATCTGAAGGGTAGGCGAAGACCCGTCAGGGCGAATCGAGGTTGAAGCATGATGTTCAGTTGTGTCTCGATTGATCGGAAATATTCCAAGCGCTGCCGGAGCTGCGATATTCGGACTGCGCGATTTGAGGAGCAAGTAAGCAATCAATGGAGAAGCATATCCCCTCAATGCTCAACGATACAATCAGAGACAAGACCCAGACACCCTCAAAACCGATGACACTCCTTCGCCAATGGGAGTGTCGTCGTGATCTGCTTGTGCTCCGGAAAATGTCTTCGACTATCCGGTGCGGATGTGGCTCGCGAGAGATCACCTGACTTACTGCACGGCCACCCCGAGTCAATTGTGGCACAGCACTGAGATCACGGGACTGCGCGACACGGGAACACGTCCAACGGAAGGTTCAAAGGTTCAGCCGGTTGCTGGGCAACAACATGTTGTTTTGGTGTTCGGGCGCGCGCTGCATCACGGTCGATGCCCGCGATGGCGTCTGTTCTGACTTCCTGCCTGGGGACAAACTTTCAGGCATCAATACTCGTTTGACGAAGAGCCTCCACCACTGTAAATAATCGTTCTGTCGATGACGATATCTATACGGAGGTTTCCGTACCTTGCTTTCCATGTTTCCTTCTGGTTACCTTCAATGCATCCTAACATGTAGAGAGCAGTCACTTCACTATATGAATGTAACTGAAGCAGTCGACTGCTTGAGAAGAGATATTGAATATACCAAATAAGTTGGAGCACTTTCAAGAATAATAATTAGGCAGTTGAACTGGTAGCCCTGTAGCAGGTACCTGAGATTTCGACACCTCTTCTGGTCCATCCAGTGAAGATCCATACAATACCTATTCTACCTATTACCTTACCATCTGGGAGACTAACGTTCCTTTTATTACCGTCACCACCCCTTTCCGTCCATCTTTACTTTGGCTCTTTGCGGTGTCTCATCAGGTGTCTTGTATTTCTCTTTTATCAAACACCATTCTTCGCTCATCAATTATATTAATTGAGCCAAGTATCTCATATTTCATACTTCATACAGGGTCTGTCAAGATCACCTCTTCTATCTTCTACGCGGGTATCTACATCATACAACCGGGTGGTTGTGCTGTGGGGCAGCTTTGCCAGCGTAGTTTGTTTCCACGCTAAGCGTAGGGCCAAACATCGCCTTTGCCCTGTCAACTTTACCAACCTTCTTTACACCACCCCAGCAGTACTGCTTCTTCAAGACAGAAAAAAGCACCTCGAAAACACGCAATCAGCAGTTCTTCGCGTGTCGTCTCTAGCCATCGAGACATTTTATGAAGATCTGCTCGCCGACACGAAGTTCTACTTGTTTTGCGCGCCCGACTAGGACGTGATTTGAGACCTCAAAGGTTCTGTCAACAACATCATTGGACCGATATATGCGATCATTTTTGACGACTCTGCAACAAAATTCCCTTCCTCTAACTAGGAATTCTCCTTCAAGTTGAATTGCTGGTCATTGAACGTATTTCCACGCGTGGTACGTGCAACCTGCGCCTTGGCTCTCAGGTATTCTATCCCCACCGGGGTGATCTCCTGGAATGCTGACTGGAGAGCTTCTGCAGGTCGACAATAGCTACAGTATATCTCCTTTATTTTTCCTTCGCTTTCCTACGTACTTCTTCTCTCTCTTCTCTTCAGCATCATGCCTCCGGTAAGTTCTACCCACGAGAGACGCGTAATGTTTCTACCTACCATCTTTCGAAAACCATTGTGCTCTCCAGATTGATGATTTGCAATTGTATTCTGATTGATCCTGTAACAGGCTCGAGGTCTTCGTACACGAGGTACAATGAACGAAAATGACGAAAACGGGCCGTCGACGCGTCTGACACGAGCAAAGGCTGCTGCTCTGTCTGCAGGAGATGTTCCCACAACCACCGCGGCTGCTAAAAAGCCCCTTCAGACCAAGAAGGCCGCCACCAACTCGACGACAACAGGCACACAAAGAAGACGCGCTGCCCTTGGAGATGTCAGCAATGTTACAAAAACGGAAAATGGCGAGGCCAAGGAAACGAAAAAAGCCGCGTCTGGCAAGGTCGGCTTGACGTCGAAAGCTACCATGCAGACCGGCGGTGTTCAAAAGCTGAGCCGGAACAACTCATCACGTACCGCCTTGGGCGCCAAAGATAACAACGCGAAGAAGGAGAAGCCTGCGGTTGAAGGAAAGCGTCCCGGAAGTGGTTCTGGTATGGGCAGCAACCAAATGAAACGGACGTCCAGCCAGAAATCGGGACAGGAGAAGTCCCTGCAGGGTGACGAACCGCCGCGCAAGAAGGTCGAAGTCGAGAAGAAGATCCCCGAGAAGAAGACAACCTTGGAGAAGGATTCTGCAGCGAAGGAGGATGCTGTGATTGCCGCTGAGCCTGAAGTCGCCAAGAAGCCTGAGGACGTAGTCGACGACCTGGACACTGAAGATTTGGACGATCCTCTGATGGCCGCTGAATATGTGGTGGAGATCTTTGACTACCTGAGAGACCTGGAGTTGGAGACATTACCCAACCCTCACTACATTGAGCACCAACCCGACCTCGAGTGGAAGATGCGTGGCATTCTTGTCGACTGGCTGATTGAAGTTCACACACGCTTTCGTCTCCTCCCCGAGACGCTTTTCCTCGCTGTGAACATCATCGACCGTTTCCTTTCCGCTGAAGTCGTCGCACTTGATCGCCTTCAATTGGTCGGAGTTGCCGCCATGTTCATTGCTTCCAAATATGAGGAAGTTCTTTCACCCCATGTGGCCAACTTCAGTCACGTTGCAGACGAAACATTCACAGACAAGGAGATTCTTGATGCCGAACGCCACATCCTAGCCACTCTCGAGTACAACATGAGCTATCCCAACCCCATGAACTTCCTCCGTCGTATTTCGAAGGCAGACAATTATGACATTCAAACTCGTACCCTCGGCAAGTACCTCATGGAAATTAGCCTTTTGGATCATCGCTTCATGTGCTATCCTCAAAGCCACGTCGCCGCAGCCGCGATGTACCTTGCTCGGCTGATCCTGGAACGTGGGGCTTGGGTAAGGACCCTCGCACTTGCGAGGCAAAGTGACTTGTAAAGCTAACTCAAACTAGGACGCCACCCTAGCGCACTATGCTGGCTATACCGAGGCAGAGATCGACCCTGTCTTCCGATTGATGATCGACTACCTTCACCGTCCTGTATGTCACGAAGCATTCTTCAAGAAATACGCAAGCAAAAAGTTCCTCAAGGGTAAGCTCTCTAAGATCATGCCGTCGGAATTCAACAGCGACTAATCAGTCTGTCTAGCCTCCATCCTTACCCGGCAGTGGGCCAAGAAATACCATCACATGTACATTGATAGCGCACTCACGGAACCGTACAACTTCATCAAAGAGAGTGAATAGGCGCGCATCGATGTTGTGCTAGCATGCTGATCATGGCCTCGATATGCCACATATCTCCGTGTTAGAGCAACGGATTCAATTCAAGTTATATGTCGGCATTTGTTTGTTTGTGACGGTAAAAGGGCACCTCTTGCATACGGTTATGACGGCATTTCTGTTTTCCAGTTTGCGTACGTTGGCATTATCCGCTTCTCTCGGGGGTGTCTGGCGCATCATCTGTTTAAGTTCTTTCAGCTCTTTTTTGGTTTCGGCACTGTCTTCGGGGTTGTTTCGCACAAGCTTTGATTGATACCTTCTACACATTCTTCTTCTTGCCTGCCTACGGGTATCACAACTGTTGAAAGCTTCAGGGTTGGAAATGTACTTCCATTTGACTTAATTTTTGGTTCGATCACCTTACTAGCCTTCCGTATGCGCCGAGTGTCCGTCGTACGCAGCTAACTTCACGAATCAACGACGCTCCACGTGCTGCTGTAGGCTTAAGGCGAGGACTCGGAGTGTCAAACTTCTTTGAGATGTACGGATCAGCAAAGAAGCGCAGCTATAAGCAGAATTTAAAGTATAATTTAAATTCGAACAATTCTGCATTTCTTTGCCTGATTAAGTTTCTACTGAGATTCTTGAGTAGCTCTCACAACTAGAAGTCCAACATGTGGTAGAGCAACACCACGAATCAGTATAGAATGGTAGGTAGGTGTGAAGATTTAAGCCGAGGTCCCTAGTGAGAAGTATCACTCTGTCCCGGCCACTTTGGATTCATCAGGTCAGAGGCACAACCCATCCAAAACGATTGAAGAGTTGAAGTAACAATCTTTCTGATACATTGGCTGAGAGTATATAGCTTTTACGCCTGTAGGGATACCCTGCTTTGAGGTCAATCGTCCCCTCAATGCACCCCGGCAAATGAATCTCTGCTCCAGACTACCAAGCGCTCGCTACCATACTTATTGATGTTCTCATCAACAGAGACCCAGTATAAGCTCTATTGAGTCAGAATAACAAAATGACTATACCATCATCATCAGCGCCATGCCCCTTCTGCCGCATCGCAGCAGCATATGCTCCCATCCCGCCATCGACATTCCATCCTCAACAGAAACAGGATGGCGCACACGGATCAGGAATCATCCCTATAGATACGACGCAAGAAGCGCATGCACACCTTGTACTCTCGACTCCTTATGTCCTGGCCTTTTTGGACATCATGCCGTTGACAAGGGGCCATGTTCTCGTCGTCACGAGAGATCACTACGAGAAGTTGAAAGACATGGGCGTTGAAGTCAGCAGAGAGGTCAGTATATCCTCTAACCATTCCCCCCGGGCTACATGAGCAAAATTTTAAAGGATGCGGTCGCGCAGATCGGCCAGTGGCTCCCTATCATCTCGCGGGTCGTGATGAGAACTGTCTTTGGCTCGGAGGCAGAGACAGATTGGAGTTGGAATGTGGTGCAGAATAATGGTAAGTTGTCGGTCCACTTTGGCTGATTAGAAGTCTTTGCTTAAGCATTTGAACAGGCATCAGGGCTGCACAGCAGGTGCCACATTTGCATTTCCATGTCATTCCCAGGCCGCCGTTGGATCCTACGCCTACCGCGGCCAAAATGAGTTTCGTCATGTTTGGTCGCGGGCAGAGGGATGAACTGGAGGATGAGGAGGCAGAGGCGTTGGCCAAGGCGTTGAGAGAAGAGCTGGCGAAGGAGGTTCGCCGAGTGGAAGAGAGGGAGGGCGTTGATTTGAATGTGGCAGCTACGGATGTGCGTTATCAGAGGATAAAGGGGAAGCTGTGAGCTTGCAGCCTTGTGCTGCTCTTCGTTATATCTGTGTTGATATATGATACCTACGTGTTCATCTTGCGATGCTCTCAAACCGGGCTTCAGATTGGCTCCTATAGAGAGGCGTATTATAATGCAGTAAGGGACAATGATTTTGAGACGCCTTCATATTTTCTAACCAAACTTTTTGTTTCATCGAGATACATCGCTTTCTGTACCGGATTTAGATTTGGAGTTGGGGTTTTTCATGAAATACTGAACCACTGTTAGTCATATACTCTCTGCAGATGTAGGACTGAAGAAAATGACTTACCTTCCTCCTGAACGCATTAAGCTCATCAGCATACATCCCCTCTGCATCGGCTTTCCTTCGTCCCACAGAGACGTCTGAGGTCTCTCCTTCCGGGAGTCTGCGGTAAGTGATAAGGCGTCGGGACCCTAAGATGCCAAGTCAGACATGATGCTATTACAGAGCGTTCTTCCTGTGACTTACAGTTGTTGAACGGCTGTACAGAGACACACACAACCTCCAAGTTTGGATGCATAGGGATGGCCAATTCCCCTTCCTCGTCGCTGGATGTTGGCATCCACATAGCCAGTCGTCCATTTGTAAGTAAGGTCCGCGAGGCGAAGTTGAGGATGTCATTCTGCATGGCCTCAAATCCATAAGGTTTCTTCGGCGCAATGTAGTCCGGCCGCCTGAAGATGCATCAGCAAATCATGGATCAATACGTCCTTGATGCAAACCTACAGATGAGCGGGAACCCCGTCGATCAAGACCTCTTCCTTCCCACGCCCATCCCGAGTCCCCAGAACCCGAAGCCCTTCACGGACACCGTAAGGAGGATCACAAATGATGCCATCCAGGAACTGACTGGAGCGGAGAGGCGTATTTGTCAGATCGGAAGTAAAGACATCTACGAATTTGCTTTGAGTGCCGTATTGCTGAAAATTCGACAATACTCCCATCGGTTTACCCTTCCCCATCTCTTTGCCGCGAAAGCTGCGTCCGTCAATGTCTGAGCCGAGAGTCAGGGCGCCAAAGTGCGCAGCAGCAACGCAGAAGCTTCCTGTTCCCACAAACGGATCAAAGAACAACTTCCCTGGCGCTGCATGAGCCATATTAGCCGTAACTAAGCTCAACTCAGCGTCCATCGATGTGGTGCTGATATACCGACGCTTCTTAAGGTCGTACTTGTTGACGACCTCCCGGCTACTATTGGCAACCCAGCGTCCGAAATAGATCTTCTGCGGGGTTTGTAATTCAGCCGGCCGTGTTTTACTTGATGAGGTCGTCGTCTTTGATATTGCAACGTCTGGGATGTACTCCTCTAGCACCCAGAAATCCTCCTCTGGGTTCTTCATCTGAATGGGACCCTGGAAGTCAAGATAGGCGAACGACTGGATAATGTCTCGTTTCTCTTCATTACTTCGCTTTCCAGCAAAGCTCTCAATGGTAAACCGAAATGATACCTCCTTGTAGTCGTTCCAGCGATGCTGGGTCCGCCTGCGGACGTCGCTATGAACTTCTTCATAGTTGGTGCCTTGGGCCCAGAGCTCGAAGATATCTTTCGCTAGGATGCTACGAGCAATAAGTTCACGTGCAGCTTCCTCATTTGCCAACTGGACAATGCAATATGGTGACTGCTCTTTAGGTCAGCTGTGCACGTAATGATATATTGATATATTTCTGTTGAATGAAGGAGGCGCGGGGAACGAAAAAATCCAACCAGAAACCCCTCCAAGATCATTACAATCCGGGATGGAAGGGGAACCGCAGCCTGAGGAAATATGAAGAGAAACACCTACAAATTCATTATAAGAGATGATCTCAAGCTCGATCTTAGCCAGGGCTGCCAGTGCTTGGATCTCCGGCCGTCGAAAACTTTCGTGCACTTGGGCAAAGCGGATCAAGTATTCCATTGCGATGCCACCACGCCAAGATGCGGCCTTTGATCCTGGATAGACGATGTAAGGGCAATCAATTACTCCTAACTTTGCATGAGTAGGTAAAAAAGGATGTATCTAGCCTAGTTTTGGCTGTATGGTGCGTTGAATGGTGGTTGCGTCGACTGCGATGACGGTTTGATTGATTCTTCTCCTTTGCCGCGAAACGGAATCTACTACTATCGGACAAACCCACACTGTAGGGAATGAGCAGAGAAATGAGGACAACACGCTACAACAACTCGTCTCTGTACCTAAATCATCACCTAGACAGCTACTCCAGTGACCTCAAAGACTCTATTCTTGGTGAGGATTTCGCATCTTGCTAGTTCCAGCTCTTATGTACTTCGAAAACAAGGAAACACATGACAAACATATCCCTTACTGAAGTTGACCTTCAGTATAACATAGTATAACCTCTGACGGATGATACTGCAAGATGCGAATATTAGAAACCCCCACAGACCTGCGCCATCCCTAAACCGATAGACAGTAACAAAATAACCATGACAAGACTCCGCCGCTATGCGCCCACAACCTTAAATACAAATCGTGAATCATATCCTTCAACACGAGTAATCTCAACCTTCTCATCGGGGGGTATCATGTCATGTTTCAAGTCCCAACCGGCCCGTCGAGACAGCTCGGAGACTACCACATCGCAATCACCCAAGAGGTCAATGTCGAAGCACGTATGCGTCACAGGCTAAACAAATGGGTCAGTTCGAAGGCCACAAATGTCCATGGGATTGGAGCGTAACGTACAGTACGAGAAATGTAGATCTGAGGGACATGGCGTGGGAGAACACCCGGAACTTCAGCCACAGGTGCTACTTTCAACGATGTACCAATCACGATGACCAAGTCCACTTTATCACGGTCATGATGAAGCAGACGACGGCCGAACTCGTCGGGCAAGTCCTCGCCAAAGAATGTAATGTCAGGCTATATAACAATTAGCTGTCAGTCGCTATTAGCGCCTTCAGGATACTTCGCACTCACCTTCATAACGCCAGGAGTGGGAATCTCGTAATCTTCCTCCTCCGAACTGTCCTCGCCGTCCTTCTTCCTGCTCTTCTGCGTTCCGTTGGACATCCGTTTCCGTTTGAGCCCCTGCGGCTTCAAAGAATCGTCTTTGAGCCTCTCTTTGCAAGCCACGCATTCGGGAACAATGCCCTTTTTGATGTCGTCGAAAATCTCTTCGCCTTTCACTTTGTGATGACACTTGACGCACGTAGCAGTCGCAAAAGAGCCATGACATTGCAGGATTTTATCCGGCAGAACACCGGCGTTGGCCTCGATGTTGTCGATGTTTTGAGTATAATTGGTCAACAGCTTCCCTTGATCCTGCAGGAGCTTGATGAAGGCATGGGTGGGCGAGAATTTCTTCTCCGTAGGCAATATATCCTTCGCGATTGAGAAGAAAATATTGGGATCCTCACGGAACACATGAATATCAAATACCTCCTGAGGATCACTTAGCCCTAGGTGCTCTAACTGAGAATAGAGTCCGGTATCTTTCGAGCGAAAATCGGGGATTCCAAGACTCGTGGAGATCTTGAGAAAATCGTCAGTACCAATGTAGCCAAACAAGCACCTTTGATCTGAAAACTTACACCTGCGCCAGTCAACACAATGATATTCTTGGATTCCTTGAGCAACCGGACGGCGTCGTCAATTGTATTGTATTGAGGAAGTTTCGGCCGCCTCGAGAATTCGCGCGAGATCCCAATCGCAAGAAGAGGGTGATACGCTTCGTCAGGGGCCCCTTCTAGGAAAGCTGGCGGCATAATTCCAAACGCAGTACATAATTTCTTCGCGGTGACTGTATCACGAGCGATCGTTTCCTCAACAAATGCAGCCTTTCCGATTTCATGCAGTCGTTCGCGATAAGCAATGGCTTCTTCCAGAGTGCAAGCACCCGGCACTAATCAAGGTCATGGTTAGTGAAAGACGCTACTGAAGGGAGTGCCATATAAGCCAGGCGCATAAAGGAGGAGCTTACCGCCATCGCGAAGTTGCTCATCCTTCAGTCCTTGAATCGCATCTTCATACAGGGACTGAGTTTCCCACTCCTCTCCAGAGTCATCGCTATCAGTCTCGTACTCAGAATGGGATGCATCGCCCACCACAGCAGTCGTATCTTCGGCCTTGATCGTCCCTTCCGTCTCCACGGCCGCCATATCAACGGCTTCCACTTCGACCACCGGATCCTTCAACGACGCGCTCTCCCCGCCGGGCACTGACATTACGTCCATCCTGAATAAAGATTGGACACTTCCGGCTGCCTCTATGAGGGACCTTCACTCACATTGAGCTTTTTGCCACTCAAAGTCGGTCGCTGGGATAAATTTGGTTCTGGGTATCTCTGGGTAAAGCGGTCGGAGTGGACTTAATCCGATTCCGACACCGATATTGAGTGACAAAGAAGTCAGGGATCATTTTGATAACAAGCAGTTACCACTGACGTTTACTGCCCACCGTCCAAGGCTGGTCCACGACAGTCTTGGGTGGTCGTTGAATAAACACGGCGATTTCTGAACCCCATTCGTTAATGGAGATCAATCCAGCGGTGGCTTCTGTACATTAATTAAATAATCTCTATTGGTATCATGACAGATATTCATCAAACATATATGACTTGTAACTTTTCATCAATCCGCCATCTCGTGGTCTTCATCTGACTCGTCCTCAATCTCATCTTCCCAATCCCCTTCCCCTTCCTCCCCTTCGGCATCCTCGGCGTTGCTGTCATCTTCCATGTCCTCGGGTATTTCTTTGTTCATCTCTTCGACCAGCTCAAGAGCATGCTCCTTGAGTCTTTCATCTTCATACTGGAGCAGGTCATAGAGGGTCAAACTCTGTTTCAACCACTCACGACTGGCGACCAGGGAAGCTAGCCGCTGTGACTCCGGCGATGCTTCTGCCTCTGCGTCCTTGGGGGCTTGTCGCTTCTCTGCGAGAAGATAGAGACACCAACCACCCAGGTACCATGCTTCCACGCTCTGGTCATCTTCCAATATCAAACGTTCCAAGACTTCGAGGGCTTCCAATTCCATTGCAACCTCCATGAGTAGACGTGCAAGACTGACCCGAGTTGCAAACTCCGGAACCTTTGGATCTTCAGGAGGCAAGTCTTTCCATAGCCCAAGACTTCGGGAGAGTGCGGCTCGGGCATCATCTTGTCGTAATTGGGATATCCTGATGGATGCTAGTGTCTGGAGCACTTCGGGCGCTTGAGGATCAACCAAGAGAGCTTCCGTTATGAGAGATTCGCACTGGTTTTCGGCATCTTCTTCCCAACTGGAGGCTGTCAGATTATAACAACAATGAATATGTGGGGTAAAATGCAACTCACGATAGATCCGTCATATAGATTTCAGCTACTCCGCAGAGTGCGTTCGCCATTTTCTTCTTCTTTTCTGCCAGCTCAGCCGCAGTCTGAGGGTCCTGTTTTTCCTCCAACTGCTGGATGATTGTTCTTAGAGCCGAAACTCCTTTCTCAAACCACTGAACACTATCCTTCCCTCCCGCTTCGCTCAATTGAGCCAGCCATAAAAACTTCTCAGCACCACCCCCTTCGGACTCGGGTATTGTGCCATTCGGGTCGAGCTCTACCGCACGTAGAAAGCATTCTCTCGCAGCATTGATATCACCGAGCTCGACATAGATCTCGCCAATAGTGTTCAGGGCTGATAGTTGAGTGGGGGAATTGGCGGGTGCAGAATTGAAAGCCTGCTGAGCTGCTGCAAGCGCTGCATCTGCTTGCCCCGTTTGAAGTAAGACGACGGCTTGCTCAAGGAGTGTCGCAGGATCTTCGGTCATTTTCTGTTTGGACACTGAACCGCCAGCTCGGAGAACGGACTTTTCACGCGACTTCGAAGCCTTCTTCTTGTGAGGTCTAGACTTGCCCATGATATCTTATTGGGCTGGTGTGTCTTGCACGTACTGTAGAAATGTTCGCAAATAGAAGGTGCCAGTTTCAAATTATATAGATTATCATAACAAGTATCCAACAGCGTGGGCTCTGTCGAGTTTGTATTTGAGATAGGCGGAGAAGCATTGAAATTATTCCCTTTTTTGGATGAAATAATTTTGGTCGTCTCTTATCTGTTTGCCTAGTTTGCATGCGGGACCGCAAGATCGTCTATGGGCATTCCTGTGCACTCACAAGCTTGATAATAGCTGTTAGATGGGTATACTTCAAGTCTTCTGAGGTCAAGACTCTCAAACCAATTCGAACGTCCGAGTGCTAATATTGTTTGCACCACTGTCCTTACTGTGCATCTGCTGCGGAACCTACTCGCAGTACCCCACCGACCACTAGCACGTTTGAAGCAGAATGGGCCGCGAAGAGCAGGTCGAGGAGCGCGAGGTGCTCGACTCCATTTTCCCCGAAGAGATTACAGGTTGGGCTTCAGCTGTCCTTATTCGCAATTGCGATCTTGAATGCACCCGGCCGCTGATTGTGAATTGACCCTCAGATATTTCCGACACCGCATACCGGATATCGATTAACTTAGAGACGCCCGAAAGTGACGCCCGAGATGAGGAAGAAACCGAGCAGCCAGTCCTGATTCTTCAGGTATCATACCCACCAGAATATCCCGACGTTGCCCCGGACCTGGACATCACGGCCCCTCCAAATGCGCCCAAGCACCCTCTGCTAGACATCCAGGAAGATCGTGATCGGCTCCTTGAAGCTTTACAGCCAACTATCGAGGAAAACTTGGGAATGGCTATGGTCTTCACTCTGGTCAGCACTTTGAAAGAAAGTGCCGAACTGCTCATGGCTGAACGGGCGAACGCTGTCCAGGCCTTGAAAGAGATGGAAGCTGCGAAGGCCGAAGAGGAGGAGAATCGGAAATTCCAGGGCACAGCGGTGACTCCTGAAACATTTCTAGAGTGGCGAGAGAGGTTCAGAAAAGAAATGGAAGAAAAGGAGCAGAGGGAGCGCGAGGAAAAAGAGGCGGACGAAAAGAGGGCAAAGAAGGCACTGGTCAAAGAAGAGAAGAAGCTTACTGGCAAGCAATTATGGGAGAGAGGTTTGGCAGGGAAAGCAGACTATGATGAGGATGATGAGGATGCTATTCCGGCCGCTGTTGAGAAGATGAAAATTACTGCATAAAGAAGTAGTGCTGGTATATCTGGGTTGATTTTGCTCCAGCATTCACCTGTACATGTCTGGACCTAACATTGAATACACTTGCTGCGAGTAGCGCTGGACACATTGAAGAAGCACACGTGTGACTACCCGGTGACTTTGTAGATGGTTGAGCATTCCACGGACAGGCACCCAGCGGTATCCGTATGATTCGTACCATGTCATAATTGGGCCAATTGGCTGTCCCCAGGACGAAAGGTATGATTGGACCCCGGAAAGACTGGTCGATCAAACCATACCATTTAGATGCGTGCTCATACCGCAAGCAGCAACAAGGGTAGTAGAGCTGGTTGTCACTAGTTTCTCTAAGGATGACCACCCTATTTCATGTTCAAAACACTTAGAGCGACGCACTAAGCATCAGCATCAAGTATTATGGAGTTGAAATGGTCGGCCCACATTTACCACTCAGCATCATAAACGTTTCGATGCTGTTCGAATTCTCGCACAAGTGAGCTGCTCCGGTGAAAAACTGTCAGTTGAGCTCACTGCAGCCGAATGAGTGGCAATCTCTCGTGTAGTGGATGAGGATATGAAGCTTCGCAGAGCGCAAAATCCATGACATAAAGAGTGGCCTGCGTAGAAGGGAAGACTGCTTCTCTGGTCCGGCCATTCATCTTTGGGGTGACGCCTGTGTTGCTTCTTCCGCAGCCAATTTGCGCTCTGCAAGGACGACTTGCCACATCGCCTCGGCAAGCTCCTTGTTCTTTAAATCAGACTCCTTTAGCTGCGTGTTCACCTCGGCCAAAGATTTCTTGATTTCTCCAGCCCATGTCTCGGTCTCTGGCCGACCAAGTGTCAATTGATCCCACTCATCCTCGTCCTTGGCGAATAGTATTTCAACACCGAGCTTGTCCCGGCGCTCTATCCGACGCCAGCGCTTATCGAGTTTCGTACGAATGACTCCGCTCAGATTCTTGGGCTGGGGCTTCTTGATGCGCAGAAAAGGGATCCCCCGCGCGCTGACGAGCACAGGGACCCGACGTCTTCCATTCACGACGGGTCGGGGCCGGGAAAGGATGGGAGTGGCGTCTGGATGCCTTCGCGCAGTCATTTCTTGAAAGCGCCTCGATTCTTCTTTCTTGAGTTCTCTCTTGGATAAGGGCTTTGGATGAACCGTGCTAGCTAATGCTTTCTGGAACTCAGTGGTCTGTTTTTTAATCGATTGGCTTTCCAGGACTAGTGTCGCAATACGGTGGCGGTCATGTTCATTGCCCTGAGACGCTGAATGTAGTAAGTCGAGAGCCTGGCAGATTGACCGGACAGTGTATTAGTGGTAATGTCACAGAAGACGGCACCGAGCGACTGAGTGGGTACCTCATATCCAGCTTTCAGGGCATTTGCAGTCTGTGACGGACTTTGAAGGCTCTTATATTTATGGAACTTTTGTTGGATTAGCGACTTGGATGATTGGAGCTCAGGTACTGCATCTGGCAATCTGCTGCACTGGCGGAGGAGTGCTCGATACAGTGCCAGACCTGCAGACGACTAGTTAGCTCCTATGCTAAATATGCCTCGTAATAATAAACGATCTTCTAACATGGTACTCACAAGCATATCGATGCGTCCCTAAAGATTTTGGGACGATGAGCCGATGCATAGCTTGATCAATTTGGCACTCAGTACCTCTCTACTCCGTAATAATTTGTTCCCTTTTGATCTACAGAACATGTGATTATGGCAAAATAAATATCACGTGATGAGCATTGAGCTATATAGCTATGCTTGACATTCGCATATCGTTCAGTCAAATATACTCGGAAGATCTAGTCATCTATCAGTGTGAGGTGCTTTTCACCTGTTATCAAGCCATCTTGTCTGGGAGCAGTCGTTACGGTCTCCATCGCATCTTTTTCCTGATGCCGGACCTTCGGAAGAATGTCTGGTTCCGTCGCCTAGGTCTATACACGTTGGACGGAAATAACCGCTGACCGAAATATTAAATATGAAGTACATCACTTCCATTGTGCGCTGTTACAAGGTTAGGGTCAGATAGAATCTCTGGCACGTTTCGTATTTTGATTGCTTGGAAAAAGGGCTTCTAACGAAACCACGCCAATACCTGCTGCTATGCATAGACTGTACACGCTCTAGAACTCAATGTAGTAAGAAGAGAGACCTAACGTAAGAACCGACCTGTTACTCCAATGATCATTGTCTGATCCATGTACAAGGCGATAGACTCAGAAGTTGGTGCCTTCTGGGGGCTGGGGAAGCTTCTTGTGTTGTGGTAGGGCCATGTATCTGAGCGATTGGTTAGCCTACTCTTGCAAGGTAAATAAGAGGTCTAAAACCCGCCTTCTGATCTCAAGGAGGATCGTCTCCATGGTATATTCCCGTTTCCACTGGGCCAGACAGGGGAGTTTGGCGGGATCGACCTAAGCGACGATTAGGAGATATCCTTCTCGATTGGGAAAGTAGTGAACCAAGATTCATACTTTTCCAGTCTTCTGGTCGACGCATGGTATGTTGACGCGAGAAATGAATTGGATGGTTGGGGGGTTATCAGGATAGTCAGGTCCGCAATGGATCTGGACACTGTATATCCGATTCTCATGGACGCTCTAATTTCCTTAGGTCAGCTGGCTTGTAGGTCTGACAATCGGAACGAGACAGAGAACGAACATGGGGTGGGCCAAGAATGGTGCCGTTCCAATTGCTCATCATCATATCCTCGCCATCCGCAAGACCGTAGGAGCACGCCTCTAAATTGAAAAGCATCGTGATATCAGCGGGGTGATGCGTCATGACAGATTGGTCGCATGCTCACCTGCTCCCAAGCCCTTCTCTCCCTTTTCAAGCTCCTCAAGAAGCCTGAAGTTTCTTGGAATCTTTGCGGCCATTGCAGTGACTGGTGTTGAAGGCGGGACAATACGAGTTCTGTACTCGGACAAAAAGTTGCTGGAGAGAGCGAGATTATCCTACCTTATCAAGGCGGGAGGAAGAGGGGCACTCTGCAATGCACTACTAATTTTGGTTAGCCTCTGTGCCTGAGGTACTCGTCACGACTGCCTTGGTCTCAAGGAACTCATCTCACGTGATGATAACGACAAGCCACTTGTATCACGTGGGGCCGGCATATCCACTGATGTCTTGGCATTCCCTGGAGAAGCCACCTAGTACCAGATAGAGCTAAGGTATCTATCAAAGGAACGGTGTATGTGGATCAACTCGATTGCGTTGTCTTTGCTGAGTGGCTGCAACAAATTATCTTCTCTCTTCTACTCCTTGACAGAGTACATGGCTGTTATACGGGAAGTAAAGTGCTGAGCTCAGTTTCCGGTCTGGAATTTCTACGTCTCCTTACAATCCACTAAATGTTCCATGAACAAATATCGGAATCAGCGAACACCTGATCGCCAGTAGGGAGAAAACCAAGGAGATATTCCTCGGACTGGTAGCGTTGGGCATGGTGCGACTGCACACATTAATCGGAAATGTCCTCACAGTTCTTGCAAACAGAACTCTTGAATCTGATTCAGGAGTCCAAACGGAAGAATTCTGACTTGCGAAATGTTTGCTTCCCATCTACTAGAGGAGGTTTCATGCAACTCAAACTTACTGACGGCTTAGGCTGCTGAGGAGTCACTGAATGATTTGAAGGCGTTGCCTTCAACTTCTGAGGCTCAGATATCTGCTGGTGGGTGTCAAGCAATCCCATATGTAGCTGCTTGAAAAGATTACTGAGTACTCAAGAGATCTTGTGCGCAAACCCAGATTTGTCGATCCATTTATTTTAGCCTGCCATAGTCGACATGCAAAGCTTGCCGGAATCGGAGTTGTCTGCTTGCAGAGACTTGTGGCTTCGCGGTGTCTACCTTCTGAGAGGCTGAAGGATGTCCTTGGGGGATTGAAGGAGACTACTAGCCTGAGTAAGCAATCATAGCTGATAATTTTTCAAATCACTAACTCGATCAGGCCTGGATATCCAACTCAAAATCTTGCAGTCCTTGCCCTCACTTTTGCAGCATTATTCCAATGACCTAGGAGGAGAGCTTCTTGCAAGTACATTAGAAATATGTGCTACGCTGCAAGCAAGCAAGACTCTTGCCGTATCTAGCACAGCAGCAGCCACTCTTCAGCAGTTAGTAGTCTCGACATTCGAACGAGTTGCTGAAGAAGACAGTTCGTTTTTCCTTTGTTCGGCCTGGCTTATTATGTCTGCTGACGTATCTTCAGAAACTCTCGATGAAGGCAAGCCAGGAGTGACAATCAAGCTTGAAGCTGACTCCGTGAACATCGGGTACTCTGCGTACGATGCATTGCGAGTAAGCACCACACTCCTACGCGTATTCGGACTTAATTGACATAGCGCGTAAAGGTCTTGGATGATCTGTGCCGGCTTGTAGATGGCGAGCAATTGCATTTTCTGCGTATCAGGTCACTTTCTCAAACGTTCACATTGGAGCTCATCGAGAGCATTCTCACAAACAGCGGACACTTATTTGTTGGTCATGCGGAGCTCACGCATGTTTTGCGGACACGGCTCATGCCGATGACAGTCAGGTACCTCTCTGAGAGGCACGGCTTTGCCCTTACCAGCCGCGTTGCTCGGATCCTTCTTATACTTCTCAAGCGTTACATGTCTCTTCTGACAGCCGAATGCGAGATGGCTCTTGGGTTGCTGACTCACCTTCTCGAACCCGATGGAACGTCGCCTTGGAAAAGAGTACTCTGTATGGAAATTTTTAGAGGACTTTATGCCGAGCCGGGGCTAGTTCGGCTCGTTTATTCTCTATATGATGGAGAAGACAACAGAAAGAATATTCTCAGAGATCACATGGCCGCTCTCGTTCGTCTAGCGTCTGAGAAGCCTTCATTGATTGGAGTCAGCAGTCGTTCAACTGTACCCTTGCGAGCTGAACATGCACGATCCATAACGGAAGAGCAGATAACACTTGAAGCCGGCGGAGTTGCTGGGGTTATCGGGGCCACTGGCCCTTCTACTGAGACTAGTTTCCAGGGAATTAGCAGTCAGTGGAGCACAGTCCGCACGCCGTACATCGAGCTGCTCGACAAGACCGATCCGCCATCCCCCCCTGAAACATATATCTACAGCCTAGTGCTCAATTGTATCACCTCATTTGCAGAAGGGCTGGCGAAATTCATACTTCCATTAACTGTCCCAGACTCAAAGCAGAAGCGGAGAAGTCGGATTACGAGCCCCGACAAAAGCAGTCCTACTAAGCCTGCACATAATCTTCAGATAATGGATTCCAGCACAACTATACACCGATCGAATTCCAAGAAACTCGTGATACCTCTTAATCCCTTGGACCTAGATTCTCACTCCCAATTGACAGCAATCAAGGCCTGCGCCGGCATCATTGAGAATTGCTGGCCTGCTATACTTGCAGCGTGTTCGACATTTCTCTACGCTTCGTTGGACGAAGAATACTATCACAACCTTGTCCGATCTTTTCAGAAGCTCGCTCATGTTGCCGGCCTTCTCAGACTGTCCGTTCCGCGGGACGCTTTTTTGACTACTCTGGCGAAGGCTACAATGCCAGCTGAGATGGCTGGTGCTTCGACTGCAGCTGCCTCAGATACCCACAGCATTACCGCCATGGATGAAAAACGCAAGGGCGGCGCGGTGTCCCTTGTTAGCTCCTCATTTCCTGCGGACGGTCCGAGAGCATCTGCGGAAATTGCTTCATTGTCACTAAGCACCAGAAATCTGCTGTGCCTGCGCGCTCTCTTGAATCTGGGGATTGCCCTCGGTCCCACTTTAGACCAGCCGGCCTGGTCGATCATTCTCGGAACGCTGCAGGATGTAGACTTACTCATCGGCATGGCCTCCAGCAAAACAAATAACTCTATTAATAATGCGGGGGATGTGTCAGGCGATATGTCTAAAGCCAACCTCGGGGCAGAAATTACAGCTGTTCATGCAGCCGCTGCAAAATTGTTCGAGAGCACTGGTGACTATCCGAGCGATTCGTTTGACGGTCTGCTGATTGCTCTCCTTGACCTCTCCGGCACGACTGAAGAACCAGTTAAAGATGGGCCATCTGAAAAGATACCGGGGACTCATAACTCCTTACCGTCGCAAAAGCACGTCAGTCGGGCGCGGAGGAACAACCGGGGTGTGTCATTTGTGGTCGAAAAGGCCAGAGTGCGGGATGAAGATCTGAAGTTTGTCTTGGACAAAGCAAAAGAGCTCGCCCAAGCAAATCTTGAACGCTTGTCGTCGTTGGCCGACACCGACCGCGGCGTCTGGCAGCTGCTCACTGAGCGGTTGATTGCCACCGCCGCAAACCCAGAGATAAGCCTGAGACTTCGCCTAAAAGCGAACGGTGTTCTCAGCTATGTCGTATTTGAGACTATGAAACAGAGAGACGATCCTGTTGATTCAGTCCGAAACGCGCGTCATATCAGAAACCTGGAAACTCTGAACATGCAAGTCTCGACGCTCTATTCGGTTAACGCTTGCATGCCAGGGTTACCACCCTCTACCTCCGTCATAGAGATTCATGAGCAGAGTCTGGAGACATTAAAGAGTATTCTGGAGCAGTATGCAGAGTCTTTCAATGATGGATGGACGCTTGTCTTCAGTCTGATATCCAGTGTGTTCGGGGACGCTTCAAACGACGAGAGTGCGACAGCGGCAGGAGATATTTCTAGCAGGGCGCGTGACACACGCTGGGTAGCCGATTCGCCTCGGCTCGTTCGTGCTGCATACAAATCTCTGCAGTTAGTCGCTTCTGATTTTATCGCTCTCTTGCCACCCCAATGTCGGTTGGACCTCGTGAATTCATTATCCCGTTTCGCTTTACAGCAAGAGGACTTCAATATCTCATTGACAACGACATCATCTTTCTGGAATGTATCTGATTTTCTGCAAGGGCAAATTGAGGAATTCTGCATTGAGTCGCATGTCGATCTCTCAGTCAGCGAGGAGACACTTTCGACCCTTGCAAGAGGTGATGAACCCTCGGTCTCACGAAATGCGCTGTGGCTGCTGCTTCTGCTTAGGATTGTAAGCCTTGCGAAGGATAGCAGGCTGGAGATTCGAAACTGCGCGATTCAAACCCTTCTAAGGATTTTTGATGCGTACGGGCAACAACTTTCACCCAAGGCATGGCGTCTGTGTCTGAATCGTGTTTTGTTCCTAATGGTCGAGGCCATCGAACTTGAACTCGCAAATTCTCGGGCAGCGGAGAAGGCCAAGGGCTCTGAGGTGGTTCAGTCTTGGATAGAAACAGCAGTTGTCATGATCAAGGGATTTTCCGATCTGATAACTACATTTTTCGAGCCTATTGTCAGGGACGATGCGTTTGACGCTTCCTGGGGACGTCTCCTGGGATATCTACACAAGCTTATCAGCTCGAACTTCCTGGAGCTAAGTGAAGCGGTATTCTCCAGTCTGGCAAACATCCTTCTTCGGTCGCAGACGACAAATAATATGAGCAAGAAGGCGCTTGAACTCGCTTGGTCGCTGTGGGTTGCTGGCCATCCTGCTCCCAGGGAGGACATGATTGACCTCGGACGCCCAAATCAGGATGCATCATCTGCATACTTGCAGGCATTTCAGCAGTTGTATGCCCTCTATAAGGACGATCTAGGAGATGACCATATTGAGCATATTCTCCATCATTTGCGCCTCCTCGCTTGGAACTCCGTCTCCTCTCCGTATTCGCCGGACGTGGATCGGGTTTCGGATGTACAAGCAATTATCATTGATTGTGTGAAACTGCTATGTTCACACAAGCCGGAGGCCCAGCCGAAGATTGTTTTCTGTCTTGCTGATTTCGTTGATTCCGCATTGACAAAATGGTCCCTAGATTCAGATTCGAGAAGGCCAACTTTTGTTGCGTTCTCGAAAAGCGCTGTAGAGCTCCTGGGCTGGTATATTGCTGCCTTTGGTATCAAGGAAGATATTTTCTCCAATGGCTCTCTATCTTCTGCCTTGGAACATCTTGGGAACCCAATTGTTCAAAGATACGAGTGGCCAGGAAAAGACCGAGATCCCAGCCTGTGGCAGAAATCGACCACTGCAGTGCTGGATATTCTCCATGTGGCGGTTCCATACGTCGAAAAGCAATACGAAAACGCAAATTTGGAAGAGATCTCGCGGTTCTGGAATTGCGTGGTAGACATTGCGAACGGCATTGCCTCTGCGAAAGGTTATCGAACCCGTTCAATTCCCACAACAAAATCCCACGCAGACGAAACCTTCGATATCGATGCTATGAACAAACTCAAGTCTATCATCATTCCATCTCTAGGCGCATCCATCATCCCAGACAATATTCGACACCAATTCGCACGTACGATATTCAACTCCTCTTTCATCTACCAACAACAGCGTTTTGGCGCTCCTATCAAGTATTCCGAGAAGGAGCCTTTGCAGAACCTATATGATATCCGGCCTGGCCGAACCTTTGACCCACCGCCAACCCCACGCGCTCGGATGGCATACATTCTGATCGACACGCTATTTGAGCTCGCATCAGCCCCCCAGCCCAGCAATGATGATACACCCAGACAAGAGACAAGCAGTACGGAGCAAACGACAGCCCGTGTTCTACTCTCGCGCTCGGTCTCCCCGTATCTCATACTCCGATGCGCCGTGTCCCTGAAGGCGTACATCGCGGATCAGCCACTCCGCGGACTCATGCCGCAGCCTACGCCGGCGCGCAAGGCGCTGCTACATCTACTCCGCGGCATGATCGATCTGCGGAGCGAACCAACTGCCGTTCCTGCTCCGCCTGTGATCAAGACAATGGTCATGTCATCCGGCGACTCAAGCCAGGCTGGAAATGAGCATCACAAGAAACATCTGGAATGGATATACCCACTCGTTGTGAAGGCGGTACAGGTCGCTGGGAGGGAAAAGGATGACGGAGAGATTCTCCAGGTTCTTGGAGCGGTTTTAGGTCGGGTCGGAAACGATGTTTAATTAGTATATTTTACATTTTGTGCTATAGATCATCTCAAATAGATCTCAATCGTGCATATTTTTACAAATAAGCATTTGCGGCAAGCAAGTGTTGCATTCTCAACCATGATTGGGCGCAGAGAGCTACTTTATTCAAGGAACCAATCGTTGGCCGTCGACTACAGGGCCAGTTTATCTGATGGCAACGATTCATAATAAGCACAAGGTACGGATACAGAGTCAAATAGGGTATATGTACGGAGTAGAAGATGTCGCCAAATCTCAACAACTTCCATGAAATAGAAACGTTAAGCGAGACGCCATGCGACATACTCAGCCTACAGGCTAAGCGGCAGGGGCGGATACTCTCTGAGTGTGATATGATTCGCGTCCAGGTCCGGCCGTGGCTGAGCCTTCCGGTAGGGGCTGTTGCTGCTTCTGTTGCTGAAGAAGTTGCTGCTGCTGGATCTGTTGCTGTTGAGCGATTTGAGGGGTCGCTGCGATCTCGGGAGCTTGTCTGTAGAGAGTGATCTCGGACTGCTTGAAGTACCGACGGGCATCTAGACACAAGGAATTATTCAGGTCAGTACGTTATCAAATCGCAGTGGGATGCAAAAAAACCGAGAAAAACAGCTGGGTATCGAAACAAAAACGTATGAAATGACGAAAACCGGGGGCCTAGTGGGGCCACCACGCGAGTGTATCAACCAAGTGTGGCTTAGCGTGGGGGTTTTGCCGTTCGGAAAGAGACCGCAAGTCAGCCAGTCCGAATGACCACCATGACTGGTCCGAGGTGGTTTCAATAGCCGATCGGCTATTGAAATGTTCAGGTGGGATGCCGTGGGATATTATTGGGCAAGTGTGAACGTATGAGGAACCTCAGGTACCAATGCAGGTAGAAAACAACGGCGCGTTAATGGTCATGCGCTTTCGAAGTCGCACAGACCGACAGCTGGTTCGCCATAGGGGATCGATCGGGCAGATTCCATGCGAATGAAAAAAACATCCGAACGAGCAAGTGCTTTTTTTGTTCTGCTTACCTTCATCGATCAACACCAGGCTCAGATAGTATCTTGTGGAGTACTTTTTGTTGACATCACGGAAAGTGGGCGTCAGATCGAAACCGCCCAGGAACAGACGAATAGGAATTGTCTCGCCTGGTCATGATCAGCAGGAAGCACCTCCCATTTGTTCAACAACATATATTGCTTTTTGTGGGGTGCCAGCAGTGTGACATGAAGCAATTTCCGTCGGATGCGACTCACCTCGCGAAGGCGACCCGTCCATGATCTGTCAGAAGAACAACGTTAGCAGGCATCCCCTATTTTGTGCCAAAACGGGCTGACCTACCTCGAATCGTACCAGCGTCTCGCTCTCGTTGTACTGGTTTGGCGGGGAGCCCGTCGTCTCACGTCGAATAATAGATAGTTCCATGTGTTTGATCTTCAGCCGCACGAGGAGAAAATAGATACGCCCCACGATGACATCTTTCAGGTGATATTTGGATTTGGAGTATTCAAACTCAATATGCAGGCAGTCTTCAATACCGACATCCATCTTGATCGGGCTGTTGGTTTCCGGGGGCATGCGATAAGAGTAGACCCAGAGATCCTTCTCCCGAATCACATCTGCCATCCGCCTCGAGACCGTCACCCGCACAAAGTACCGCAGCTTCACGTTGATACCATTGTATGATTCGTATTGTTTCTCGACGTTCTTAAAGTTAAAGGGGAATGTCTGTGGGTGTTGCAGCTCTCCGGGAGCTGCAAGTTCCTGCACCAGCGAGAGAAATTCGTAATGGTTGCCTCGATCGTAGAACATCTCTGCGCAGCAATATGCTTGGTCAGTTCACGTCTCAATCTCAACCACCAGTGGCAGTAAGTGCTGCAGACTTTGAACGGGCTGGCTCCCATACCGATCGTGCCAATGAATTGCACCTTGATGCCAGTGTGTTCTAATCGCTTCCCATCCTTTGGTCGAACCGTAACAGCACCCTTCACCGACTCTCCATCCATGTAAAGAGGAACTCGCTCGCGGCGGCCCTTATCGAGCTTCACATCCACTGTCTGGCGTTCATCGCTGTCTTCGAGCACGACGTCAATGTCGACGGGAGTGGAGAAGAACAGAGAAGTCATTTCGGAGGCCGGGTCGCAGGGTTTAGGAGGGTTAAACCAGTTTGGAACTCGTGCACACGTTAAGTTCTTGCAGTCAAATCAGATAGGATCACACAATTGCCATGCCGCTTAGCTTCGCTCAAGCTTCCATCTGGGTTGTTGACCGCAGATGGCGATCCACGACTGCCTGGCGGTTAGCCTGTCATATGGTGATTACGTAATATCCCGGCATCGCAGTAGACGTTGTTCCATCAACCGTAAACAGTTGCGTCTGTACATGCGAATGTCGTAGATTAACAGTTGAAGAATATACGAGTCACTCCCCCCATGAGCCAGAGAATATGGACCGATCTGTCATCTCCAGTGCTAGGAGCAATTGTAGCATCCGATCAAGTTGTTACGCGCTACAGACGCTGACCAATGGACTACATACTTGCTCATGTCGTGTCCGTGCTAAAATGGCTAAAGAGCAATCATTATGGATAACGACCTATCTCGAATCAGGATCCAAGATGGAAAGAAACGGATGCAGTGAACCATGTCTTGAGCAGGTCAAAATACAGAAGTATGAGTACCTGGGGTATCAGTATTGCTACCGCTTCTCGCCATCCGCCGCGAATATATTTTGCGAAATGGAGGGTAATGATAGTACAACAGATAGTCAAGGGGATTTCAGTACGACCTGGAACTTTCGAAGTAGGGGACGCGGAAAATAATGCAGTTTCAGACAGGTTCGACACGTCTTTTATCCTGAGCTGGACTGGAACGAACGGATTGGGCAGAAATCCGCCAGCCTACCAGTAAGGCAACAGGAAACACATTTCCGGAGCCCTTGTTTCACGGAACATATTGCCTTCTTGAGTCTGAGACCCAGTCTCGTGATACCTGCCAAGGTCCATGTTCCAACAAGGTTTGGATAAACACGGAGTACTCAATGCTAGAAACTTGAAGATGTTGGCCAGCGAATTGTTTGCATGCAAACTGGCGGGTTTCCCCGGATTGAGCCATGTCCCCCTGCAAGCCACAAGGACCCAAGATCAGTCAATTTAAGCGGTGGGCCACATGGCCGGGACTCCTGTTGGAGCCAAAATACGGCTTTGGTTGTTGAGTGGTGGAGTGTCGACGCTCGACAGTTTGAAGAAAAGGCGGTATCAGATTTGCAGGTTCGCTCTTTTGAACCATAACCCTTGTTTGGGGGATGATTGTCTGCTGAGCGCCTATCCGAGCTGAGACGCCAAAGTACCTCCAGAAGTGCGGAGTACTAGTCCGTTCATAATGCACTCATTATCACTTGCTCCCTTGTTCCCTTGTCCACAGGATCAAACAATGGCAGATTGAAGTGCTGTACAGCCATGCTGTATTATCAGGAATGCATTAAAAGTGAATGAGCAACGCATTACAGAGTGTAGCTAGGGATAGATCCTTTGCGCTTTGATTGAATCCTCCCCACTTTTGCTGTTGATGGGTATCGAAGATCTGGAAGATTGCATGGGGGAATATTCCGATTACAGTGTACTAGGAAATTGCTATGTGTACGCCATTCGTTCTTACCATTAATTGCAATCAAATTGCACTCAATATCGAAGAAGTTCTGGCCAGTAGACAGATAACGGATAGATATTAGAAGTTTCTCATGTCAGGCCGCTACCTTATTCCGTCAGCCCATGCTAGCCACAGCATCCTGCTATCTGGTCCCTGGAGATCATCACTAAGTATCCCTGAGAGTTTCGTCTGTATTCCGCGTCCTTTGAATTTTGAACTGTATGGTCTTTTGTTGAATTCAAAGAAATGCATCAAAATAACAAGGGAAAACTGCTATCCCAGTATATAGCCTACCTATTGTGGTATAGCGTGGGGGGCTTTTATGGATGAGTGTTTGTAACTCTCTTGTAATTGTATTTATTTGCCGTATCAGTCCCGGATCCCCGGTGCAGGGCAACCTTCTTTCCTACCCGTGACATCATGAAAAGATGGGATGAGATGGGGACGTAATTTGGTACGTATTTGATGCTCATCCAAAAGATACAGTGTTAAAATTCGTGTATGGCGATATACAGCCTGCTCAGCTGCTTCAGATATCTATAGAATTATTCCAGATAGTACCTTTTCTTTCTATCTTTTCATTCTGCAATGGTGAGTCTCTTCAAATTGCTAGAATAAGGATCCGATCTCCCACTAACACCCAAGCCCGCGGAACCCCCTATCTTCTCGAATGCCCCCCACCTTATTGAATGTTTCGCTGATTTCCCCCACTCGGCTGGCTGTAATCTATACTCCGTACTCTGTAAGGTACCTTAAGGTTAGGCTACCTAGTATGGAGAAGCCCAACACTGTACGGAGTAGGTAGACGTTGTTCGGACTTTCCATTTTGAAAGTTGTTGGAAAATTCCCGTTACGTCTGTATGATTCGATGTTTTGTAACTCCAACTTGAAAGAAAACAATAGGTCATGTTTCCCTACAGGATCGGCTTTCGACATGAAAGTCCCCACAGACCCAGGTTTGATACTTAATATCCGCCTGCTGGATTTCTTCCTTTTTATTTAGCCATTACTCCCTTGTCTCTTTCTCTTCTTCCCCTTATAACTTGCATGAAAGACATTGATATTACCTTTGACCTGCAATCGCTGTTCAACAACCTGGTTTGCTGCGTTCCACCTAGTTCAAAGCACTTGACACAAAAGCGTCGACTTTTATATACATCCACCAACCCCCAACAACACTCTGAAAAGTTGGTTGAACCATCCGGCACCGCCCACCGACTTCCGTGTATCACTAGAGCGTCATAGTCTTTGTCCACTCTGCGGCTCTCTTGCGCCGTTGTTTTCTCTTTTCTGTTTGAGCCGTACTTCTTCCTTTGTTCTACACACTATGCTCTCTGCTGGGGAAAGGCATCAACCGCCTATAAATACCAATGCGGTTGTAGACGCCTCTCGGACACCAGTCACCAAAATTTCTCTGAATCACAATTCGGCCACCTCAATGCGGTCAGAGACATCCAAAGCCGAGAACATCCAACATATCTGGGTCGTTACCGGGCCTGCGGGATGCGGGAAAAGTACCGTTGGACGGATGCTGCAGAAGGAGCTGGGTTTGCCCTTCCTCGAAGGAGATGATGTAAGTGCTTCTCACACAACCGATATCCTATCTACGGCCTTTTGGCAAATGCGCAAGTCAAACTAACAGGTACCCATACAGTTCCACTCACAAACTAACCGGGAGAAAATGGGCAATGGCATCCCTCTAACCGACGAAGACCGTTGGGACTGGCTCATCTCCTTGCGCAAAGCCGCCATCGAGGCCCTCTCCCCTTCGCAAACCAACAACTTCCGCCCTCCGTCCGGCGTCGTAGTCGCCTGCTCCGCTCTCAAGCAGAAATATCGAGACGTCATGCGCGTCGCCGCCTACGGCTCCCCGTCCGTCCAGATCCACTTCATTTATCTCAAGCTAGACAAGGACGTCCTGATCGAGCGCGTCAAGCAGCGTGATCCCTCCCACTATATGAAGAGCGGCATGGTCCACTCGCAATTGCAGGCTCTCGAGGAACCCCAGGGCGAGTGGGATGCGCTGACCGTCAACGCTGATGGTCCCCGCGAGGAGGTTCAGAAGACGGTTCTTCAGTTGGTGTCGGAGAAGCTGGCGGAATACCAGTAACCGGGTCATCATTTGTCTGCTTGCTTTACGATTTTGCTGTTTTTTGGCTGGGTTCAATTGCACAGATTGCATGGATCTCTTGCGCCGTCCGGTGTCTTTGGAGTTTTAGAGTTGCCTACTCATGCTTTTGGAAGCATCATGATCTGTCCTTGTGTCTACGGAGTCCGCATCATATCCTGGAGTTCCCATCGGTTTGAATCTTTATGTCCTGTCATGGTGATCTGTCTGCTGTTATGATTCATGTACACAAGAGGGTTTCTCTGCGTTAGGCATAGCTGATACCTTGACTAGAAAGATGATTGCCTTATTTTTGCATTCTAACCTGATTCACAGTGTTCTAAACGCCGGTATTAGCGGTTGGTGGTAACTGACGTCATCATCGACAGTTCCGCCTTAGGCACTCGCACCGGCGCTGCCGGATTCACGTCGTGCTGCATAACTTTGTACAGTCGACTTTAGCCTTACAGGATACCATTATGATCCTAGATGGCTGAAGTTAAGCACATAACCAAATGGTGTGGACAACGGGGCTTCCCGCCCGCCCAGCCCTACTTAAATGCTCTTAGGAACCTCAAGTGTGTAGCATGTGATACAAACTAGTGTCCGTTTTTGTCCCTTGTTTACCTACTTAGCCTAGATCGGCTTGATAGGGGCCGATGGCACCAATTCTGTCGTCGCAAACAGCTGGCCTTTGTATATTTTGTTTCTCTGGTAAATGAGTATACCTGGCATGCTGGTACTTGCAGATCTTCGCCATGAACCGAATTGACAAGACGGATTACTCGCGCTGGCGTATGCTGGACGAGGATGGAAAGCACACATGGCATTATCTCGACGACGATGAAGCCGCCCGGAAATGGCCCCAAACACTCGCTGATAAGTATTATTTAGGGCTTCCTTTGGTATCTTCACCATACGCGATTAACCTTCCCGCATGGCGCGTGCTCCAAGTATCCAATTGACTAATTCTAATTCAATATGGAATAGGGTCTCCCGGATCTTCCTACTGCTACTTCCCCATTAGAAAGTGCGATTAATGGCCTCAGATTCTTCTCGAAACTACAGCTTCCACCGGGGAATTGGGGCTGCGAATATGGCGGGCCAATGTTCTTGCTTCCCGGGGTGGTGATTGCGTGGGTGGTGACGGAGACACCCATTCCGGCGGCCTATGCGACAGAGATCAAAAATTACCTGTTTGCACACGCGAACCCGGTCGATGGAGGATGGGGTCTGCATTCCGAAGGCGACAGCACTGTGTTTGGCACATCCCTGAACTACACAGTGTTGCGGCTTCTTGGGGTGGACAGTGAGCACCCGGTCATGGTGCAGGCGCGAGGTCTTCTCCACCGGCTCGGAGGCGCCCTGAATGCGCCGCACTGGTCGAAGTTCTGGCTAGCAGTTCTAGGGGTGTGTGACTGGGAGGTTGTTAATCCTGTTCCTCCAGAGGCGTGGCTGCTGCCGGACTGGGTACCACTCGCGCCATGGAGATGGTGGGTGCATATCCGACAGGTCTTTCTCCCAATGTCGTGGATCTGGTCTAAACGGTGGACGGCCGCGGAAACGGACGTTGTGAGGGCCCTGCGACGGGAGCTGTTTGTCCAGCCGTGGGAGAGCATCGAGTGGGCGGCACATCGCAATGACATTGCCCCAACCGATAACTATCACCCCAAGTCGTGGTTGTTGAACTCGGTCAATTGGGTCCTGGCGAATATCTGGACACCTTACCTTCGACCGAGAAGCCTGACTGCACGGGCCGAAGACTGGGTTAGTAAATTGATTGACATGGAGGATGCAAATTCAGATTATGCCGATTTAGCATCCGTGAATGGACCTATGAACCTTATTGTTTGCTATATCCGCGATGGGCGCGATTCCTATTCTGCGCGTCGTCACCGGGAACGCATGGAAGAATTTCTCTGGGTGAATAAAGAGGGGATGTTCGCCAACGGGACGAACGGTGTGCAATGCTGGGACACAGCGTTCCTGATTCAGGCGGTGTGGTCGGCTGGTCTAGCTGAAGACGCGCAGTTCAAGCCCATGCTGATACAGGCGCTGGAATTCCTGGATCGGCAGCAGATCCGCGAGAATTGTAAGGATCAAGACGTTTGTTATCGCCATTTCCGTAAGGGAGCCTGGGCTTTCAGCAATCGCGACCAGGGATATGGGGTCAGTGACTGCATTTCAGAGGCGCTGAAGGCTGTTATTATGCTTCAAAAAGAGGCCAATGGATATCCACAGCTGCTTGGAGACCAAAGGATCTTTGATGCCGTGGACACCTTGCTCACTTATCAAAATCCGTCGGGCGGTTGTGCGTCTTATGAGCCGACCAGGGGGAGTGAATACCTCGAAATGTTAAACACAGCAGAGGTCTTTGGACGCATTATGGTTGAATATGATTATCCTGAGTGCACGAGCGCTGTGTTGACAGCTTTGATATTGTTCTCCAAACACTGGCCTGATTATCGGCGCGGAGAAATACAGACATTTATCCAACGGGGAGGAAATTATATCAGGAGGGCGCAACGCCCTGATGGCAGTTGGTATGGAAGCTGGGGAGTATGCTTTACATACGGCACGATGTTTGCTTTGGAATGCCTTGGATCAGTTGGGGAGACTTATGAGAACAGTGAACATGTCCGCAGGGGGTGTCAGTTCCTGCTTTCGAAACAACGCGAGGATGGTGGATGGTCTGAAAGCTTTCAGGTGAGTACTTATATCAAGCCACTACACTGTCCCTATGCCCCGATAAAGTTATCTGAGAACTAACCCCCATTCAGAGCTGCGAACAAATGACGTATATCGAGCATTCTACGGGGTCTCAAGTTGTTCAAACTGCGTTCGCTGTCATTGCCCTCCTGAGTGTCGACTACCCTGATGTTGAGCCTATCCACCGTGGAGTTCGCTTGATTATGTCTAGACAGCAGCGAAACGGGGAATGGCTACAGGAGGGTATCGAAGGCATCTTCAACAAGAGCTGTGCTATCACATACCCGAATTACAAGTTCATCTTTTCGATTCTTGCATTAGGCAAGTTTGGGAGAAAATACCCCCACCTCATGTAGGAGGTGCCGCAGGAATGATCAATCAATAAAGCAGTATACCCTTCTTCAATCGAGGCCTCCGTAGATAGATACTGAAACTGAAGCTTGAGTCTTCCCTTGATATATGTCATATACGGACCAGATAGCGTGGAAGCAAACATGTTGTATGCTATCATCTGCTGCACGCAGCTAGAGAGGCGGGGTCCCAATTGGCCCACAAACCTATTATTAAGTACTCCGGTATAGCCCGCGGGCCTGCAGAGGTCTAGCCCAGGTTAATTGTTATTGTCCCCAAATCCAATTCCGCCTCAATCTGGATAGCCTGGTTGCATCATGGTCTCATGTACTTTGTGCTGCTACCAAGTGAGGCAAAAGAGAGATTGATTAAACAGGTCAAGGATGCTTCAAATTCATCAAGCGCTGATGCTCATCACTTTACGAACTCCATCGCTGAGGCAACCTCTGTTTTTGTTATACTGATGTTATGTGTGCCTACGGTTGCACTCGTGACACATATTGAGACCTTGGTACGGGTTTTTTCCTCTTCAAGGATTTCCCTGTGCTGTAATGCAAACACAAAGGCTAGGTGGAATTGGCACGTAATGTACCAGATCCCTAAAGTATTGAAGTCTAGTAAAGACACACGCCTCCGAGTGGTGGCTGTTGTTTGTCCTTTTGTTGTTTTCTTTTATCTTGCTTCATTAGCGACGTATAGCCAATTGACACATTACACGCTGCTCAGAATGCTTCATAACCTGCTTGTCATTCGTACATCCAGGTAACAAATATTCATTTCTCTGTACGATGTATCGACTTCCACAAAGCACAGTGCACAGAAGAAGATACTGATATGATGATATCTGCCAGAATAGACAGCATGGTGCTGAACAGATAGGCGACGAGTTATGTAGGGTCGCGTCAAGCTACTAACGAGGCAACATGGCTGACTCAATCTGACTCCCACTCGTCTGTCAATCTTCATGCCCTTCATCGTCTTCTCCATTGTCCTCTCTATTGCCCTCTCCATTGCCCTCTCCATTGTTCTCTCTACCATCGTCTCCATAGTCCCCTCCGTGGTCCTCTCCGTTGTCCTCTCCACCGTCCACCTCAGCCTCCCGATCAAACTGTTCGGTGTATGGATTGTATTGCAGTGAGCTGTTTTTGCAAAGAGATATGATCCAGCTTTCAAAGTTCATCCTGTCATCATCGTCTTTCAGATCAATCGGGTCTTCCCCGGTAATCAGCTGGACAAGCCGAGCGCCAGGATTCGGGTCAGTGCACTTGGCAGCGATTTCAACCGTGTATGATTTCGCATTCGAGCAAATCGCAGGCCTGACCTCACGATGAAAGACATAATAGAACAGTTTGACTCTTGTCGAAAAGGCCACAATGAGGGGATGACCCCATCTCTGGAACCTATCTCTGGGGCGGGCTTCAAGCTTGGAAAGCTGGCGAACGACATACTGAAGAGTCCGTTCCCACTCATGTGGAGTTTCGTCACGCCCGTGGCGGAAGAATGCGTGAAAACCGCTGCACTGGAAGGGCTCCATCCCTAATTCACGGTATCCAGGTGGCAGAAGGCAGCGGTACAGTCTGTTGCGGAGCATAGTACTGAAGAACCTTGAGTGGGGATCACCAGCGTCTCTTGCTAGCTTAGACAGGTATTGTCCCCAAGCGTTCTCGACAGCACCGAGATACGCATAACTAGGCAGATTGAAAATCAAATCACCATCTCTCCCGTTCGGAGGGAAAGACCAGCCGTACTGTTCTCTACGATATATCAGCTTTACTGCTCTCCTGACAGATTACATATGAGATGTACCACTTACCGAGAAGGACCTTCTTCTGCCTCAGACCACATTGGATCCTTTGGCGTCATGTCCGTTAACTGAATGGCCACGTCATCCATGATACTGAGTCTGTCTGCATCCTTGACGCCTATAACAGGACTCAATTTGAGTTCATTTGAAATTGCGCGGCCAAGCCAATTTTCTTGGTACATGCTGAGCTTAGAATGGATCTTCTTCCCTGAATGCAAGTCTTCTAGGACAAAGGTCTCAGGATCTTCGCCACTTCCAATCACAGCGTATTCATCGTTCAGCCGGAGCTTGCGATGGCTTATCTCGTGGCAGAAAGCAGATGATTGTGCAAGGGCCAAATATGTACGCATATCCGAAAAGTCCATGATCAAGGACAAGATCTCATTGGGAAACAGAAGAGACCTCTTACCAGCAAGCCTCTCAGCTGCAGCTGCATTGAAGAAGTGATACATTAGCATGAAGGTGAAATAACCCGCTGCCGCTGGGTCCGCTGATTTATCGGAAGCAGCATCGTCCTCTTCTGAAGCATCGTCCTCTTCTAGGCATGTGTCTTTCGGTTTGGCGTCGTGACTGTCCGGTTTGTTGAGACCCTGCTGGGACTGAGACAGACGAGTACGAGGCCCATGAGCATATCCAGAGTTCTCGTCAGTAAACTCAAACAGAGACAGGAGAGGAGACCTCCTGATATATGGCTTTCCGTCACGCCCCTTCTGCACGCGGATCAGAACGACATCTAGAATAGAGAGTACCATGGCATAGAACTCTTCGTATCCTTGACCGAGTCCATCATTCACCACCGCTACCACTGATGCTTCTTCGACATCATCCAGATCAAGCCTAGAATTGAGATGAACGAGAATGTTGTGGAACCAGAAGCTAGTGCTTTTCGGTGCCGATCCAGGCTCGATACCAGGAAGGTGACTCTCATGTAAGAATCGCGGGAGCATCCTCGTATGGTATTTTGGAGTCCTGGAATTCGGAAGCAGGTAATAGCCATTTGTCCTATACTTCGCATCGAGGACTTCAGGGTATTCGAAGAACACTTCTCCAGCTGCGAGCGACAGCACAGCGAACGCCATTTCCCTGAACATAAAACAGCTGGGCTCCCACTCAAGAACAAAGCGATCAAGAACCTTCCGATACACCCTACACATCTGCAAAAACGCGGTCATCAGAAAGTTGATGCGGACAGGCATCATTTGCTTGACAGCAGCGGAGGGGGAGGCAGCATCAAAGTCCAAGGGGAGCATAGTTTCAGCAGCAAAATCGGTAAGCGAGAGAAGTTCAATGTTGAGGGCTTGGCCCAAAACCTTTAGGTTGGGATCGATGTTTGGTTTCCAGGAGATATCAGCAACGATGTCCTTGGGTGTATTATCACTCAGCTTTCTGCGCTGCCGGGCGTCCTCAGCGAGATATCGGATCCACCGTCCACCGTGGGGTATATTGAACAGCTTGAAGCATGCGGCATCATCAACAGCGAACATCTCCCGGTCAAGGTCTATGGTGTAAGTCCATTCAATGAAGAGATCATTGGAGAATCTGTTCATGATCATCTGAATTGGAGCATATTCAAGGCGGTCATCGACAGCCAGATAACTCTTTGCATGACGCTCACTGATGCTCAGATCGTCTTGCTCGATATTGGCATCCACCGTGAGTATCTGATCTTCGAACTTCTGTGCAGAACGAGAATACATCTCCCTCATCGAATCCAGCCAATCTAGCGAGAACAGATGTGTCAGTTGGTGTGCACAGCTTCCAGAAGCGTAGCGTTTCTCTTACTGCGGTAGCCCTCAGGATCAGTTGGTATTTCATGAACAATAGCATCTCCGAGTCCCTCAGGATAGCTGTCAAACTGATTCCAGATGACGAAGTATCTGCCGCGGCAGCGGATGAAGAGAAGTCCTCTTGTCCCCATCTTGACAGTTCGGTGTCACCATCAGGGACAGAGACAAAGGCTACGAGGCAGACTGAGGGTTACACTTCTTCTCACAAAGTAGCAGCAATAGTGCAAGAGGAGTATGAAGTGAAAGAAAGAGAATACAAGGAGAAAATCAGACGTTAGAGGTTGGTGTGTGGTGAGAGGCTGAGAGCTATGAGGAGGGGTTGTTGACGCCAGCACGCGCAGCCTTGAGCAAACAAACAAAAGAAGATCCAAACACAGAATTCAAGAGGAAATAAAAATTCACTGCCAACAGACTTGGGATACACAACTCTTCATCGAACGCAATAGTAGGACTTGGTGTCATGGCTCCATCACAACACAGACTCAGAAGCAAAACACCTGTTGAGTTTCAATCGTTTTGTCAGATAAACTCTATAACTACTATATTTTAGAACCTGGTATCACTGTGATGGAAGAACCGCTCTTGCTCTATTTCAAATTCAAAAGCATCAGCTCTGGCGACTCGATAAACTCGCGAACTTTGTTGGCCATTCTTGCCATAGTCGCCCCATCCACAACTCTATGGTCTGCACTCCAACTGAAATTCACTAGCTCGCCCTTGGTGACCTGACCAGCGTCATCAAAGACTGGTACTGTTCTTGATTTTCCAACCCCCAGAATAGCCACTTCAGTTGGTACAATCACCGGTCCAACGTAGGTGCCGCCAATGTTACCAATGTTTGAGACAGTTATCGTGCCACCACTGAGGTCAGCGGGTGTGAGTTTACCCTCTTTGCCCAGTGCACTTAGCCGCCTGATTTCTGCTGCTATTTCCATGATTGTCCGGTTTGCGACATCTTTGATGTTCGGAACGATCAACCCCTGTGGAGTATCCAGAGCGACTCCGATGTTATGCTTCGGCCGCATGATCAGTTTCGGCTTTTCAGGATTGCTCAAGTCCACCTTAGCGTTAAGAAGCGGATATTCGTTCAAAGCAAGGGACACAGCCTTGATGACAAAGGGGAGGAAGGTGACCTTTTTGGGATCTTTGGGGTCAGATGCCAGCTTCTTCCTTAAAGCCGTAATGTCGTTGATCTTGAGCTCATCCGCATAGAGGAAGTGCGGGATAGTGAGAGAGCGGGTCATGGTCTTGAACATTTGCGATTGGATCGGTGTCAGGTTAACCGTGTTTTCTGTTTGCTGACTGGTAGGTGCCACAGAACGCGCTTGGGCTGCTGCGTCGCGCATGGCAATAAATTTATTGACGTCTTCTTTAAGAACACGACCATCCTTCCCCGTCCCTTTGACGTCAAGAATATCAACATTGTAAGTCTTCAGCAGCCCACGGACTGCTGGGGTAGCGAGAGAGGCATATTTTGACCTTGGGGCTTCAACAGCGGTCTCATTGACCTGTGAAGGAGGCAACGGAGTCGATACTGTTGGCTCTACAGAAAGAGTATCCGCAGCAACGGGATCTGGCTGCAATTGCTCGGGTTTGGGCTCAGTAGGCGTGTGATCATCTGGATATTTGCCATCTTCGACTTCTATGTCGCAGAGTGCCTGGGAAGAACATAATGTTAGACGCGGATAGTTCTCGCCTCCCAATTGCACATGAACATGCGTACCATCCCTGTGGGAACAGTGTCATCTGCTTGAAAGTGGAGCTTCTTGACGACTCCTTCGTATCTCGAAGTTATCTAGATTGATAGATTGTCAGATAGGGCAAATAGCGGGATAGAGAAGAACTCGCTCGCTTACATCATCGACTGCTTTATCAGACTGATACTGGCACAGTGGCTTCCACTCTTCTATGTGAGCGCCTTCCTCGACATACCACTGAATAATCTGGACTTCGGTGATCCCTGCGCGGAGAATCTGGGTGAGCAATTGAATGACAGACATGAGAAATGCGTAGGAAAGAAAATACCTTCGCCCACATCCTTCAATATTTGAGATTTTATGCCCCACAAAGGTAATGCAGCGTGGAATCTCCGTCGAGGTATTGATAATTTTGACGATGGGGTGGTTGGGATGACCCTCTGAGGCCGAGAGGACCTGAGAGCCCCCAGAACACCTCTGTTGCAGCGCAAAAAGCTCATAGTCGATTACGAAGCGACCGGGGAATGGGAGTATGGAAAAAGGGTAGTTTTCCAAAGAAGAAAACCGCGAGACATCATGGAATTGTCCCTATTAGTAGGAGGAGGACTACACAGGGTCTCTCCGCATTATTGCTCCCCATCGCCGATAGTAACCGAGCACAGCGTCACCCCACGTGATTTACTCCGCATTATCAATCGAACACTCCATAGTTCGGTCCGTTTTTCATCCGGACTCAAATACTGAGAGCCTTCAACAGACAATGGTACCTTGATAAACAGCTCGGCTCCATTCTTTCCTCCTTGTATGAGCAAATATTGTGGCTAAATTGAATCTGATTCGAATTTGCGAGTCAATTAGGACGAGCGCAAGCTTGCCTCGACTCAAGTCCGGCGACAACCAACATCCACTGAGTGCTCGTTTGAATAGAGCAAGGATATCTACTTGTTCACCAAGGATATTTGCTGCAATCCATGCAAATACCTTCTTCATTGTTAAGCAGAGTTATCTGATATCCAAAATTAACGACGATGATGTCCATGGTTGACATTATTATGTCCACGACTAGTCTATCTTCCCCTCCGTTTTCCATTATTGTTTTGTGAAACCCCACCATTATCTCAGCACAGTGGAGCTGAATACGACAGTGAGCAATACCAACCGACCACCATCATTTCGCCTTGCTGTGATCCAGGGTCTCTGAGTATCTGACTTTGATGCCAGTGAAATTGCTATCTCTTCAATAATGCTCACTCTCCAGCTCAGAACGGGCAATGTGCCTGTTGTCCGAGTACAAATTGGTGTGTCTTAGATGCACCTTAGGGTTCCAGCTACCGGCTTGATGAACGTGGGACTAGGAGATCGCATGCGGAGGATCGAACCATCATTGGTGCAACCTAATCTTCTAGCCCTGTCAGGGCCAAGCACGCTCCCTGAGGGTTGAGAAGAGCAGGCGGCAGTATTCTCATTCTCACTCCCAGCTCGTTCTCTGATCCATCTGGTTCATATTTTGCATTTCAAGACTGGCTTCACTGTACTTAATAGACCGTTCAATTGAGCACCGACTTGCTGCACAATGGTGGCCAAACACTTGACGATTCGCAACCTTACCACAACCCCGATAACCCTCAAGCTCATTGAGCGTTTTCACCCCCATAAGGACCCTCGAGATGACATGCAATTCTTGGCCAGGAATTTCACTCGAATTCTAAGCAATGTCACTCGCACCAATGAGACCGTAGCCGCGATTACTGATGACAATGAACCATTTGCTCATGAAGAGGTTGATATTCATGTGGAACCTTTCCAGACAGTCCAGACCGAAGTCCGTGCATTCATTGACTCGGACAAAGAGCGCCTGCGCTGGATCTTTGAAGCAGAGGGAGAGCGACATCAGATTCAGACACCGGTTCCTACGACGGAGTCTGCCGGAATGAAGGCGTTGTGCGATAATCCTCGATTTCGCTTCACTGGCGTCTACGTGACGCCTGAATCCCATCTTGCAATCTACTCCTCGGCCAATCTGCAAGCATGGATGGGAGAGCTCAAAGATAGTACATTGCTCTCCTCACTGTCCATTCCAGGAACACACAATTCTCCTACGTGCCATGTTGCGGCTCCGTCTGTTCGCTGCCAAGCGGTCAGTCCACGGGAACAGCTCCGAAATGGTGTCCGCTTCTTCGACATCCGTGTGCAGCCCCAGTTTCCCGAGGACCCGTCCAAGGATGAGCTTATCCTAGTGCACAGCGTGTTCCCCATCTCCTTGACGGGCAACAAGTACTTTCGCGATCTGATGCGCGACGTTAATGAGTTCCTCGACGAGAATCCGTCTGAGACGCTCATCATCTCTCTGAAGCGAGAAGGCCCAGGAAACCACACCGATGAACAACTGAGTCGGATTGTGCGCGACCATTATGCTCGTCCAGATAGCCGGTGGTACACAGAACCCAAAATCCCTACTCTGGGCGAGGTGCGCGGGAAAGTCGTCCTGCTTCGCCGGTTCAACATCATAGAAGAGCTAAAGAATGAGCACGACGGCCGCGGCTGGGGCATCGACGGGAGCGATTGGGCAGATAATACTCCAAGCGCAACCTGCAGCAGTGGACAACTCTGTATCCAGGACTTCTACGAGGTCCTTGAGACGAAGAACATCGACGTCAAGATCAAATATGTAACGGAACACTGTGATCGCTCCAGCGGGCACTGCTACCCGTTCGGTGCCCTCCCGGATCCCGAAGCCAGCAAAGCGCATCCATTTTATATCAATTTCCTCAGTGCAAGCAACTTCTGGAAGGTCGGGACGTGGCCCGAGAAGATCGCAGCGAAGCTGAACCCCGCAACTGTTGACTATCTTTGCCGGAGACACAGCGATAAGGACGGTGACTGGTCGACCGGCATTCTTGTCACGGACTGGGTCGGCCACGAAGGCGACTGGGACCTTGTGCGGTGCATTGTTGGCATGAACGCTAAGCTGAAGATGAGACAGATGAGAGAGGAGCAGGAACACTCTAACGGCGATGCTTGATTTGTGCTTTCACGCATGCCCTCGTCGACATGGGCAGCCTGATCATACAGCTGATCATTTCCCATCAATGCATTATATGTTATTATGATATGTCAATAATTTGGTCTCATACATGCACCCATGTGTAAGAAGGAAATACATTACGCCGTATGAGGGCAGAGCGGGAGGAACAATAACTGATCTCACAAAATGGATCCTGATTGGACAAAGCTATGCTATTCAAGTTCGCGAAATGTAACCGAGCGGTTTCCCGAGGAAATCTAATTGAGATAAGTACAAGAAATATTATACATGGATCACCTGACAAGATTTGCTATGTCGTTAAGATTCGTTCTTGTCACCCTCGGGACCCTTTTGCTCATCTTCCAGAACGCTCCTCCTGCTCTCGAGGGTGAAATAGAGGCTCTTGCCAGCGCCTTCCAGGGCATTCGTAATGCTAGATCCCATGCTCTGCAGAGCCATAATAAGTTGAGACCGCAAGCCATCCATACCACCTTCGATACTGCCGACCCATTTCGTCTGGTCGACATCGAAGACCTGACCGTCCACTCGAGCAGCCAGCAAGCTCAATTTCTGCAGTCCATTTTGGACAGGCAGTTCATGCCATGCCGGGTTAGTCCTCCTAGTGGGAGCAGGGAAGCCGGTCGCCTTGGGGGCAAGAACCGACATGGCGGCTTTCAGGTGCTCGGGAGACACCTGTGGGATAGAAAGGACTGCGACGGGGCCCACGAGAAGCGCTGAAAGTTCATGCTTGCCTTTCATGTGCATCACAGCGTCATGGGCCGCACGGGAGAGGTCATGGGCCAAAGCCGGGTCGTCCTTGGATCCCGACAGAGGGATCTCGGCGGAGGTCTGTGTAACGGGGTCGACGGCTCTGGGAGGTTTGGCATTGGCCACTGTGGCCACATCTGGGCGGAAATATTCGACAATGCGGAGAGCGACCTCGAAGATGCTGGTCTGCACGATTTGCACCTTAATGTGCGGCGCCAGTGGTTGAGCTTGCCGTCCCTCAGCGGCAATCTTTTCATCAACCTTCTGCATGGCCTTGCTCAATTCCCGTCGAATTGCGGTCCATTCCACCGACTGAAGGTTATCATGCTGGAAAAGAACCATGAGAGGTGTAGTGCGGATAAGCGATGTGTACTGCCGGAGAAGCTGTGATCGTCGGTACTCGGGATTGCGATGAGAGGGAGGCTGAGAAGGGGGATATCTAGCGATTGGAGGAATGGAAGTTGTCATCTGTTTAATAGATGCGGCCGGAGTCGTCGCCGTAGCTGCGGTGCTCGCATAACGAGCAGCGACTGGTATTTCGAATTGACATAGGACTCTCTGGCGTCGGAACGACTGACAAATGCGTCCATTGGCGAGTCGTAACCGTGGCGGCATCGTGAATCGAAGTGTAAGATTTGGTTTTCTGCGAATGTGATGATATCCGTGAGAGCCCTCAGGAAATACAGGGCGTGATAGTCTCGCGCAATGGTTGGCGCCGATAGCCTTGGCCGATGAATTATTGAAAGCACGCAAAGAAACCAAAATCTGGAAGAAACAATGGCCGATGTTCCCATTTCGGTATAGTCCATGTTGTGGGCGGTGAAATTCTGCCAGATGCCGCTGACTCCTCCGGTGATACAAGCTGAGGGGCTGTTTGCTACTTCCACCTTTCCTTTGTCACTGCTGACATTTGGAGTCATTTTCAAGTGTCTTGAAGAGTAGAACACTACTCAGGTCACCATGTTGTCTGCGCATGAATTTGACCAGAAGCCTAATCAGGTTTCGATCTCACCCCTCCTTCAGAAACTTGCCTACCCCACTACGCAGGTCCCTGTTGATCCCGCCGAAATCGCTTCAGCATTTGCATTGATCTTTGAAGATCGTCTATCGGCCATTCAGACGGCCGCTCTTTTGACCCTTTTGCATTCTACTGCAAAAGATCGAGATGCGCAGGTCATTGCATTATGTTCGCTTCGCATGAGAGAGGCAGCTCGCCAGATCGAGAAGAGCTCTCTGAAAAAGGTCATCAATGCTCGTGGGAAGAAGGAAGGAAACTATGGGGGCGGCCTGGTGAGTGAATTGAAATTGGAGCTGATAGCTTGACTGCCTTGCTTATTCGATAATTTTGTTTTTTTCCAGTGTGATATTGTTGGGACCGGTGGTGATTCACATTCTACATTCAACATTTCGACGACTGCCTCTATTATCGCCTCGCCGCTCCTTATGATGGCCAAGCACGGCAACCGCGCGCAAACTTCATTCTCTGGCTCCGCCGACGTCCTGAACGCGATCCCCCCAGTTCCCCCGAAGATCTCCGCAGTTACTGCCGAGAACCTTGCCCAAGTCTACGAAGCGACGAGCTACGCGTTCCTGTTCGCCCCCAATTTCCACCCCGGTATGATGTACGCCAACCCAGTGCGTCGGGGTTTGGGCCTGCGAACTATCTTCAATCTAATGGGCCCATTGGCAAACCCGGTTGACTGGGCGCTGGAAGCCAGAGTGGTTGGTGTGGCTTATCAGAGTCTGGGACCCGTGTTCGCAGAAGCCTTGCGCTCCAGTGGGGTGAAGAAGGCCCTTGTTGTCTGTGGTGCGGAGGACCTGGACGAAATCAGTTGCGCGGGTCCAACAAACTGCTGGAAACTTACGGGATACCCCAATCCCGACTACGACGGCCCTGATGAGGAGTGTTCCTGCGACGAGGATGAAGATGTTCCCCGGACTTTGGTCAAGATTGAAACCTTCCAGCTTCACCCGTCTGATTTCGGTCTGCCTGCACATCCTCTAAGCGCAGTCTACGGTAGAAAGATGCCGAAAGAAAACGCAGCCAAAATCATGAGTATTTTGCGAAACGAGCTACCTCCGGATGACCCCATCCTTACATTCGTCTTGATTAATGTTGCCGCCCTCCTGGTGATTTCGGGCCTTTGTGAAGCCGACACCAGTAACATGGGCCCTGGTGATGATGGCAAGGTGATCACCGAACGTGGTCCAGGTGGTGGTCGCTGGAAGGAGGGTGTTCGACGAGCAAGATGGGCCGTCGAAAGCGGTTCGGCACTTAAATGCTTGGAACAGTTCATCGAAGTCACGAACAGACTTTAACGAAACTGTCCATTGATGACGCAGGGTTATGTGTGATGCCTCATGCCTTCCATTTCGGGGTTGTTTCTTTTGATTCTCGCTGGGACTGCTTATGTTGGATAGAGGTTGGGTACATACTGGGTTACGAGATTTGGAATACCTGAGGATCTCGAATACCTGAGGATTACTCGGAGAGCATATTTCGAGGGACGGAAATTCAACACCGTCAGAACGGGGTATATTTCAGCATTGAATCAGGGCGGACTGAAAATATTTGTGAACATAATATAGCGATGTTGCCAAACATATCTGCTGGCTGTTGTCCTCAGCGCTGCCTTTGCAGAACATTAGGCATGCCCGCAGTTCTCAACTTTAAAATAACCAACTCCAAAGCGCCACAAAATGCACATCACTGTCGTAAAAGGACGAGACGGGCGGAGGCCCTGCAAATCTTTGCTCAAAACACTTCGTCGTGCGGATTCTTCAACGAGCCTCGAACTGAACCATCCTATCCAAAATAGAGCAGTTAGCAACCGCACACGGACAGATCCTGACTTCCCGCAGAAGTAGAAAGACTCACCTCTTCGTCCTCTCCTTGTAGAGAACACGGTGACCGCAATCCTTGCAGCGAATCTGGTCGCCTCTCTTCAGGGAGACGCGCGCATTGCATTCGCCGCACAGATAGGAAACGACAGGCCCATCCATCGAGCCAGCGGCCATGCCCTCGGTGCCAAAGGCATTCTGGGCGCCGAGAGAGGGGACCTGATACGCTTCGCGGGACATGATGATCGAAGGTGGTCTGTATTCAAAAGTGACTGGTAGGCAAATAATATATCGCTGGCGAAGGTATCGCTTGAGTATAAACTGGGGGTGCGGGTGATTGAAGGCGAGTTGGAGAGAGTTCAGACTTGGATCTCTAGAGCACTTTTTCTGCCGAATGCTCTAGGCTGCTTTGTCATCACCGATGGAAGGTTCGGGGCTAATGAAGCTAGCCTAATAAAGACTAGAGCATATGTGCCTCAGGTATCTATCTGCCACATGTTTACTCCCTACATTTGCTTTTATTGTTTGCAATCGAAATATTGAGTTCAAGAGTTTGATCATGACCGTAGTGAAAACGCTATGGCGGCATGCTTTACCCTAATCTATACGTCTATGGAACTTCCTATAGCAACCTCATGCCTGACAAATCTTCTCAAATGCCAACAAACCTCACACGAGAAATCTATAATAAAAGGGTATCTCTCCAAATGCGTAGCGTGCAACCAGTGATGCAAAAAAGCGCTCCCCCAACAACAAATTGAAGGGGATAAATGATATATGCAAAAATGTTCTCAGACCGAATCAGACAGGGAGTGCGGTATCACCAACCACCTCCGATCTTTCCTGCCAACTCAACAACACGAGCAGTTTCGTTGGGCGCATTCTGCGTCTTACCCACGTCACTCTCCACTTCGCGATAGGACGTATACGCCAGCTGGGAAAGGGGTATATCAATCTTCTCTGACCAATACTTCAAGAACTCATGAAGCTCGGTATCCCTTGACAGGACGGAAACCGGCTCGGTCGTGACAGACCCCTCGCTATCCGAGTCCGCAGAGTAATACGCCTCATCTACCCGGGCAAGCCAGGCACGCTGCTCATGCGGCGTGGGTTTCAACGCAGCCACAGGAGCTTCAGTCGAAGTCATTTTTAGCGAGTTCGGAATAGCTTCCCGGGCATCTTCAATCCTAATCTGCCCACCTCCATTGGTACAGCCGCCAGGACAAGCCATGACTTCAGCATATGCATAATCAGCGCCTGTTCCAGCTGGGGTTGCGTTTCTTGACAAGGGCTGTCGTCGACTTGCACTTGAAGAGACTGCTTGCGGCTTGGCGCCTGGAAGCCTCGACACGCGTGCCGGTTTAAGCTTTCTGACAAGGTTTTGGATATTCCTGAAGCCATAATACCGAGCCGCCTTCAAAAGGGGCTCGTCCCCAGACGACATGAGCACATATTCCACAACATCGGCATTGCGCCCACGCTGCGTGACAATCTTGCTGCCGGGGTTTCTGGCTTGGAAGATTTTGAGGACGTGATGAAGATAGCCTCCAGATGTCCCCGATTCGACTGTTTGGCCTGACGAGCTCTTAGAGAACAAGAATGAGTCTAAGGCTTGGTCTGGAAATGGCGTGTAACATGACGCGGGCAATGCTTTGAGCGGCAAATTGGGTAGAGAAAGCCCCCTAGCAGAAGCTAAGGTTAGTAGCTCACGGGTGGTTATGACACAGTCAACGTCGCGGACGGGTGTTGTCTGTGACTCGGTGGAGGTTGAAGCCCATGCAATGTCGGTGAGCTCTTCCCGGCTGGCTTCCAGCTTCTTGTCGAAGCATGGCATGATAGCTAAATGCCATATCTGAGAAGGCGAGACCCCAAGCGCCTTGCTTAGCACTGACTTCAGAAATGTGCCGCTCAAAGCCTGAGGAGACTTGAGGCGGGATAAATGAGGAAGAATGAAAGGGTGTGTTTTCTCGGCATAACATATCCAGCCAGGGCAAGCGGATGAAAGGATTGGTCGCTTGGGAAGGCTGCCCGATTCAGTCGATGATAAAGAGCTGGTGACCTCGTCCGCTGTCAGAGCCAACACCGCTTCACGCATAATGTTCGTGTCCACAACCCATGTAAACCCATTTCCATGTTTTCCACCAGCTCTGAGACCGTGAGGGCCCATGAGAAATTGATCAATCATATATTTTGCCTCCCGCTCAGTGATTCCGTATGTGGCTGCCAAGCCCGCCCTGACTTGAGGACTGACACTAGCAACAAAGATGCGACCATCGCTGTCGGCTGATCCCACATTTTGTGCAGCTCTTTGATCGCTTCCGAAATCCAGCGGCAACTCAGGGTACGAATCAAGAGTGTTGAGAACCTCCGTATGTGATTGCAAGGATATCAACACCGCTTCCGCAGAGGTGACACATCCGGAGCATGCAAGGCAATCGGTCAATGAAATCTGAGCCGGGGGAAGGTTTTCCGGTTGAACTTTGTCTTCCTTTGTCACTTCATAGGGATTCTATAAAATTGGAAATGAGCGTTAGCCTATTGGCTGATAACGACAGTTGATTGGTAAGATAGCAAACATACCTCCGACTGGGATTCTCTCTGTGGTAGACTCTCAACGGGCTTGATGCAAGCAACTCCGGGAGAGATGAAATCGTTCAAATCGTCTGCAGAAAGAATTGCACTCATCGTGGCAGGGGCTTTTGGTCGAAGCTCCCCGCTATGCGATAAGGATCAAGAAGGGCGCCACCCAAGAAGTATGGATCTCGCAGCGGTCCTCGAGCCCGTCTTCTTTGTTGTAGATGCAATACGACGGAAATAGCGACAAAGAAAACAGTAGTGAGGGGGGTAGTGAACAGATTGACCGGAGAAGCGCTCTTTCAGAAGATAAAGAAAAGAAGCCGACAAAACCCACGTCCCTTTGATAGAAAAGTAGGCTGTTTAGTAAAGCCAATCTCGCTTTGTCATGCCGCCGAAAGTGGCGACTGACTTGATTTGCTGCTCCACCCCGCAATCGGCGCTGATAAGCTCACCGCCCGCGTTTTCAAAGAAGATTCCGCCTTGTTTATGCTCCTCGTTCAGGCGGTTCTGCCGTTTCTTTGTCTGGTGACCTCAGGCTCCAACAGGAGACGCCGGTTTGCTTTGCTCTGTTCTGCCAGGCTACAGGCTTGGGATTCGATCAAGAACAGCGAGAGTGATAGACATATATAGCGTAGGAGAAAGTCTCAGAATCCATAACATCTAGTTTCCTAACTTTCCGACTACTCCCTTGTGTATACTCTAAATTTCCTACCAATCATGACCGGTGCACCAGCGGATGGCTCTAAGCAGCCAGCAACTGTCAAAGCACAGAAACGGCGCGCAGAAGTCAAGGATGTGCCTGAAGCTTCCGGCGCAAATGACTCGAATGTCCGGCAAGAAGCCCAACGGCCCGCAAAGATACGGAAAACCGATGAAGGCGAGGAAGACAGCAGAACGAGGAGAGCGCGCCTGGTAAGAGTCGCCCAAGAAACAAAGAGCATCATCCCGACGATATTGACGGTGACGCCTGACGCTCCGCCCGATGGCGATAAATATTCGCTCGATAAATTGCCCCGGTTGGATCAGAAGAACTGCCCCAATGTCCGCACTTTGGTCAAAGTTGTGGAAGGAGACACCTTCAACACCGCGATCAACCTTGCCAATGCCGCCCAGTTCCTCGATCATGAGGATACCGAACCTGTCTGTGTCTTGAACATGGCGAACGCGGATCATATCGGAGGCGGTTGGGAACATGGAGCAATGGCTCAAGAAGAAGAGCTCTGTTTCCGCAGTAGCCTCAGCTTCACTCTCAAAAAGCAGTTCTATCCCATCGGTAGCCTTAGTGCTATCTATTCACCGACCGTGGTTGTTTTTCGGGAAGACACGCGAAGACGACATCGCTGGATGGACTTGGGCAAACCTGAGTGGCTCCCCGTAGTCGGTGTTGTCAGCATAGCAGCAGAGGTGGCACCGGCTGTCGTGATTGATGATTCCAAGAAATATCGGTATGCGAATGCGGAGGATCGAGATTTGATCAAGGGTAAGATGCGCCTTGTCCTGCGCATTGCTGCGACCCACGGTCATCGGAGGCTCGTTTTGGGCGCCTTGGGTTGTGGCGCGTTCATGAATCCCAAGCATGACGTCGCGGATTGCTGGTTGGAAGTCATGAAGGAGAAGGAATTCAAAGGATGGTTTGAAGCAATTGTATTCGGCATTGTGGATCCCGGTCATAGAACAGGGAATTTGAGTATCTTCCGAGAATGTCTCGATGGAGTGAAGTTGTGATGAGATACTAGGGATATTTTTATTTTGTGTTTCTCGTGGCCATATTTGAAGTTTAATGTTTCAAGGTATGTATATGAAGACGGATGGAATTGCGTCGCTATAAGTTCATGCCTCTACGTGTAGAAGAAAAGTCTTCATTTTCTGAGGCGCGTGGACCGTCTTCTTCCCTCCTGCTTCGGTTCCTCCTTGATTTCCACTGCATCCTCAGATTTTCTGGATCGCGATCCATGTTTCTTCGATTTGGGCTCCTCCTTATCGTCGTTCACATCCTCCTCCTTTTTAACAGCCGTTACCCGCTTTCGTTTGGTCTCGGTCTTAGGGCTATTGGCATCCTCGTCGCCAATATCTTTAGCAACGGGGCCCGTTTTCTTCTGAACACTCGGCACAACAGCGCTCGTTCTACCTCCGACAGTCAGAAAAACAATCTTTTCGCCATTTGGCAGGGCCGATGGCTTGTTCTTCTTTCCCTTCGCCCATCGATGCTTGAACAGCCAATGCTCCGGAAATTTCTCAGAATCAGCGAGCACATCTACCGACGTGGTACAAACATAATGGATGGAGGAGTGAAGCTGTTTGATCTGCTCATCGTTGAGAGTATTGCTATATTGCTCCGGGTGTATCTTGGCATGATATAAGATCTCGTCACTGAACAGCTGTCAGCTCTTTAGGCTCATCGAAGCGGCAGCATACATCGTCGTGTAGCCCTACCCCATCCAATTACCAATCCCACTAATATTAGCCTGGTCCAGGAGAAGGGCCTTGATGGGAACCTTTCTGCTCTTGAGCTTGTCCGCCAGCCACTCTTCCGTGACGATGTCTTTATCGGCCACCGGGTCCGGACCATTCTCTTTGAGTGGGCTATGTTTGCGGATCTCTTCTGCAGGACAATCCACAAGTCGAATTCGACTTAATCTGCGGAAGTCAACGAAAGCTGCCTCTGTTTTCGGGTCCCCGCCTGTTTCCAGCAGGAACTTCCAATACTTCGGTGGCCATTCTTTATCTTCGGGTTTCTCGACGCGGTAGTAGTATGTGTCGGCGTCTCGGATCTTGAGCCAGCCTGCCATTCCGAAATGCATCACTGCATGAGGAGGCTCGTTCATGATGAGCCAGAAATACTTTCCTTGTTGACCTGCGCTGACGACCTTTTTCCCTTCCATGGCCTTTTGAAATTCAGAGGCGCTGGTCCCAACTTTCCCGTACACAATATCATCGTTCTGAGCGGAAACCTTTGTGAGTGTCTTCCCAACAAGATGTTGATCGATAAAGTGCACGATGCGCGAGACTTCAGCTAATTCAGGCATGGCAGCTGAAGTACCTCTAAAGGACACACCTATTGATGTATATGCAGAATTATTAGTTTAGATGGAAGATAATGTACTTGGGGCCTAATAATAACTATATATGAGGCGTCAGCTCATTTGAACACGAAGTTGTTATATGAGACGCGACGATCTCACGAAGTCCCGTGATCCATAGCTCCCTACTCAATTCGGATTAGCCACTATCGATAAGAGCATCAGTCGTTGGATTGCCGCAACCACCTGCAATATCCGGTCTCATCCTTACGACTTTCGGATTGAAGAGTGTTCGGTCTGCCACATTATTGGACTTGGAAGATCCTCCTGTGTTCGTGTGCTTGAGAGCTCTTTGAATCAAGAGGCTGAACGTCGTTACCATATCCCGCTCTTGTGCCGCTGCACAAGTCAACCTACAGCTTACTTCCCTAGCTCTTGTCTAGCTCTACAAACTGGAGTGGTTTTGGGCTCTTTCGACTTCTGGGAAAGACGGTGGACCTGCACCGTCTAGGGCTGGCGAAATGTCTGGGGCATCATCGACATCATCGACATCAACCCCACAATTAAGTCCTCAGTTCTGCTTCAATGAGAGGGTGCTCTTAGGTACTTGATGCACAGCCCAAGATTCGCGCACATGTATAGCAGAGTAACATCACTGACTTCGCCGTTTCTGGGTCGAACAGATTTTCTGCGGCTTTCTAGGGCGACCATTGATGACTCCATTTCGCAGAATCTCAATGCCCTGGTCACCCCGGCCCGGGAGGGGTTTGATCCCTCGTCGACTGCAATCCGTCAAACGGACTCCAGAGTCGGAAGGCCGATAGATCCCGAAGCATGCCGGAACTTCAAAGACAATGTCCTCTTCCAGTCATGGCAAACGCGATCTGATGTACTGAACTTTTGCGCTGGGGTGGCGACCAGTCCCGATCCTGACGATCCGGATCTTATTCTTCGACAGGAAGAGTCGGCAAAGGAACGGGAAAAGATTGTCGATGAAAGATTGGATCCTTACTCTGCTCGATATTTCCCGAAAGAGCTGAGGACAGAGTCGCTTGCGAACTTGGTTCGGAACCAACGAACAGTGGAAGAGATCATACGAGCGCGAACCTGGGGCGTGGTTACTGAGAGGTGCAGTGACTCGGCTTTGACCTGGGAGGAGGCTTTGAACAATTGGCGCCAGAGGAAGCAACGGTGAGGGTTGTGAACGGCGCCGACAGAGACCGGTATGTTTACGCCGAAAACATGAAGGATACGCCCCCATTTATTATACTGCTGGCACAGCAGATGTTGAGATGATTCGAGATGTTATATCTCTTGATGTATATTTCTGTATATTATACTTGCATATCTCAGGCGTTTGGTATCCAGACAGAAGCTATCTCAGCGCCATTATGACTATCTCAGTTTGTCGAATAACCATAAAGCCAGGCATATACCCAAAGAGAACAAAGTCACGGTAGCACGACAACGGACTTTGATTCGTAGAGGATTCCCTGGGCGACATATGCACGCAAGCGTCGTCTCGGATACTTATGCTGACTGACACTGGTCAGCCCTCGTTGGTTGAGGGCGAATGCAGCTGGAGAGGGAGGATTGTACAGGCAAGCCATCCATTGTGTTACAATAAATTTAAGCAGAGGAGAGAAAATCATCCATTGTCTTCGATCAAGTAAATAGATTGCGGTAGAGACGACGTTGATATTGTTCAGAGGCTAAGAAGAATAATATAAGTGCTCGTCATTGTTCCCGGAGCGAAGAGCCCACTCCCCGCACAACTTCCACCAGCTTTATCTACGCACAAGTAACCTGGCACCTTCAACTCCGCCAACCTTGCACAACAGCCACACCATGCCGCAGCCTTTGAGCTCCAAGGATGCGTCCTCCTTCCGACAGGTGGTTCGCCACTATGAGAACAAGCAATATAAAAAGGGTGGGTTGGGGACCGAATTGAGTCACTCAAAGTTTCCGGAAAGGTGTACTCGAGAAGACTGACTCCGTTCCGTCTTGTATAGGCATTAAGCTCGCCGACCAGATCCTTCGAAAAACTCCTAACCATGGCGATACGCAGGCGATGAAGGCTTTGATCATGAGCAATCTCGGACAACAAGAGGAGGCATTTGCGTTGGCCAAGGAAGCCCTGCGGAATGACATGAAGTCGCACATTTGCTGGCACGTGTATGGGCTGCTGTACCGCGCAGAGAAAAACTATGAGGAAGCAATCAAGGCATACAGATTTGCGTTGAGGATTGAGCCGGAGTCCCAGCCCATCCAGCGCGACCTCGCTTTGCTCCAGATGCAAATGCGGGATTACCAGGGTTACGTCCAAAGCAGGAGTGCGATGCTGCAAGCCCGTCCGGGCTTCCGCCAGAATTGGACGGCTTTGGCGATTGCACACCATCTTGCAGGTGACCTCGAGGAGGCGGAGAAGGTTTTGACCACGTACGAGGAGACGCTCAAGCAACCGCCGCCGGTATCAGACATGGAGCACTCAGAGGCTGTTTTGTACAAGAACATGATCATGGCGGAAGCAGGCAAGGTCGAACAGGCCTTGGAACACCTTGAGACTATTGGATACAGAATTACGGATGTGCTCGCGGTCATGGAAATGAAGGCAGACTACCTTTTGCGATTGGACCGAAAGGCAGAAGCCGAGGCCGCCTACACTGCCCTTCTTGAGCGGAACCCGGAGAACTCCATCTACTATGACGGTCTAATAAGGGCGAAGGGGATCTCAGAAAGCGATCACGCGGCGCTAAAGGCTTTCTATGACGCTTGGGCGGACAAGAACCCTCGAGGAGACGCTCCTCGCAGAATTCCACTGGACTTCTTGGAAGACGAAGAGTTTAAGCAAGCGGCGGATGCATACCTGCAGCGCATGCTCAAGAAGGGGGTGCCATCACTCTTTGCGAACATCAAATCTTTGTACACCAACCCTAGCAAGCGCGATACGGTCCAGGAGCTTGTGGAAAGCTATGTGTCTGGTAATGGGACGACACAATCAAACGGTTCCGCGGAAGGAGAGGCGGCCAAGGATAACACCGAGTTCCTCGCTTCGACTTACTACTTCCTTGCTCAGCACTACAACTACCACCTGAGTCGCAATCTATCGAAGGCCATGGAGTGCGTCGACAAGGCCATCGAACTAGCCCCTAAGGCTGTTGAGTACCAGATGACCAAGGCCAGGATATGGAAGCACTACGGCAACCCTCAAAAGGCTGCCGAAGAGATGGAGAAGGCCCGACTTCTGGATGAGAAGGACCGCTATATCAACTCGAAAGCGGCTAAATATCAACTGCGGAATAATGATAACGAAAAGGCACTTGACAATATGAGCAAATTTACCAGGAATGAGACCGTTGGAGGAGCATTGGGCGATCTTCACGAGATGCAGTGTGTTTGGTATCTTACCGAGGACGGCGAGTCATATCTACGACAGAAGAAACTTGGCCTCGCTTTGAAGCGCTTCCACGGAGTGAACAACATCTTTGACGTTTGGCAGGAAGATCAGTTTGACTTCCATAGCTTTTCTCTTCGCAAGGGCATGATCAGGGCGTACGTTGATATGGTACGATGGGAGGATCGTTTGCGCGAACATCCCTTCTACACCAGAATGGCTCTCTCTGCCATCAAAGCCTACCTTCTACTCCATGACGAACCGGATCTAGCTCACGGCCCGCTGCCTAGCGGACTCAATGGTTCAGGCGACCAAGACGACGCCGAGAGGAAGAAGGCCCTCAAGAAAGCCAAGAAGGAACAGCAACGTCTGGAGAAGATCGAGGCTGAAAAGCGAGAGGCCAGGAAAGCTGCCGCCGCTACTGCGAAGGGCTCTGATGGGGAGACGAAGAAAGAGGACCCTGACCCGCTGGGCAACAAGCTTGTCCAAACGCAAGAGCCGCTAAAGGATGCGACCAAGTTCTTAACGCCTTTGTTAGAGCATAGCCCAAAGAATGTCGAAGCGCAGTGTCTTGGATTTGAGGTGTACCTCAGACAGAGTAAGTACAATCCCTGGGATACCTTTGAAAAATTTGCTAACGCGTTTGACAGAAAAATACGCACTTGCGCTCAAATGCCTTGCCGCCGCTCACCAAATCGACGCAAGCAACCCGACTCTCCATGTTCAGCTTCTGCGCTTCCGCAAAGCCCTTGACAGTCTTTCTGAGCCCCTTGCCCCTGAGGTCGCTGAGGTTGTCAATGCTGAATTCGAAAAGCTGCTGCCCAAATCGCAGAATCTCGAAGAGTGGAACGACTCCTTCTTGTCCGCCCATAAGGAGAGTCCTTTGCACACACAAGCCGTCCTCAAATGCCACCACATTCTGCAGCCCGACTCCAAGGCGCAGTGCGAAAAGGATCTGGTCGCCACGCTTGACTTGAACAATGCCTCCATCGAGACTGCGCTGGCGGGTCTCGAGATTCTGTACGAGTGGGGAAGCGATCAGGCCGCGAAGACCGCATACACCGAAAAGGCCACCAGCAAATGGCCTGAATCGACAGTTTTCCAGCTCAGCTGAGCCACTTCACGATTGATAAGAGGAATCATCCCATCAACCACGTATCACGGCGGTGATAACTGGGGCTAAGGGTCAGTCAATCCCTTGCCTCGGATTCACCCCCGTCTCATCGCGTTGGAAATCGACGGACCTGTGGTTGAGGGCTCAAGGGGACAAGGAATTTATTCCAGTGTAGCGGAAGAGATACAATGTGATTGATGTATGAGTAGGATACTATACTTCTCTTATCTTTTCCTGGGGCCTGAATATAAAAATGAGATACGACTGGCTTGGTACTTGCTTCGTTAGTTTCTCTGATGAAGCTTTTTCCGTCGTTGTCCGGAGAAGACGCATGATCTTGTAACCTATGCGCCATTGATTGTTGACTTTCTAACTCAATAGTATCGAGTATTACCCAGCGGTAGGACGCTACCTTAGCTGTTGACATAGGCCTACCTTAGTGGGCTGACTTTTACTATGATGTCGTACTCCACTAGAAGTCAACGACATTATCATGTACCTTAGTTGGCAATATATATGACCTTCAAGGTCGCACTAATATGCAGTCTAAGAGGGAGAGTATGGTACATCAAGAAGTTGAGAGGTTCATCCTCCGATGACAAGACTCATCTTCATTCACCGTCCGCTCCATCAAGATTACCAATGATGGGCTTCATCTTGATGGTTTCTGCGTCCTCCCCGTAGCCATACTTGATCCACATCCGCTCCCAGAAGGAGACAGGGGCAGGTCTCTCTTGTCCGAGAATGTATTCCTTGCCCTCGGCAATGCGTTGTGAGCGTGCCTCTTCATCAGCGGAGAGAAGGGAGCGCTGCATCCGAGATGCAATGCGTGGGTCCAGGACGATATCGTCTAGCCACTCGCGTTCCTTGCCAGGGTTCTCCTCGTCCCGCTTATGCACTGATTTGTGCCATTCGGACTCTTCTTTTTCGAGGACGGCTTGCTGTTCGTACTTTGCGAAAGAAGAAGGCGTCGGGTCATCGGGTGAAGCCAAAGGTGAAACAGCGGCGTCGACACTTGCACCGCTCAGTTCGGAGTCGGAGCTGAAGGAACTGTCATGATATGGTCTGCTTGACGAGGCGAGGACAAGCCCGGCGACTTCCCGTCCAATTTCATCGGCTAGATGGCGTCGGTTCAGGTAACGGTAGAATCTGATTGGTGTATTCAAGAAACCCAGCAAATGTGGGAAAGGGATGGGGACGGAGCTCTCCAAGGACTGTGGGAGGGTGGGTGGAAGACTCCGCGATGGATATTCGGCCGGAGAGATATATGCTGGTGTCGGTCCACTAGGTTTGGCGGGTTTATCATCCTTCTTCTCCGCTTCTTCCTTTTTCTCGGTGTTCTCTGCAGCGGGCGTACCATCGGCAGGTGTCTCTGAGCCTTCGACAGGTATCAACGGCTCTTCCACAGGTGCAGCTGGGGGGCTCGGACGATCAAGGGGCCCAAGCCAACCTTCGTGAAGCCCCCGAATGTATTCTTTCCAGGTATGCCGTCCAATTACCAGGTCACCTTTCGGACCTGGTTCTTCAACGACTCCGATCTTCTGTCTCGCGTCGGCGATGATGTCCTCGTTGCCGATTTCCTCCACAACAGAGCTTGGCTCACCAGCCTTCCTTCGGTGCTTGCGGATTCGTTCCGCAAGTGTTGCACGTACGTCACCCTCCCTTCTGCCTTCGATGATTGTGTAGTCTAGAGCTGCCGCGACTAATATCGGCTTCACGTATTCCTTAAAATGTTCGCGGGCAATGCGAAGTCCGTCGCCCGGCGGCGCGGCCAAGAATACCGTTAATTTCCGCCGTGTCTGTTCAATGGGGAGGGTCTCCTTGGAGAGGTGTGCAACCAAGTCACACCACTTCTGTTGTACGCGACGTCTTTCCCGACGATCATAGACGATAGCAGCCGTAAGTGAGCCGGTGATGGTGAAAAAGATCATCCAATTCCGAGATGGAAGCTTGAAACGGAAGTTGGGCAATCCTAGAGCGATTGATGTCAGCTAAAATTAATGAAAGAGATCGATCAGCAATTACCTAGCATCCTGAATGCGGGATTGGCTGGCTTGGGCGTAGCTTTCGAAGCATTTTGAGCCTGGCCCGAGGCAGCGGCGGAACTGGAGGACTCCGCCATGGCTCAAGTTGTTGATGGAGGTAATGGGGCGCAAGAGTGAAGGTCAGTAATTCCAATTTTCATGAATTGGGCCAAGCCCGGCGAAGGGAATTTCTCTAGAAAGTGAGCAGATCCTCGTTCAAGGACACTGCGTAGTTTTCGGCCATGACTCGAGATAAGTCCAAAAAACTTCGGGGATCCTCCAAGCTGCACGGGACGAGGTTTATCCGGGCGGCATAAAGAGCACATTTGAGCATTGCTCAAGAGTCAGTGTCTGCCCAGACAGATAATTAAGAATGTTCCCAAAAAAACCAGACTACATTGATTGCAGGCAATACAATAGATGCTATGTTGATCTGAAGTGTTTGACGACTTCAGTGATATTGACCTTGTTTAATGATCATCTAGTTCGCGCTGCTAGGTCTTTGTCCCACTGCTTGATGTCAAAGCAAAGCCCTTTCATTGTTGTTGGTTGAAGGCCTAGTATTTCAAGGTACTTGATTGCTCCGCGAGGGCGAGTTCCTAGAACAGAACATGACTAGATAATGTAATGCGCAACGAAGTGTGGTGAATTGTTCAGATTCCGAGGTTGCAGACACAGACTATTTATTGAATAAGAGCCTCAGGAACCCTTTCAATACTTAGATATGTGCCTGACTGCCCCAGGCCAACACCAGCCCCTGTCCCGCACTATTGGTCTCTGTAGGCTGCCGTATCCCGACAGCCCAGACTCCGCAAAAGTCGCAAAACGAACCAAACATCGCGCAGAGTTGGAGTTAGATAGACACAGTAGCCTCTCGGTCGTTTGGCTCTGACACTCGTTGTTTCTCCAGATTCTACCTTGTACTCGTTAAATAGAGGCAAATTTGTTCAAAGTATTCTTGGAATTTGCTCAGATAGACACCATCATCTCTTGTCCTATTTTCTCCTAAACGTGGAGGACGGAGCAACGTGCGGCTTCTCCCCCGTCCGGCCCTCCCCCCTCTCTTCCCCCCAAAAGGGCTCCTCGTACTACTCCTGAGCCACCGCTCCTTTGAATATTGACCCGTGCCCTTCCCCTCCCCCTTGGGTCGTCAACTTTTTTGTCTTCACATCGACAACCCCCCGATCGCACTCCCCCAACGTCTGTCACGTCGAGGTAGTTGAGTCGAGGAAAGAGTCTCAAAATGGATCCTAACAATAATCGTCTCCACCTGAATTTCGGGTTCAACGATCGCAATGGATACAATGCAGCAGCGGCCAACAACCGCGCATACCCAACAACCCCCTCTGCTTTTCCTCAGCCGATATACCAAAATCAGGGTCCTCAGGATTATGTCGATGCTCAAAATGGGGCTTACAATCAGGGAGGATACTTTATGGCCAACCCTTATCCTCCCCAGTATTCTCAGGCGCCTTACGGCCAGCAGCAGCAACAACAGCAGCAACAGCAACAGCACAATCTGCCGTCCCCTCAGCCTACCTACCAGTCACGGATGGCCTACAATGCCAACGATGGGACAAATGGACTTATTCAGCAGTTCTCTAACCAGGATCTGAACTCGACGCGCACGGGTTTCTTTGGTCGTGCTGCCTCTCCTGCTCAGAGACCTCGCACTGCTGGTTCTTCTGCCCCGGGTCAACAGCAACCGGGCCACCTGGCCCCTCCTATGCCTCGGAGTCCCCGAACCCCGGCCGAGAACGAAGAACTTCAACGGTATCCCGAACGCTACTCTGAGAACGTTCATAAGCGTGGCAAGGCGGCGAAGGAGTTGGTGAATGTATTCTTCCATGAGAACATTGAGCGGGCACGCGATCGCAACATGCGGTAGGTGACGAAGGCATTTAACGTCGCTAGGGAGAAATCGCTAATGTGTCTCGTTCCATTCGAACAGTTCTGCCGAACTCGATAAGATGATCCGTGACCCTAGTGTTCCCAAGGAAAAGAAGCGCCAGGAGGCCGAGATTGCTGCGAGAAAGGAGTCAACATTCCTACGGTTCCTCCGGACTAAGGAGACACCTGCCAACTTCCAGACCATCAAGATTATCGGAAAGGGTGCTTTTGGTGAAGTTAAACTCGTGCAACGGAAGACCGACGGCAAAATCTATGCCCTCAAATCTTTGATCAAGACGGAAATGTTCAAGAAGGATCAGCTGGCTCACGTTCGTGCTGAGCGTGATATTCTGGCGGACTCCAAGGACAACCCGTGGCTCGTGAAGCTGCATGCCTCTTTTCAAGACAGCGCCTATCTCTATCTGCTCATGGAGTTCTTACCCGGAGGTGATCTGATGACCATGCTCATCAAGTATGAAATTTTCTCCGAGGATATCACGCGATTCTATATGGCAGAAATCGTAATGGCCATCGAGGCCGTCCACAAGCTTGGCTTCCTCCATCGGTGAGTTATTCCCACAATCAACGCAACTTATGGTTTCTAGTTATCTTCTATGCCAGGGACATTCTCCAGCTGTGATAGTTATACAAATACTAACTCGGCCGCGTTCAGTGACATCAAACCTGACAACATTCTGCTTGACCGAGGTGGTCACGTCAAGCTTACTGATTTCGGTCTCTCAACCGGAGGCAAGAAAACACATGACAACTCATACTATCAGAATCTTTTGAAGAACTCAACTTCGAAGGATAAGAATCGCAACTCTGGATACTTCAACGATGCGATAAACCTGACAGTCTCGAACCGTGGGCAGATCAACACCTGGAGAAAATCCCGCCGGGCCATGGCTTATTCGACAGTCGGCACACCTGATTATATCGCACCCGAAATCTTCAATGGTCAGGGATATACCTATCTTTGTGATTGGTGGTCTGTTGGTGCTATCATGTTCGAATGTCTCGTGGGGTGGCCCCCGTTCTGTGCCGAGGATACCACGGATACCTACCGTAAGATCGTCAACTGGAGAGAATGCTTGTATTTCCCCGAGGAACTTACGCTGTCCCGCGATTCGGAATCGTTGATACGGAGGTATGTTCCCGTTACCTTTTTCATCTTTGTGACTTGAAAGCTGATCATACTGTGCAGTTTCCTATGCGACGCGGAACACCGTATTGGCAATGAAGGCGGCCAGTTCGGTGGTGCCACACAAATCAAGAACCACCCATTCTTCCGTGGAGTGGTGTGGGAACAACTTCGTAATATCCGCGCTCCCTTCGAGCCGAAGCTCAGCTCGAACATCGACGTTTCGTACTTCCCCATCGACGAGATTCCGCAGGAAGATACCAGCGCTATCCACCGTGCTCAGGCCCGTGCCATGCCAGAGGAGCAGGAGGCTGAGATGAGCCTCCCATTCATTGGATACACATACAAAGCGTTCAATGCTTTCCAGGCGAACTGAACCTAAAGCTGGCCTTCAAGTGGGTGGATTGTGCATGAACCGAACCGGGGATTCTCAGAGCGGGCTGGCTTGCGCGGAAAACCCTGGCAGCGGTGGATGTTCAATTTTAGACGGTTTACTCGTTCCATTGGTCTTCATCATGAGCATATAGCGCATTTGATTTCGCCTTGTGATAATGACCTGAGCATATTTGGTTTCATGCATTTTCTGTCGCAAGACGACAACTGCTGGGTATAGAGTGTATCTAGCAGCAGAGAACTACATACGATTGCATTGTTTGTTGGTCATCAACATTCTTTGATAACACTGAAGCGTACAGACCATGGTTTGACTGGCTGTTTTGTCTTTGAGCTAGGTCGTACATATGGCGCTCCCCGCGCCTCGATGTATCCTCAATGAAAGTGAAACCTTGAAGAGCCATGCATCTGTGAAATAGCACAATTTTGAAGAACAGAAAGTAGATAAGCCATGCCACGTAGAAAGTAGCCCAATGAAAGAGAATGGTTTCTAAATGTTTATTCGCGGGAAAAGTCGCCCATTCCGAGAACTAAAATCCATTCACAATGCGAGGGAAATCCAACAATAACGCCCGAAATAAAGCCCCAGTTGAATAGTACATGCCGTTAGATTTGCTCAGAAAAGCACCCCCGTACTCCCTCAACACCCCCTTTATTAAGTCTTGGGTCCCATTGGTGCCAAACCCGGAACACCGCTAAATCTCTCTTCTCGCTCGGTTTTGAACATGATCTGGATCCAAAACTCCTTGCTATCTTCATCAAACCAGGTCCAATAGCGGCCTTCTCTGCGGTCGATCTCCCTGGCCTGCAATTTGAAACCACAGGTCTGATATGGCTCGGCAGCGACAACCAGATACTGGAAGTTCTTGTCAGGCGGCTCTTCAACCTTCTGCTCGAAGGCGGACATAAACCGTACCCGGGGCTTGACACCAGGCGTAATCTCCTGATACTGTAACTGGAACAGCAAACCGAGCTGCCTCGTCAAGGGATCTCTGATCTTGGTAATCTTGTAACCGGGCCGTCCGATCTTGATAGTCTGTTTCTTGACCTGCACACCCATCGCACCGGGCAACATCGCCGGATCTTGGTTTTTGCCCTCGCGCTGCTCCCGCGCGGCACGTCTGGCCAGGTTTGTCTGGTGCTTGCGGCCCTGGGTATGGGCCAGATATGAACCATCGTTCTGGTGGACCGTCAAGCAGAGACGGCATTCGAAGCTTCCGACATGGTTCTTGAAGAAGTAGGGGTCCTTGTCGAGGTCGATTGTCTCGAGGGCGAGCTTGCGAAGACGCTCGCGACGGTCTGCATTCGTTGCGGAGTGAGATGCAACACCACCGCCACCGAACTTGGATCCTGCGCGGTTCTAAAAAGAGATCAGATCAGGCCAAAAAAAGTGGATATTGCTACTCATGCTTACCTGGTAATCCATTTTGAATCAGTCCGCCGAAATCAGAGAACTGAGGGAGTGGACAAAAACGGGTGATGCGCAGCGATAAGCTTCGACTGGAAATTCGGAGATCGTGATATATTTGGGTTATGTAAGCACCGCCGCGGGCTTCTCATTGGGCTGGGAAGCTATCAACAACCCACCCAGAGCTTCTTGAACGCAACTCCCGGGGTGCATGACGATTATTTGGTTTCGATGATGGATGCCGGATGTTATGTGAATCAACGGCGGTCCTACAATGGCGATCTATGCACAGTTCGTTACGTGGGTAAAGTTGAAGGCACCACGGGCGACTGGCTCGGAGTGGAATGGGATGACCCCACGCGGGGAAAGCATTCTGGAGAACACAACGGAGTGAGATATTTTAAATGTATCAAGTATATTCAGGCTGGATAGAGCGGATTGACTGACTTGCACGGAAGGTAGAAGAAAACACCCCACAGCCGGGTCGTTTGTGCGTCCTTCGCGACGACCCGACAAACCTCGAGGGTTCCTTGAGGCAGTGCGCCACAAGTATGCTTCTGAGTTTCAAGAGGAACTTGCAAGACAACAATCAGGCGAAGTCTTTGCTGCGCGGGACATCATCAAGTTCAGTAACAAAGTAGTGGAAGAGGTCGGCTTCGACAAAATCCGGAAGAAGCTTGCAGAGCTCCAGGAACTGAAAATCGTTCTCCTGGATCGCCTATGTGTTGCAGGAATTCTGGCCCATGCAGCGAGTCCACATGAGCTTGCAGAGGCTTGCAAGGACATAGAACAGACTTGTCCTAAGATCGTTGATCTCGATCTGAGTTACAACTTACTGGAAAGCTGGGTTGACATTGCAAACATATGTCAACAGCTGAAGCGCTTGAAGACATTAAAGCTGATGTTAGTCATTCAGTACAGTTATGAGAAGCATGCTGACGGTTGGTAGCGGAAATCGTCTGGGTCCTCTCCAGGAAGGTCTTATATTCGAGGATATCACGGCGCTACACCTGGACGAGACTCTACTCGAATGGGACGAGGTATGCTGCGCAAAGCTACTACTTGGTGCCCAGCGAGCTGACTGACTCTCGGTCGCCTTCAGGTTTCAGCTCTGACATATCAATTCCCGTCACTTTCTGCTCTATCAGTCTCCGCAAATCAGATTACCCACATCTCGACACCTATCACGGGTACCATCACATCTTTGACACTGGAAAACAATGACCTCTCTTCGCTATCCTCATTAGCATGTCTGACCTCTTTGAGCAAGCTCGAGCACCTCTCGCTGAGAGAGAACCGCATCGAGAAAGTATATGCGCCTGGCATGGAAGGAAGCTCTATTCAGTTTCCCGAAACTCTCAGATCTGTGGACCTATCCAAAAACAGCATCGATTCATGGCTGTTTGTGAATGAACTCCAATCCGTATTTCCTGGGCTCCAATCTTTGCGGATATCAGGAAATCCTCTTTACGACAAGCCTGTTGCCCCGTCGAACGTCACAAACCTGCCCGAGAAGCCAATGACGGTGGACGAGGCCTACATGCTAACGCTCTCCCGACTTGCTTCCATACAAACCCTCAACTACAGCAAGATAACCGCCCAAGACCGAAGTAATGGCGAACTCTATTACCTTTCCCTCATTGGCAAGGAGCTATCCGCGTATCCGGAAAGCGCAGAGCGCGAGATTCTTGCTACACATCCCCGCTATCAGGAGCTTTGTGACAAATACGGCCCGCCCACAATCAGGAGAGCCGAGTTGGCAGGTGCTGCCGTGAATCCGCGCTCAGTTGCCGCCCGATTAGTGAAGTTGGCTTTTCGCTTGCACTCGTCGATTGGTTCCGATGGAAAGAAAGACAAAATTCGGGTCCAGAAGATCCCGAGGTCCTTTGATACTTATCAAGTCAAGGCTGTCGCCTCCCGCCTGTTCAATTTGCCGCCTTACCAGTGTCGACTAGTCTGGGAGACCGACGAGTTGGACCCTGTTCATAAGGAGAAAAAGGACGACGAAGACGATTGGAATAGTGATGAGGATGAAGCCACAGCTACCGGTTTAGGAGAGAGCAACAAGTCCATACCGGCGATGGAGGATGCGAGGTTCATCAGAAGGGAGGTTGAGCTTCTGGATTCAACGCGAGACATAGGCTTTTGGTTCCAAACCGATATTGTTGAGGCAAGGATCAGAGTAGAAGTTGCAACATAGAATTGACAACTATATCGAAATAAGAGTCGTGAAGGAGTACCTTAACTTACAATGTTCTGTGGGGAAATATATATATATAGGTGATCACATTTCGCGTGCACTTAGGATACAACGAGGTCAACAACAACAACAACAGGAAATCTAATATCTTCCACAAGCGCCTGTAGCTTCTGTTACTCAAATGGATTTAGAGCCTCTTGATTGTTCCTAAACAACATGATACATGTGCCTACATTCAAGCTGAAGCCTGAGAAACACTGACTGCTGTTTTAGGACTAGGTTGACTTTGAGTGGCAGATTATCACCGCAACTGTTTTGCGATAACGGTGATATCATTTCCTTTCACATAACACATCTAACATCCAAACATCGTCATGGCGGAATACTGGAAATCAGCTGTAAGTGCCCTTCATTCAGTTCCGGTGATTTTCTCGAGGTAATCTATACGTGAGGGAAGTCGAGCATCATCTGACAGCATAAATCTAGCCCCGATTCTGGTGCAAACAATGCAAGATATTCATTCGTGATACACCCTTCGAGAAAACCCAGCATGAAGCGAGTGCCAAACACCAGGGAAACCTTAAGCGCTTTCTGCGCGATATCCACCGGGAAAATGAGCGGAAGCAACGAGAGACTCAGAAGGCGAAGGACGAAGTCCAGCGATTAAGGCAAACTGTCGCAGGGAAAACAGGCGCAAAGGACAGCGGCGCGGCACCCTGGAAACGCGCCCCGGCTGCCCCCCCACCGGCGGAAAGACCTGTATCCCTGGAAGAGAGAAAGAAGCAGATTGCACAGCTGGCAGAGATGGGAATCGCGATTCCCGATGAATACCGTGGTGAACTGGCGCTCGCTGGCGAATGGCAGACGGTTTCCGAACGGGTGATACGACGTGATGACGATGCAGAAGAAGGAAAGCCAGGTAGCTCTATCGGGGTTCGCAAGCGCAAGATGGAAGGCGATGAGGAGGAGCAGGAGGCACGACAGGAGGCTGAGAGATTCGTGAGTCAGGGTTGGGGCTCGAGGACTCGACAGTATCCTGGTGCCCAGAGAGATGCAGATCTGGATGCCCTTCTTGATTCTACCAAGGATGTAAAGAAGGTCAAATTGTCGACGGCGGATGAACAGTGGAAAGAGAAGGCTAGTAAAGAGGGTGCTACACCAAGCGACGATACGGAACAGGCTGCGGCACCGGAGTCAGAACTGCCATCGGTCAAGTCTGAGGATAAAGAAGCGGCGCAGCTTGCTACAACAGATACTCCGGCGGTGAAGCAGGAAGAGGAGGCGGCACCTACAGGAGTTGTTTTCAAGAAGCGCAAGCCGAAGGTTCTGAGGAAATAGTCGAATTGTGCAGCTACGGGGTATCTAGCATCTACCATGCGCATAAATGTACGAGCGATGCGTTATGGTTGCACATGGTCCAATATACCTCTCCTGCTGGTGCTACAATGAAATGATCATGGCTCCCATCTCAGTGAACTACAATGTCGGCGAACCAGGCATGATGCCTCTGGCCTCCAGTCGTCCGTTGCTGAAAAAGCTCAGCTCATAAGATCTGGCTTTCTGATTCGCTTGCCGGAAAAGCCTCGTCTGGTCTTGCGTTCGCCTACATCCCAGATCGAGTGTACAGATTCGAGCTCATGCGTGTTCTCAGATAATGCCTTACATCGGCAGAGAGACGTTGGAGCCCATACGGTGGATGAAGATTGATCCGTTCTTACGTATGTAATCATCACATGCAGCTCATCAAAAGAGTCCCATTACTTTGCGACTCGTTGGTGACATCCACTTCTTTCTTTGGCGTGCAGTCTACGACAGCATGCATACAAAACAAATCTCGTTGAAAAGGAGACCCACGGCGAGAAGAGCAATATACTAAGCTAGGTCAAGCTTTGATTGTCAGACGATAGTCTATGATCCTACTAGATGGTTAATACCAGCTAAGATTATATTGACGTGAATGATCAATAAGTGTATAAGTATCCGACTTAGAATGAGAGAAAAAAGGCATGGTGCTAGAATTGAAAATATAGAGTGATATGAAATTTCAAGGAGACATTTTTGGATAAGAAACTGTTATTCACAGAGGAAGTTAATGGCAGGCGTGAAGCCATTATATCAGTGAAGATTAGATACATCTGCCGTATCTGCGGTGTTGAGTGATTCTCGCCACTGCCATCCTTTTTTCCCTCCCTTTTTTTTTTTTTTTCTTTTCCTCTCGTAGTCAAAGTCCGGGGCTTCTTCTAGTGTTGTTCCGGAGCTCACACCAGATGCTCTTCTTGACGCGCAACGACCTCATTGCAAACCATTCTCCCCACACTTAATGCGGAGGTTTTCATGATCAAATCGAGAGATCTGGTGGAATATTATTGACTCGGCTGGCTACTCTCGCTTCTTTTCGCTTATCTGGACCAGTAGTAGTACTTGGTAAGTAACCCAGACGGGACCTCTCTGTTTCTTTTCCGGGCGCAATCTGCTAGCTTGCGAGATGTCTTTTATTTCTTTAGCTTCACGAGCTATTGAACTTTGTACTCGTTACGTTAAGAAGCAGCATTTGCTTGTTGAAACTCGTTGCGATGTTGCTACGGTATTCTGGAACTTGTTTTGCGGCCGCTTTACGCTTTGTCCGAGCGGAGAAGATCATGACAGCCTCGCCCGGCAACATTCCAAACCCATGCCTTGTCACCCTCGAGGTCCCGTACTCGGCGAGTCTCGAGTACTGCACAAGTGTCCAGATCTATTGTGGAAATTATTTCTGTTATTTGAGCCGCAACATGCGCTTTTGCATTGCGCAAGCGGGCCTCTTGAGATGACAGCCCATGGAAATCAGAGAATGCGCCAACAAGATTGACCAGCCCAAACCCTCATTATTTTGTTCCAATTACCCCCGTTAAGAAGAGCACTACTGTGGTTTTTAGACGCGCGATTTTTCGTATTCTAGCCTATTTGCGGAGTTCTCGATACTAACATTGCATTGGCCGAAAGACCGCAGGAATAGATGCAAGCCGGCACCAAACATTCAGGCCACTGTACAAAGTCACAGAACCGCGGATAGGCGTGTGTGCTAAGCTGCGACGTCGTATATCACCCGTTGCATCGAATTCGCACGCTTTTGCCTTCCGAAAGCTCCGATCCGCGCAGAACCCTATCCTCGCCAGCACCCATGGCGGAATCAGCAGAATCGGCGAACGCGCCTGGGGAATCGCCCAAACAAGCAGCTTCATCGACCGAACAGCCCGCTGCTGAGACGGTTCCGGATCAGACACCCGGGCCGACTTCAGAAAATGGCCCTGAGACCGCACCTCAGCTAATGGCCGAACAAGCTCCTCAAGCGGCGGCCGAACAGCCTACAGAGACCAGTAACTCTGCTCTGATACCAGCACTACCATCCTTCGACACGTCGCTTCCTCCAATTGACAAGTCCATGCCGGCCGTCGACACGACTCTGCCCCCAATAGATACGTCTTTACCTAGCCTGGATTCTACACTGCCACCACTCGATTCGAACGTGCCATCTTTGCCTCCAATCGATACATCACTTCCGCCGCTTGACACGACTTTGCCTGCTGCAGAGGCCAATTTCTTGCTTTCAGGCACACGAGCATCCAACCCAGAACCTCCTGCTTCAGAGTCGACTGGCACAGTATCCGGGGCATCTGAGCATTTCACATCCCACCAGTCAGGCCACGCTTCCGCTGAAACGGCACCCTATCAATATTCGAATGGGACGTATCAATCGCAAACCGCTCAACAGCCGCATCAGGCGTCGCCACCGCAACAACAACAAGATTTGCACTATCAACAGCAGCATCAGTCGTCGCAACAGTATGCGCAGCCGCAGCCGCAGCACTCTCAGCCAACACATCAGCAATACCAGCAACAGAATCATGATGTGTACCAGAATCATCAACCCGCATCATCTCAGATAAATGCTCCGCCACAGCCATCCCATATTCCTCAGGCTCCCATTGGGTCACCCATGCCCTCAAACATGCCCCCAATGGCTTCTGTAGGCCAATATATGACAGGATATCCCTCCAATGTATCACAAATGGGTATGAATTCGAACGCGCAGATGCGCTACCAGCTCCCTGGCGACCCGAACAAAATGCTATCTGGTGGAAGGCATAAGAAGGAAGTTAAGCGGAGAACGAAGACCGGATGTCTAACATGCCGAAAGCGCAGAATCAAGGTATGTAATTTGTGAACATGAGAAATCTCAATGGCATGGACCTCCAGCCCATGTTGTTTTGGGTACATTCCGAAGCGAGGGCGATCATCGTGTGCGGGGATCGCGAGGCGGGCAAGCAAAGTTATCGCTTCGCTTGTGCTGCCCACCTGCAAAGAACCCCGCTCTCCTATCGCCCACTGTTTTTCTTCCGCCTCAACAGCCACAATTTTTTTTCCATGTTTTCAATCGCTTATTTGGTTATTTGATATTGGTTAGAAGTGGCTGACGGAGCATTGGTGTTACTCTTTAGTGTGACGAAGGACACCCTGTTTGCAGAAATTGCGTCAAGAGCAAGCGTGAATGTTTAGGTTACGACCCTGTCTTTAGACCGCAGGCGTCGACACCCTCTGCAATCCAACCTGCTCCCAATCCTGCTCCTTCACTCGTCGTCAATCCACAGGATCCAACGCCTTCCTATCCCTCGGCACCCCCTGGTTACGTACCTGCGGCATCCCAGCCTTTCGCTCCCTCTCTTCATTCAGAATCCCCATCTACATCCACCGACCAACAATACGACTACGGCGCTTCTTCCGCTGACCCTTCGTTGGGGGGCAACAACTCTACCAATATGGCCAGCACCCAGAATGTCACTCAGGGAGGACTGCAGCCGACCCTCAATGCGACAAATGCCGCGGTCACTCCGTCGGAAACTTCCAGCTACAAAGGTACGTCCTTCTCGTGCGGTATTCATCCCTTGATATTACATTCTAGTACATACTCATCCAGAAGCAGTGAAACGAGTTCAGATTAGCGATCTACTGGCGCTGAGAGGCATTCCTCCTCCGCCCCCTCATCCTATCACATCTCTCCCACCGAACCGTCTCGAAGAGATCAAGGCCGTGTTCCTCGCTACATACGCTCCCGCCATTGATAGATTCTTTGAGACTCGCTGGTTTTCGGAGAAAGCTCTCGGCCACTTGTTGGCGAATGCGCAGCTGATGGCCGAGTATTCTGCTCTTATTGATGCATTTAACGACCGGAACCTCAGCGATCCGAACGTCGTCGCACAGCTGGAGAGCTTTGAGGCATCTGTCGTTTGGAGTACCATGACATTGTGCCGTCATGTGATGAATGTGTCGAACGGCAGCCATGGAAAGGATTTCGAGCTGTTGGCAACCGCGTCCAGGCTGGATGTGATTGAGGCTCTGATAACTGGCGAGCATTTGGAGAGAAACCCACTGGCCCAATGGCCTGTTCCAGAACCGGCAGCTGATCCACCCGCCCTTCCTGATCAATTGATGCGAAGAGCATTGGATTTTTGGAGTTCGATCGGTCACTTCTTGACTCTCCACGACAACGAAGCTAGCTCTGCGAAAGAAATTGATGATACTCTGGCTCGTTGTAGAACGCTATTGGACACCTATGAGAATCGCGATGTGATTTATTCCATTGCCATTGCCCGCCACATTGGACAGCGCTGGGCAGACTTCCCGCACAGCCTCCCTCAGCATGTCACCACCAACGAAAAGGATGCGGGAGCCAAACTTTATGTAGCGCAGAAATTCCTTGAGCAAGAAGCCAGCGGCAAGGGCACCACACAGGTTGTCAAGCGCATTTGCGGCATGGTTGTGCGGTCCTGGTACGTTTCCCGGGAGTAGTCGACTCTGCATTCACTTTGCTGGCATTGCGGCATTGGTGACATCCCCTTACGGTTGGTGATATCCGGCCATTGACTTCTTTTTCTTTTCTTTCTTCTTTCCCTACATGTACGGGCTTACATTTCCTCTTCGGTTTTTCACGCACCTTGTCCAATCGGCTCAGCGAAAGCTTTCATGGCATAGGAGTTTTTCTCGGTTCTCAATTCTCTCAGAAGCTAGGGAATGGCAGCATCACGGCGTTCTGGCTGCTTATCATTTCGAATCAAGTCTGGTTGAGGGTTTGGCTCTGGCATGCTTCGCTTCGAGGTGTCCTAATATGGACGACTAGAACCTCGAGGGATACACGTCCGTTGATCGAAGAATTACAGCGATCGATTTGATGTGTGCATTTTTAACACACAGTGACAAGTGTATCCAATCATCTACTCTATCATCAAAAAATCATGTACATATCAATAATGAGAGATAAGTACATTTCGCCAAATTAAGGCTGGCATAGTGCAAAATTCTCGTGATAGTCCCATTCAAAGGTCGGCTTGCTCGGGAACGGGACTCTTCAACTTTCCTGTTTCAATCGCAAGTCGCACATTTTCGATAGCCCACTCTTCCATAGCCGTTTGAGTCTACCAGAAATCAATCGGATTAGTATATGCCTGCCATGTTCACTTCGCTGCTGTAGAGTCTCACCTCGACGGTCCATGTGCCCATGTGCGGAACGAGAAGAACATTGGGGTTCCGGATAAGGCCCGGGTGAACTTTGGGCTCCTCCTCGAAGACATCCAAGCCGGCAGAGTAGACTTTGCCGCTATCGAGGGCCTGGACGAGGGCCTCTTCGTCCATGACCGCGCCTCGCGCCGTGTTGACAATGACGACACCGTCCTTCATCTTCTCGAACTCGGCTTTGCTGATGATATGGCGTGTGTGTTTCTTCTCTAATGTTAGGATAACCCACAGAATTGTCAAAAGCAGGATAGGAAACCTTACATTCAGGGGCAAATTCAAACTGATCACGTCACTCTTGGCCAGCAGCTCATCAAACGTCACATACTCCGCTCCGGCAGCCAGCTCCTCGCTCAACCGCCGGCGATTATGGTAGATGACCCGCATGCCGAACGCCTCGGCCTTCTTCTTGAGGTTGCGCCCGATTCCCCCCATGCCCAGGATCCCGAGGACCTTGCCCTCGGGGTCATGGCCGAGTGCGGGGAGGGGTTGGCCACGCCATTTCCCTTCGCGGAGGGCCTGCATGCCCGCGTTGAAGTTGCGCAGGGCCCCGATGATCAGGAACATGTTCACGTCAGCTGTGGCGTCGTCCACAGCTGTGGGGACATTGGAGACGCGCAGGGGGGGATTGCGAGCACTGCAGGCGTGGACGTCGACTTGGTCGTATCCTGCGCCTGGAGGGAGGTTAGATCACTGGGGTACCTTTTATAGAGGAGTGTGAGGTGAGCTTACCGCAGTGCGCTAGAAAAGTGATTGAGCTGGGGAGTGCGTTGACGAGTTCCTCATCGATGAAGCCGGTGATGGTGACGGAATCGAAGGTTCTGTATGCGGCGACGACGCCGTCCAGCTTGCCGGAGCGGCATTCCTGCAGGAACTCTGCGCGGTTTGTGGCGGTGGGAGTGACTAGTTCTGCGATCTCGGATAGCGATTGCCATGTCTTGTGTGCGCTGGATGGGAAGAGGCTGGGTCAGGAGAGTGATCTATAGAGATAGGGAGAGGCTAGTGCGTACTGGACGATGGATCCAAGTAGGAGGACCTTGGGTTTGGTACCGGTGGAACCCATTGTGAGGTTTCTGAGTGACTTCAAGTCAATCTGGGGATCTTTCTAAAGGAGAATTGAAGATAGATAAGCACGAGTTTGACTCACTTATTAGCGAAAAGCGTCGCACCTGGAATTATGCCGAGCGAGACTGTTGGCGGACAAGCGATGTCCGAGAGTATATCAGCCTACCAGCTGCGTCGATGTCTATGAGCACAATTGCCAGCAACAGAGCAGAGTCTTCGAGAAGAATATACACACAATCGTCAGAGGCCGTCAGAGATGAAAAGTAATAAAGAAAAAGTCCGAGGAGGAGAGAGTATATCGCCTTCATTCGGCCGTGAAAGATTGCAGTGGCCCACTTGATGTTATCATCGCAGCGCCTTCTCAGTATTTCTCCCCCGCACTATCCATCTCTAGCTATCTACGGAGGCCCCAGTCCCAACTCACCAGTCAAGATCTTCAAGGATTGACAATGACACAGAAAATGTCTGGATGAGGCAATCTTACCGATGTCGGTGGGATCCTTTCTGGTAAGTTCTGGACTTTCCCGAGTGAGAAAAGCTACCACATACTTTCCTGCGATATGTGAACGCCGCGTGGGGGTTATGCGGGGAGATCAGTACGAGCATCGGAATTAATTGCGAGGCAAAAGACATCAATCTGGACATGGAATGACCTCGAGACCAGCTGGTATTTGGCAGTCAATATTTCTCCGGGAACGTTAATGCTCCTGAAAAGCACGAGCATGCGCTGCCTGTCGCATTATCAGAAACCTGGTATTGGGATAGAGGCCAGCACTGTCTCCCTCATCGCTTGACCTGTTTTGAAGCCAAAGTTGACAGTCATATCATGTACATTCATAGTATCAGCTGCTCGGCTTGAATAACATCTAATTGAAGGCTCTCCCGACCTATCCCTCCACAAGCACTCGGGTCCAATCAAACTTCCGCCATCTTTTCTTGAACCCGTCCACTCTGCGATCGCCTCCTCGGTTCCAGCGGCCCTGTCGTTTTATGACCTCTGGGCCTAGATCGAGCATGCCTCCAATAACCTCGCGGGCAAACAGATCGCCGCGCGGCCAGCGGTGCTCATCCTCCACCACGTGGCCCAGTCCTCCGTCCAACTCAAACCAAACATGGAAGTAGGGCATCTCTTTGACCAGAGTGCGACGGAATGCATTCCGACCCAGTCCCTGCTTCGCCTTGGCAAGGGTGTCGATCAGCTTTCGGTGCTGCGTCCATTCGGAGTCTGCTGCGAGAATCGCTTCCCTAAAGAAGGCGGGTGATGTTTCTCCGAGACTGTACGGCAGTGGAACGGCTTCCATGGCAGCATGTCTCTTCCGATGTGGCTGAGCTGCGTTCTCGTAGAAGATGACATCGCGACCTTGATCGTGGTACATGCGAGTTAGACTCTTCATGAAATTCCGGATCTCTTCCCACTCATCGTCATCGCATTCCATCAGGTTGGTGCGATGCTGGATAGGAACTATGGTAGCGCATCCCTCGCTGAGCTCGGGTTCGGTGGGGAGAGTGAGATAGGTTCGGGTCGCCAAGGATATCACAGGAGCGATTGGGGGAGTGTTGGTATCTTCATGATGACAGAGCGGGCAGTTGTCCAAGATCCGGTTCATCTTTTGAAATTCGCTGATGGTAGCATTCTTGAGGTTGATGTCAGACCGATGCACCCTTTTGGCGAGTTTGGCGGCATTATCGTCCATGTATTCCAAATCATTCTAACTCAGTCAAATAAAATCAGCAAAAATTCATAGATGAATGAGTGAGGTGATGGACTGACCTCGAATTTCGAATCTCTGGCAATCCTTTCCGCCAGTCGTCTCCCATCTCCACCAAATTGATCGCGCGTCCGCCGCTCTTCGCGGACCATGTCTTCAATAGTCATATCCTCATTTTCCTCCAGCTGTCCTCGCTCCCGGCCTCTCCTAGTTTCGACGGGTTTGGCTTCATTTCTTTGTCCTGCAAGCATTCGGTTCTCCATAACTCCGAGCACTACAACATCGGACTCCTTGCGATTGGCCATCGCCGCTGCGGCCACATTGTAGCGCTCCTCAAGCTCTGCTGCTTCAGCCGATCCCTTAAGCTTTGCCCTCATCATCTGCGCTTTGAGTCGGTTGAGAGCTGTCAGGTCAAGGTGCTGAGTGGCGCCCGAAGGAGGCACCGTGTCGATCTTCTGACCTTGACCACGAGCTGCAAGCTCCTGTTCAGGATCTCGATAGTGTTCAAGAGGTTCCCTATGAACCCCTTGTTCAAGCTTTCTCTCCTGGAAGAGATCTCCTGTTGGCTTTTCCTTGCCCACGTAACCCTCGCCATACCGTGCGCGCCGGTCCAACTCGGCCTCTTCTTCACGCGCATCATCGAACGAGCGCAGATCGCCAAAGCGCTCAATTGCAACTTCCTCCACAGGTTTCCCACTCTCCTCTGCCTCCCGGTATACGCCTCGGAGCTTTGTCATTCTCCACTGGGAGCCAGCATCCCCGATAGTGTAATCCACCTCATGCTGTGCTGGCTTTTCCTCTACTTCAGCCAGACCTTTCTCATCCTTCAGATCACGGAGATGCTGGTTCAGCTCTCGGTCGTGTATCTTCAGCTCAAAGTCCGCTTGGAGCATCTTGGCTTTCGGTTCTTCCTCCAACCGTGTAGAGGCACGCCGGTGAACATAATCAACGTCGAGGGCGGATGGCGCTTCCATCCAAGCATCCCGCCTCAACTGCTTCGGCTCCTCCTGAACTATCTCTTTCACTGGAGCTGTAGATTCCGATTCATTGTCTTTACTCTCCCTCCTATGGCGTCGCTTGTTGGCATGATCCCGATCATCGGAGTGGTCGGTGGAATGGCGAGATCGCTTGTGTCGATGACCATTTTCCTCACTGTCACGCGCCTCCCGAGGGCGATCCGACTCTCGTTCTCTGGACCTCGACGAATGGCGCCGATGATGGTGATGATGACGATGATGCCTTGACCGTTCTTTGCTGCGATCTCGGTCCCGATCTCTGTGTCGATGTTTCTCTCTGTCGTCTCGTTCGCGCCGTCGCTCCTGATCTTCCGCAAGAGACTTCTCAAAATCGTCTAGAGTCATGTTTGATATCTGTCAAGCCGATTGCATAGAGCTTTCGTGTGGAAACGGAGCGGCCGCAGCGTTAAAAACACTAGGATGACGTCTGGGCGGTCCGAACTACGGGCTCCACCCGCAAGCAGATCTCCTCGAATCCCCGCGACAAAAGAATTTCTGCTTCGAACCACATCATTCACTTACATGCTCCCTTCTCCATCAAGCTAGTTATTTTTCTTAATTTGAAGAAGAATTTTTTTTATTGCTGCGATTTTGTGACAGTGCCCAGGACTGATTCGTATTTTATCCGTCCCTCATCATGGCGACGACTCCCGTGTCGGTGGTCTGCGTCGGGATGGCAGGTATATCATTCGACAGGGCGTTCTAGCTCGAAGGCCTGCTAGGAATGAGCGATAATTGCTGATGCCACTTTACTTTAGGCTCCGGGAAGACGACCTTCATGCAGAGAATCAACTCGTACCTCCATTCGAAGAAGAAGATCCCCTACGTTCTCAACCTCGACCCCGCTGTATACTCGGTCCCTTTTGAGAGCAATATCGACATCCGTGACTCGATCAACTACAAAGAAGTTATGAAGCAGTACAATCTGGGACCTAACGGCGGTATCTTGACATCATTGAATCTGTTTGCGACAAAGGTTGATCAGATTATATCATTACTGGAAAAGCGTACTGCACCCAATCCCGAAAATCCATCAGCCAAGCCTATCGAGCACATTTTGGTCGACACGCCCGGACAAATCGAAGTCTTCGTTTGGAGTGCATCCGGGAGCATCTTACTGGAGACACTAGCCTCTTCGTTCCCTACTGTCATCGCCTATGTCATTGATACCCCGCGTACGACTTCCACAAGTACCTTTATGAGCAACATGCTCTACGCCTGCAGTATCCTGTACAAAACAAAACTGCCAATGATCCTCGTGTTCAACAAGACAGACGTCCAGGATGCAGAGTTTGCGAAAGAATGGATGACCGACTTCGATGCATTCCAGCAAGCATTGCGAGAGGAGGAGGAGTCTGGTGCTTTCGGAGGGGAGGGCAGCGCCGCAGGATTCGGGGCAGGCAGCGGATACATGGGCTCGCTTCTCAATAGTATGAGTCTAATGCTGGAAGAGTTCTATCGCCACTTGAGTGTCGTGGGCGTAAGTTCCATGACAGGCGACGGCATTGACGATTTCTTCGAAGCAGTTGAAGAGAAGCGCCAGGAGTTTGAACGGGACTACAAGCCAGAATTGGAACGCAAGAAGAAGGAGCGCGAGGAAACCCAGGCAGCTCAGCGCGAGTTGGAGCTGGGCAAGCTGATGAAGGATATGAGCGTGTCCGGATCTTCGCGGAAGCCGCGTGCCGCGAACGAAGCTGAGACCGTCAGCGAAGCAGAGGAGGAGGAAGAAGCAGCCGCTGCAGCAGCAAGCAAGGGGAATCTGGAGCTTTCGGAGAACGATGACGATACCGACGATGACGAGGAAGGTGTTCCTCCAGCTGGTGACGAGGCGGGGCTGTCCCAGCGATACAAAGAAGCTCTCTCAGAGTCTCAAGGCGGCCCGAACGACGAAGATTTGAGCTTTGCACGGTATCTACGCTCTAGTAATATCAACCGATAGATATTTCGATCGAAAATTTACGATTAATGTCTTTTATTCTCTTTCGAACTTCCCTGCTGATCTCATCCTCCTCGGGTTTGTTACGGCGTTATCGTACTTATCATTCTTATCCAGCGGTATCGGCTTCCGCAGGCACGAAGGAACAATAAGATTGCGTAGCATATGGATCTACAACTTTATAACTTTATGAATATTCTGAAACTTGAATTTAGACAGGAAAAAAAGGGAAAAAAAAAAGAAAAAGAAAAAACAAGGATAATGTCTCCAATGCAAACAAGACAAAAGGCGTGCATTCCAAGCAAGCCATGATGCCATGTGGATGATGTCACACGGCTTCCACGCAGTATCAAACTGACGTATCACCGAATTGCTTCAGATCGCTTTCTCGAGGTACTTATACTGCACTTGGGAATAATATTCCGACGCTAAGACTTGCATCTATCTACAATTGACTCTTTTGTTGGGCTTTGAATACTGAATCCGCAGAGATCACAACAACATAAACAGGATCTGTACACCAAATACATAGATCATTTCGCATATCATGGACGTATGTGTTAGGGATGTGCTATACTCCTCAAGCACTTCTGGTAGCTGATATCTTGTCCTGTACTCCAGGTATTCTACTCTTACACGTACGCAACCGCGGGATGGCTCTCGCTACAAGCCATACCTTTGATTGGGATGCCACAGATGATCGCACGAATTATGCTAGAGGAAGCCAGACAGCCATCGCGTAAGCACCACCCTCAGCTAAGACATTCAGCAGGAACAGGAGCTAACCGTCGCAGCAATTGAGGTCTACTTCGCTCGCTGCCTTGGCTTCAGTCTGCTTACGATCGCCGCCTTGACCATCATGCTGACTGGTTCCATCCCTCTCAGCTCAGCGGTTTCAGAAGCAGTCTCAACCGAGGACTCCGACCCTAAGGCTCCGTATGCCGTTCCTACGTTGGTAGTAACGTCCGTCTACCACGCCATTTCGGCCTTTTATACGTACACCTGGTATACCACCACCGACCAAGTGGTCTTCGCGGTGGCCATGGTGGGATACTTTGCCGTCGCGTCCCTTGGGTTGTGGTGTACGCTTTTTGCAAGCAGCCATGGGAAGATCAGTCGCAAGACGGGAGCTGACAAGAGGACTACGGGGCACCCGTTTGACAACAAAGTGGCAGAGAGGAAGCATGTAGAGAAGAGTGAATAAGGATCTGACATGGTACTGAGACGACGAGATATCTGTCGAATTTGGCGATGGGGTCAGCATCGGAGGATGGTTCCGACTGGATATTGCTCGTTGTACTTGACCAGGGCAATGGTGTCATCTCTCTCCGAGGCCTCTCCATACTATCTTTGTCCTTAATTTTAGCCATATTCATCCTTGTACATTAAAGTAGGTCTTGGCCGCAGGGTAGCCGGCGTTTTTGTTGCCAAACGTTATTACCTAGTGTTTCTTCGTCATTCACGAAAATAACAAATGCAAGGGTTCAACTGTAGTACAGGCCTTATCTCTGAGACATTATTCAAGTATACATGCATGCCGTCATCTTCACAAGCATATATGCATATTGCAACATATAAAATGGGATAATAATAATAAGCCCCAACGGATTCCCGGTGGAACAGGACGTGCCAAGTCGGCATGCTGCACTGAGAACTCTTGGCCTTTCGCCCACAAGGCACAATCACCCCCCATGATCCCACTCTGCAATCGGACCTGGCCGACTGGACAGCGCCCTTATCGAGATCACGAGGTCAAATGCGACTTGACTAAATCACCAGACATGCTAAGCTATTGGCCAAGCCGGAGAAGGCGCCCGCGAATCCTGCTTGCCCAGACAGGAACTCCCTCGGCGCTCTACGTCTCACAGGGTACTTACTCTATATCTCTGGGGTTCGGGCCCTGAATCTACCATCAAGAATCATTATAATTTGCTCTTAATCTATCTCACGGTATGGTCCCTTAATGCCAAGGCCCAGCGCTCCTCGGACGCCCGCCGGCGAATAATGATACCGGGCTATCTAGGCTAGCCACAAAGGTCAAAAAGACACTGCTTACGTCCACCAATTCCCAGTCTGCCATTATCACTAGCCGAGACAATGTGGAGAGGGGAAGTTGGTCGTCCCCTCGTTCGACAGTTACCCCGAGCCCTGGTTGGCGTGCTCGAGTCAGTGCAAGAGTCACCTCGAGCGGTTCGAGTGTGTTGCCCTCGAACCATGACTGCATCAGGAGATCAGTAAGACCACATGTGCGCACGTATGATATATGTGTACTACCATCGTCCATAAAGCCAGCCGGCGAGATTTCCAGAGAAACGGTATCTACGCGTCGTACAGGGCGCAATAGTAAGGTTATCTGCCTACAAGCCAGCACCGCTGGCTGCTCGATTGGCGTCTACTGGGCCACCAGTCTAATGCAAACGTTATTACGATCTGCAGGCCCATTAAGCATGTTATCATGTGCTTTTCTCCCTCTTGCCAATCTCAGGCGACTGGGTCCCCCGTCTAGGGGGGACCCTGGCTCGCCGTTATCAGGCTGAGCCACCTAGTCAATATCCTTATCTCCAGTGCGTGCAGAAATGCCAAGCAAGAAATCGCGTGAGTTTGCCAAGTACCCTGGTAGGGTCACATCCGTCTCTGCAGACGAATCGCTTGACCCCTCCTCCCCGAAGCTTTGCCCGTGGGACGGGCCTCAGTCGGCACAATGGCGTGAGGAGTCGCTGAGAAAGCCAAGACACGACATATTACCTTCCGTAAGCAAAAGGTAGGAGCAATAGCATTCTTGGCCGCTATTTGCGCATCTAATGAGAGAATTCTCTTGTGCTCTGGGCGTTCTTGCACGAATCAGCGGCTTCAATTACTATTCTTCTTGGTCGACGTCTTCTTTCTGATGACCCATCGATTTCCTGTCCCGGACTCGGTCATGTCGAGCTGATGAAGATCATATCCGTCATCTGCATAGTCCATCTCATCTCACGCTCTCCGCAATGCATTATCTGGCTCTCCGACGGTGTGCGATGCAGAGTTGCAATGTTACCCTGTTAGTTCCCACTGCACTCTCTGGAATGTCTCCATCCTTGTTCGCGGTGGTGACTGGGAGATGCAGAGGCATGAAAATGGCACAAGTGCTGAAGAACATGAACCGAACACGGAGAGAGAAAAAGTTATAAATACCTGCCTGTCCTCCGGAGATCTGTGTTCATCAGACCATTCAGTCCCACATCTCCCAGCCTGATCCGGTATCCAAAGTCTTCTCGGTGTCTTCGCCATGCTTTCTATCAAACGCACTTTGCTGCTCCTTGGAGCTGTCCTGCCAGCCGTGTTTGGCGCGCCTGTCCAGGAAACTCGTCGTGCTGCTCAGAAGATTCCTGGCAAGTACATCGTGACCTTCAAGCCGGGCACCGATGCAGCTACCATTGAGTCTCACACTCTTTGGGCCACTGATCTCCACAAACGCAACCTGGAGCGTCGCGATACCACCAGCGGCGAAACTCCCGTCGGTATCGAGAAGAGCTACAAGATCAAGGATTTCGCCGCCTACGCCGGCTCCTTCGATGCTGCTACCATCGAGGAAATCCGCAAGAGCGCAGATGTCAGTACTCTTCAGAACTCCAGCATTTAATAAGATCACTGACTTACAAGCGCACAGGTTGCCCATGTTGAGGAGGACCAAATCTGGTACATTGATGCCTTGACCACTCAAAGGGGCGCCCCATGGGGTCTGGGCAGCATTTCCCACAAGGGACAAGCAAGCACCGACTACATCTACGATACCAGCGCCGGCGCTGGCACCTATGCCTACGTTGTCGACACTGGCATCAATGTCAACCACGTCGAGTTCGAGGGCCGTGCATCGCTGGCATACAACGCCGCTGGTGGCAGCCATGTTGACAGCGTCGGCCACGGAACGCACGTTGCTGGTACCATTGGCGGCAAGACCTACGGAGTGGCCAAGAAGACCAACCTTCTGTCCGTCAAGGTCTTCCAGGGCGAGTCTTCTAGCACCTCGATCATTCTTGACGGTTTCAACTGGGCTGCCAACGACATCGTGAGCAAGGGTCGTACTACGAAGGCTGCGATCAACATGAGTCTTGGTAAGATGGACCGGACCGTCTTGCTCGTTTGACTGGATTTGAAAGGAACCGCTGCTGATGGATAATGACAGGCGGTGGTTACTCCTATGCCTTCAACAACGCTGTTGAGAACGCTTTCGATGAAGGTGTCCTTTCTGTCGTCGCTGCTGGAAACGAGAACGTATGTATCCCCGGTCTTAGAAAACTTACAAATGAGCATTGCAAGTGTAGTCGGACTAACATGTTGTGCCAGACTGATGCCTCGAATACAAGCCCTGCTTCCGCTCCTAACGCTTTGACTGTTGCCGCGATCAACAGGAGCAACGCCCGCGCCTCCTTCTCCAACTATGGCTCCGTTGTCGACATCTTCGCTCCCGGTCAGGATATCCTTTCCGCCTGGATTGGCTCCAACACTGCCACCAACACCATCTCTGGTACTTCCATGGCCACCCCTCACATTGTTGGCCTGTCCGTTTACTTGATGGGTCTCGAGAGCCTCTCTGGCCCTGCTGCCGTGACCTCTCGCATCAAGCAGCTGGCCACCAATGGTGTTGTCACCAACGCTCGGGGCAGCCCCAACAAGCTTGCTTACAATGGCAATGCTTAAGCTTGTGCCGAACGGCTGATGGTTGACAAGAGACTGCGCAGGGCGAGTCTTACCCGATGGATGATTGGGAGAGTAGGCGGGCACGGAGGATTTTCTCCGCAGGTTGATGAATCTATGAGTCCTAGAGTTATATAACAAAGCAACGGAATGATTTGCGTGATTTGATGCTTGACCCTGTAAGCAAACAATCTTTTATTCGGCTTGCCTGCAAGTCGAACGAAATCTAATAATATGACATGGGACGGAATGAAGTCACACTTCAACTATGTCGGCTAAGGTAAGTAAACGACCACTCGCCTGCAAGGTCTTTCGCTCCAGATGACGCTACGCTCAAATCCTCATACATTACACTCAAGGACAGGACCGCAAGACTGGCGATGACGAACAGTGTAACGAGCATGCCAAGGAAATGGGAAGAGCATATCCATCCGTGAAGAATGTTGATCGTGCTGAACCTTCCGACTTTCCAAATAAAGCATGCTAGCAAATGGCCCACACTCACACGACGAGAGCTGGGTATCCTTGCCCGGTGCCCAATGAACAGCTCGATATCAATAGGCTCAGGAATGCGCATTGAGGGAGCGCTTACCTCATGAGAAAGGCGTCGCATACCTCCCTAGAACCCTGCTCTGAAGATAGCAACATCCTGCTCGTACGTCGTATCCCTGGCTCCGGTGCTCTGATCTGAAGCCCTTCAAATGCGTCTAGCTCTCATGGATGTATCTCGTTCACGGGATCCTTTGCACCTGAATCTCGAATTCGGTATTCCTATGACTTGATCTCTTCCTGATGCAGGCCACAATCGCAATTGCCGACGAGAAGCTGAGCCCGTTGAGCAACCCGGACTCGCTACAGTTCCATCTTTCCCAATATGGGCTAAAAATGACCACCGATGAGCTTTATGTCCAATGGGCGATAGGCAACCGTCGACATCCTCGGAATTGGGATGTTTCTCGGAAGATCTACGATATCAGCCTGATCTTCTTCCTCGAGTTCTTCACGTATGTGCCTGTCTGTCTGGGTTAACGTTATCTGTGCTAATTTGAAGAGCGTATCAGAACAGCTGTTAGCACTTCTGGTGTATGTTTCCTTCAAGCACTTGTTTACCAGACCATCAACTTATCCCGATCATCTACCTAGTCAACCGCCGCCGGAGCTGCAGCTGCTGAATATAGCTTGGAGAAGACAAAATCCATATTCATATTCGTATCAGTGTTCGTTACCTGCCTCACCTTCTGAGTCATTCCAAGCCATTTGTGACAGTGGATGTGCTGGCCGATGTCATTATTGACGCGCAATAGGTATCTTCTTGGGCAAGCATTCGGTGGTATCCTCTTTCCACCCTACTCTGAAGCTTTCGGACGCAAGAAACTCTACATCATCAGCACTGCGTTGTACAGCATCAGCTGTCTCGTCGTAGCCGCCGTTCCTTCACTTCCTGGTGCGATTGTGGGCCGCTTCGTCAGTGGGTTTTTATCGGCGATTCCCACCACTGTGGTAATAGGCAGTATAGAGGATATGTTCAACGCTCGCGACCGGGTTTGGATGATATGTATCTGGGCCGTAACAAGCAACCTGGGTCTTATCGTGGGGCCAATTTTGAGCATCTACATAGTTGCAGATCTGGACTGGTAAGCGTTACTTGACGATTGATGGCCGAGAGAGTGCTGCTAACGGACTGGCTTCAAAGGCGTTGGCTATTTTACATTGCGGCCATCGTAACAGGTCTCCTTACCTTCCTCCTTCTCACCATCCGAGAATCCCGCCCCTCGCTGTTGCTGGCAAGAGAAGTTGCACAGCTCCGCAAGGCGACAAAGGTTGAGTCGCTGGAAGGAGTAAACCCAGATCATACACCGGATCTGCATAGCTTTGCGCGGCTTGCACTATCTCGGCCTGTACTTCTTTTCTGCACCGAACCTATCGTGTTCATAGTGTCTTTGATAAGCGCAATCTCAATTGCACTGGTTTATCTTTTCACGGAAGCATTGCCTCCCATCTATGAATCCTTTGGTTTCAGCCCCCGACAAGCCAGGTTACCCTTCATCGCTATCGGAGTTGGGCTTAGTCTTGGCTTGCTGACTCGCTGCCTTGACTTGTACATCATCGACCAGCACCGGCAGCAGGGTCGCGTCCTGCTCCCCGAGCACAAGCTGTTGGGTCTCTGGTTGGGAGCACCTATCCTCGCGGGGGGACTATGGGTCTTCGCCTGGACCATTCCCCCCGGCGTGAAAGATTTGCATTGGAGCGTCTCTGTGATTGCGCTGTTGTTGGTCGGATACTCGCTGACCGAGTTAGACTATGTCCTTGGGGGCTATCTCACTGACAGCTATCTAAGCTACGCGTCGAGTGGGTTCTCGGCCCTCAGTTTCCTTCGATCGATCCTATCGGCTGTCTTTCCGTTAGTCTCGCCCCATCTGTTCTCGGCTCTAGGCGCAAATCTTGCTGTGACCGTGCTGGCAGCCATGGCAACTATCTTCTGCATTGTTCCGCCCCTGTTCACGCGATACGGCGAGAAGCTTCGGGCCCGGAGCGCGTTTGCCAAGCAGAGTTTAACCATGTATCGTCAGTATAGTGTTGACGAGAATGGATATTGACATGTCGAGTCTTGAGGAGCATCGCTATTGGACGCCATTGTGCAAATTCGAGCACTGGACTTCAAGGCGGCAGGAGGAGACTGATATAGGTCAAACAAATATCAATTGGGATTTTATTTTGATACGAGGCAAATAACGTGGAGTTGTTCTGTTGATATGAACTGTCAATTGTAGACCTGACTAGTTTGCTGGTGGGTTTCCCTGTCACAATATCCGATAGTTGCTTTTTCTTTTTTGAGCTGTTTGATTTCACCGTGACAACAGATTCGGTAGAGTCCCACAAATGGGAAGTGAAATCAAAGCCATTGCGCAGCTTTTGAGAGAGGCATGTATAAATATAGATTCATCCTCTGTGGCATGTCTGTAGCAACTCTGCAGCAATATAACTCTCCGTCATATTTTCACTAGTATCAGGCTCTCCACATCAACACGCCGCTTCAACTTCCCCACCAATTCCCACTTCCGCTCCTCCAAAAGCAGCACTCGACATGATCCGGACTCGCTAATCCCGCCTTCGTGCTTTGATGTTCCGCTCGAGACATGGACGGCCCGGATCTTCAGCGATTCCGCGTCGATTCTCACACTTCTGATGAACAGCCCCGATCGCTGTCGTCCCTCGCAGACGACGCGTCCGCTTTAGCTGCAACCCAACAACAGCATCACCTGTCACATACACAGGAGCTCGCAGATCCTCAGGAGGCGCAGTCGCTTCAGCCTCTACAGTCTGCGCTCGAACACTCCGATCTCCATCTCCATCATCCGCAGGAGCAGCGGCACCATCAAAATGCGAGTCATCCGCTCAATACACCGGCGGCTATGCGGCCGTCGCGACCTAGCGAGTCGGTTAATACGGAGCTGATATCTCCTCAGCAGTTTAACGAGAAGCTGCATACCTACCACCAAACGTCCCGAGAGCACACATTCCCGGGTAGCCTTTCGGATGGCCAGCAGATGCAATCCTGTTTATCTCACGGCGGCGATCAAGATGCACACCACGAGCAGGTGCTGTCGCAAGTACGTTCGGATCTTGCGAATACCGCTGTTGAGTGTAATGGTAATGGCGCCGACGATGATGGGCACATGCGCAACGCCGGCCTGCAAGTATCGCCGTCCTTTCCGCATCATTTGCAGCTACAGCCGCAAAGCGATGGTTACTCTGTGGCTCCGGAGCTCTCGAAACAGGATGGTTGTCTGAAGGACATGAAACTCGTCCCTGATCCTCCGGACCTCGAATACTGGAGGGAAAAGCTATTCAACGTGGACGAGACGATCACCTTGACTGAAGACCAGTACGTCTACGCAGTTTTAATTGAATCTCACACCGAGGTATCTAACCGCTTGCCCTGCAACTAGATTCCGAACCTACTTCCCGCACGTCGACAACGTCTACTCCCACCGCTCCACACAACGCTACAAGCGCAAACCCTTCGTCTCCCACTACTGGGACTGCAGACTCAAAGGCCGCCCGCCCGGGACCCCCAAATCCGATGACCCGAACAAGAAGAAGCGTAAACGCACCGCCCGACAACGAGACCTATGCGACGTCAAGATCAAAATCACCGAATACTTCCCCGGGTACGGTATGGCCGCTGTATCGGACTTTGCGGTGAACGGGCCCGAGACGTCCTTTCCTTCCTCGGAGTTTCTGCCCAGCGCGAACTCGTTGTTCCATGAGTCGTCGGCCTTGGGACAGAGGAGGGACAGCCAGCCGTTCGGCGTGCTCACGCCGAATCCGACCTTACCTGAGGGTCATCCCGGGGCGAATGGAGAGAGATTTTTCACGATCCAGCGGGTCAATGGCAATGGTGCGAATGGGAAGAATGACGGGGTAGGCGGAGGCCATCGGCATACGTTGGAAGAGAGCGACCGGGTCAAGAAAAATAGTGTTCAGCGGTATTTGCTGAAAGAGGCCAAGGAGAAGAAGAAGGCAGTCGCAGTAAGTGTGCGATCTATTCCTTTCTACTACCTTAGTTGTCAGATTTGCGCTGTGTGACTGTCATGCGTTGGCGTGTGTGATTCCGCTATTTACGTCACTGCTGGATGCCGGACAAAATGACATCCAGCTTCCCCGCTTGGCCCAGCTGCCACAACTGAGACTCGTCCACGAGACGATTGCTTGATTGAAAAGAGTATTCCGATTCAAAAAATATCTTGAGACTAACCAAAATTTTAAGACCAGAACGATGCCCTCCCAAAGTGAGGCCCAACAAAAAACATACCACACCAAAGCTACTGGTTTAGCGGCCTTGACCGCTATAAATCATTCCCATGAAGCAGAATTCAAACTGTTCGGGAGTTGCTTCTGGTATGTTTGAGCATCAATTCTTCCAGTCCACTCCCAGCTAAACAAAGCATATTCTAGCCCTTTTGTACAACGCGTTTGGATAGCCTTGGAAATCAAGGGTATCCCATATCAATATATCGAAGTAGATCCATATCAAAAACCTCAATCTCTATTGGAGGTGAACCCCAGAGGCCTGGTGCCAGCGTTGCGGCACGGTGACTGGGGATCCTATGAAAGCTCGGTTCTGCTCGAATATGTAGGTTTCGACCCACACATTCCTTTCTCGGGGAAGGCCGTCATCTCTTAACCAGGACTGCAGCTCGAAGATTTGGAGGTTGGTCCACACCTTCTGCCGCCTGGCGATGCGAAGTTGCGAGCTCACTGTCGGCTCTGGACCGATCATGTAAGTAACGCGTGGTCCGACATTAGTTTCCAGACCGGGTGCTGAATGGCTGCAGATCAATCGTCACATCGTGCCCAGCTTCTATAGGGTTCTCCAGGAACAGGAGGAACAGAAGCAGACGGCGAATATGCAGGAGCTTCAAGACGGTCTCAAGACGCTAATTACGGCTGCCAGTCTCGAAGGTCCATTTTTCCTGGGACCGACGATCTCTTTTGTGGACGTCCAGATCGCCCCTTGGATCCTCCGGCTAAGCCGGGTGCTCAAACCGTACCGTGGCTGGCCAGACCCCGAGCCTGGAAGCCGGTGGGCCGCATGGGTTAATGCGATTGAGGCCAATGAGCATGTCAAGGCGACAACTAGCTCTGACGAATTGTATCTCGACAGTTATGAGCGATATGCCCGTGAGTATATAATCATGCCGTGACTGGCCCAAGACTGACATCCCGCAGAAAATCGATCCAATACGTCGCAGGTTGCAAACGCAATTAACTCTGGAAGGGGGTTGCCATGATTCTTCAGCGAGCAAGGGGTGGTCCTGTCATTAAAGACATATCCCCATACGAATGACGCAAGGCTGCGCCCCGGACGTCGCGACGTGTTGTGATCAAGTGGCCTTAGCGCCTCTGTGGCCTGCTCTGAAACCACCTCGTCCACTGGCATCTGGCCCTCTAGGGCTGCGAATGGGTTGCCGCGGAGATTGTGGCTGGTCATTCATTACCCGCTCGCCAGCTTGCTGTCTCTCTTTCTTCTGCACGTAGGTTGAATTGGGTTTGGAGGAATATCCGGGGTCAAAGAGCTGTTTTGACTTCGTCGAGGATGCAGAAGAGTCTCTCTTGTCTCTGTTGTTGTCTCTGCCGTTGCCGCGGCTTTTCCCCTTTCCTCTGCCCTCAAACTGTCTGGGAGGAGTCGCGCTTCGTGGTGACGATGCACCCGAGGTGGTTGCAGACGGACTTCCAAACAATCTCTCTCGCACTTCCTCATACTTCCGTTGTTTTTCTTCCAAGTTCTTCAGAGCAATGGCATGCCGTTCTTCTGGAGTCGGTTCTGGCCGTTTCTGGTCGTCATCTGAATCCTCCAGGCTATCATTGGTCGCCAGACCGAGCCGACTGATTCCCGCAGTCGCTGAAGAAACTCCGCTGGAAGATGACTGGCGCGTCATCAATTGAGGCGTGCGGCTGAGTAAAGTCACCGCTGGTTTGAAATCCTGCTTCAAAGGGACATCGGAACGAGCCTCTAGGTAGTGGAAAGTTTGCGGAGATTCACTATCACATAATCAACACATAAATATTCAATTGAGTTTGATCGTAGAGAGTGTATGCACGCACGCTTCGGCCCATAGCTGCCGATTGAACTCGGCCTGTTGCGCCCTGCGCTGCGCCTTGGTGACTTTCGAGGATACCTTCTTCTCTGGAGGAGTAGGGGTTGGATCATCGGCTAATTTCTGAGAGAAATTTTCCGGTCAGACGGTTCTTGACGAGCGGACCCATATGTAGGATGGTTTTGCACGAATAACACTGCTATTGGAGATGGAAGACATACATCTGCCTGTTTTTCCCAGTCATCTTCCCAAGCATCGGGTGAGCCAGCAGTAGGCTTTGCGCTCATATTCACACGGCGGGAATGGAGTTTGACTTGGATTGACCACCACAGCACGGATGTAGGCGACTAGTGAAGGTCTAGTGGTGTAGACGGAAGCAAAAAATGGGGCGAGGGACACCAATTCAAATCCAGCCCAATATGTCCATTGATAGCGGTCTTGACTCCGACAGTTGTTGCGTGAGAAAAAGGGAGTGAGTAGCAGCGGGGAAAGCCAGCGAAGACAGGAAAATCATTGTTGCTTGATTAGTTAAACCGCGGCGGAGCCCAGGCGTCTCTACTCCGCCGACAGCTGCATCTATACCAACGATCACCGACTGATCACCGACTGTTTGCCAGGATCATCTTCATTTGCGTGCTTCTGGAAATAATCTACTATGCCGACTGGTAAGTTCTATCCTCCGATGCGTTCCCACCATCCCTTTCATAAACCTACGCCTCCGCACCCAGGACGTCTTAATAGCTGCACGACTCGCTTTGCTAATAAAGCACAGATCTGGACGGCGACTCGCAAATGGCCTCATCCCCCGAATCTTCTGTCGGCTCGCCGGCCGGCTCCCGCACGCCTACGAACAACAATAGTCTCAATGACTCCGCGTCGGGATTTGCTGGTACTTCCGAACTATCCCCACCAGGCTCGCAGACACAGAACTTCTCTGAAGTCACGGAGATGGCCACACACGAGAAGAACAGACCTTCAGATTTCTCGACACAGGTCGCTGGGCAGCAGCAACAACAGCAGCAGCAGTCGCAGCAGCGACAACCCGGGGCACGGTGGATGAACAAACGGGCGGAGGAAGAGTACCAGCGAGCGATGGAGTATATCGTCGATAAGGATTTTAATCTGGGTAGGTTGAGCAACAGTGCATTACTTGCTCACTGTCATGTTTCCTCTGGTACTTGTGATAGAGAATGATGGCTAATGGTATGCCTAGATGAGTTCGGTGACCCTTTCGATGACCGAGATATGGAGGAGCCGGTATTCTAGGGTTTGCGGTGAATCTACGGGGCCAATTTTATCTGTCTCTTGCTTAAGGCGATTCTAGAGACAGTAGTTTACGACCTTATGAGTTATGCTTACCGGGTATGGCCCAACTAGCCTCTTCATGTACTTCGACCACAATCGCTAACCAGTAAGCCAGAATTGAATGATATTCGCTATGGCCTTTTCTTAGAGCTTTTCATTGCCGTGTTAGACCGACTCCATTAGTTTAACGTCGAAATCTTAAATAGTTCTTTTGTTTGAGTGAATGCGTTGTTGGCAGTGAGCATAATCCAACGGAACTTGCCTAAGCTTAGGCTTGACGCTGCCGGGAAAGCTCATTTGAGACTCGGATGTGATCCGGTAGATAAAGGCAGTGTGCTCGTGGTGTGTCCTTGTCAATAGTCTCAGTCTAGCGCTGCGAAAACAATGCTTCCTTGACTTGGTTGCTGTCAAGTGACATATAGTCATACTATGCAAGCTGAAAGCCGAGCACCTCGACAATGACAAGCCCGCTCCTGTCATGGAAACGACGGGTGTAGTGTGTCGTAGTACAGAGTCAAGTAGACGAGGCGACACCTGAGATTCTGAGTTTTTATACCACTATTATGCGTCTTCCAACAAGATTATGGTGCTGGAAGGCAGCCGTGCTGTGCTGCTGTCCGACTTGTCGATTTTCTTCCTGGGTGTCTCAAGGCATAGGAGGGTCCATCTTTCCTTCTTCACCTATACATGAAGTAAAGGATGATCAAGTCGCCGTCAGTACGGAATAGAAAGAGAGATCTAACCCATATCCAGTGAACCTCGGCGTCTCTAGGTGAGCTGGCCGTATGTATGTCGGAGTTTATCTGATAAAGCGTTGGCACAGCAACGGTCCGCCCACCGCCAATCAACACGTCGGTCGGGCTTAGTTTTTACCTTTCATTATTATGATTTCTTTCATCTCGGCCTTGACGCGTATTTGTATTGCTTAGGATAGATGGTTTTCTTCTCTATCAGCGTCGCATCTATGCTTCAATTATTAAGCTTGTATCCTATTATTGCAGTATTCTAGAAGCTCGAATCTCTACATTGCATTCCCCGTCGTCTTACAGTTGAGCTCCGTCACGGCGTCAACATTCCTCGGGACCCCAAGCAGCCATGGCCACCAGTCATGACCCGTCCCATCAATCGGGCCCTCTGTCGCGAGCATGGTGAGTTACTTCTTTTGTCCCGATAGACATTCCTGTAATTACGATGCGTCCTTTAATCGGGGAAGAGTTGAAGAATTCCCACTGCCCCTTTTCCGTCCCTTGCCATTACTCCCAGAGACCAAGGTACGATCGCTAATACGATTGCGACTGTGTGCGCCAATTGCGCGCCCTTTCGCTGGATTGAGTTTTATAGCCAGCTTCAGAATCAGGACGAAAAGTTCAGTTTCACGCCCGTCAAGGCCGCCGCCGCCCCTCGTCTATGGGACCGGAAACCGTCGAACGCGTTCCTTGGGCGCTCGAAGTCGCGGAAAGTCTGGAAGCGCTTTCGTTCCTCCTTTAACAGCATGAAAGCTTTACAACGTCTCGTCACTGCGTCGCACGAGGACGTCGATGAAGACCTGTTCGCCGAAATAAACTTGTCCAGGAATCTGGGGTTTGTCCGTGGTGTCAAGCGACGGTGCTTTGGGCTGGAGGATGAGAGTCAACCGGACAGGGCGGTCCTGCGAGGACGTTCGTTCCTTGAGACGAAATGGGAGTCTGAAGCGACGGGGAGAAGACGTATGCATGCTTGCTTGATATTTGGTTTAGCCAGGTGACTATTGGACACGCGCTGATGGACTACAGGGAAACTACCTACGAACCATGCCGACTTTAATGATTCTCAAGCGGAGCCAATGGATATGGATGAAGAGGAGGAGGGAGGTCACGCTGCGGCTGACGAGGATGAGCCACGGGACGCGGCCACGTCAATCGCCGAACAGGACACGGACGCATCTTTTGACTCGACCCCAGACACTCTCACAGACTCGGCTCTTTTCTCAGCGAATCTCCACGCGCTACATGGCAAGTCCGTCATTGCAGATGATTGCGCTGGAAACAACTACGATTTCGAGATAAATGCCACCGGCGATGTCGCTCAACCTGACCCCGCACTTGATACCAGTATAGCGAGTCTTCATACCGTAACCAATATTGCCCCAGATGCAGCCGTGGATACACATATGACGGATGATCGACAAGATCTGTCAGTCCAGACAGCAGACTCCACAATCGCGGTAGAAGTCACATCGGAGCAGGGCCTAAGTGTGCAACAAGAGCCCACTCTGGTACGTTCAGCACTACGCAGCTCGCTGGGTGTGGAGGATGCCGAGTTGCTCAATAACTTCCTATCCAAGGCCAAGGCAGCTCGCGCCGCCAAAGCCGCAGCTATGACTATGCAGGATGTGCCCACAGAACAAGCCTGCCAGGAAGTGAGTGACGTACCAACTCCACAGGCTCGACGGGCTCTGGAAGAGCTGGACGCCAATTCTCCCTCGCCATCAAAAGTCCAGTTGTCTCCAGTCAAAGCGTCTGATCCTGCAGATAGTCCTGGTCGGGATGATCAATCACGGAAAAGCGTTGATGCCCGAGAGGACGAAAATCAAGCATCCAGCCCGGTCCGCCGAAGTTCGAGGCACCGTGCTGCCAAAGTTGTCCCCCAGACGACTACACCTACTCTTCGGACCCTGACTCTTCGTCGCGCCAAGGGGACGGAGTTCGTCTTCCTGCAGCGCACAGAAGCCCAGGAGCTTGCGCTGGCGACGCGTCGAAACACTCGTCACAACAAAGGAGATGCGGTCATGCCGAAATACGTACTTCAGGCCTTGGCGGAACAATCGCAGAAGACCAACCTCGAGGTCGATGATGGCAAAGCTACAGACCCTGGTCGGAAGCGCACAGGAGCCAAGAAATATGTGACATGGAACGAGGAGCGCCTGGTGCAGTACCAAGGGGAGGACAGCAGTAAGCGAGGGGAGCGGAAGCGCAATGACGTCGCTTTGAGTCCGACGGTGAAGGGCATCGATAAGCAGAAGGCAGCCAGTAATCGCAGTACCCGGTCCCAGACAGCTAAGACCGGTGATGATGAAGAAGTGGCTGCATCAACTACTGCACCTGCTACTGCAGCTCCCAAGGCGCGGCGTGTGCGGCGGTTAGGAGGGACAAAGAGTAATTCCAGTCTTGTCGCGGCCGCAGACACGAAGAAAGCGTCGCTTCTCCCGACTCTCAGCACTGGCAGCAATGTTGAGAAGCGCAAGAAATTGATCCCCAAGCGGCCCAGCGCTGTTGCAACGGGTACTCCCGTTTCGAACAAGATACTACCTTGCGGCACCAGCGACGATAGGAGCTCGTCCGACTCTACAAGCGGTAGCGCCCCGCGAATAAGATCCAAGAACATTCTCAAGGCACATGCTGGATCGACACCGATGCCGAGACGTATCCGTCCCCGCCCTTGACTGTGCACTTCAACTCTATCGTTATTTCAATACTTGATCCTCCTTTGGAGGCTGTACATAATCTAACCGCCAATCACTTGATTACGGGATTTGCGAGGCAAATGGACTGGCGAACCGGCGTTTTTGTATTTCTGTTGACTTGTCAGTGGGTAAGTAAGGCGTTATGTGTAAGAGACACACCTTGTATGAGTTCATCTGCAGTGGTTTGTTGATCTGTTGATCTTCAACCCTGCTTTCATGTGAATATTACCGCCATCACTTCGGTTTAGTTTCTGTGGTGGTAAATGGTTATCAATTGTCTGTCATGACGTGACGATCATCTTACAGTGTTGCATACCACTGAAGAATTAGTCAACTACGCAGCTACCACCTGGGGGAACTCGGGGTTGTGTTCATGAAGATCTCGCTTAGCCTCCGATAGTCCAGCGTAGTTTGTTTAGTGCGGGGAGAAGAGATGCGTCGCATAGTCATTTGTTGGATCATGTTTATCACCATTATCGTATATGCCGAGCATTACCGACGATTGTCTCCGTAGATCCGAGTCCTAGTAAGAGAGGATGAACTGTGAGGTCAGATGGCATGCAAGTAGTGCCTAATATAGAAGGCAAGTCGGCAGCAAGTGGGCAAAGGTACGGTCAAACCAAGGTGACGGCCATGCTCTTGGCTGAATCTTGTCATTAATATCGTGTCAGCAATTGACTTTCGGTAATTAGTTAATACCCTTTTGTCTACTTAGAAGAAGGTTTGCCTGCGGCAGACTGCAGGTTGCATTCTTCTGATGCATCCTATGCCTGCCCTGCAGTATTTGTCTATGTCCGAGCGGGAGCATCAACATCAACATCAACATCAACATCAACATCAACGGTGAACTAGCAGTAGCCATACTGCATCTACACAGCCTGGAAGGAGAGTAAGCTCTCATCCTTCTTGGCCTAACAGACGTACCGAAACTCGTCTCACTCTCCAGAAAAATCACTCAAGGGATGGGATCAACCACTCAAAGCAACCTGTGAGTACCTTTGTCTCAAGTATGGTTCATTATCAACAATTCGTGGATGGACAAATCATTGTTGGGACCATGTGGATCCATATGTTCCTGTTCATTAGGGGAAATGATACCCATATCCATATCCATATCAATTCCGTTGATAACCTTCAGCGTGGGCTATGAGTAGGAGTGTTTACCATCCAAGGAGGTGGACGGAGTAAGTTAGATGACAGGCCATAGGAACAGTAAGGACCTCAGTGATCCACTTAGCCCAAATCCTTAGCTCATAAACCTCGTACAGACGTCATGGCCTGCTTCCGTCATTCCTCAAACAGTTGTCCTATTCTAGTCTACTTACTCCTAAGGGGTAGGGTAGGGCTACAGCCTTTATTGGCATTATTGCTTCTTAGGTATGTCTCAAGTCAAGATCCACGGGCTAAACTCGGTCTTTCCCGTTTGGGAAATTCAGTGTTTAGGGCTTTTCCGTTTTTGCCCACCGGGCGTGGCTGAGTCCCGGGATTTTCCGACTCATTACACGAGGCGGTGCAACACCACGCATTTGCATAGACTACCTACCTACGGGGAAAGTGTCGGACTCCAATTAGATTGACAGTAGTAAGTCTTAGGTAAGTAAGGCTGTAGGCTGAACCCCTGACGAGCTCTCTTGGATATCCAAATTCGGCGAGGTGCGAAAGGTTACAAATGGAGACATGCGTCATACTGCGTGGCTAGTGCTGGCTTGGAGGACTGTCCTCCGAGTCAGTCAGTCATTGTATTACATTTACAACGGCCCGGCCTCTTGATACTGCGTGCAGTTACATCGGCGCTGCAGCCTGTAGGAAGCTCGGCATCTCATTGGATTTACGGCTGCATTTTGAGTTGAAGAGTTTTCCAAGCAATTTCGGGATGGATTTGACAGGAGGTGCGATTGGTGGTTGGTGACATCTTGGCGCATTTTATGTTTCATTTATCTACGGGTACTGCAGAGAGGTAGGAATAGATACTACTAGTAGTCCGACCAAATGAATGAACCAGCTAATCCAGCTAGCTTATTGGATTGTTTCAGATGTAGCTATGTACCGTGTCAACGATCATGATATTCGTCCCAACATTAAATGATTTTCTATGACCCGCATCAAGCGAACCAATTAAGCAGACATCTGCTTGGCGGTCTCCTCGGGCCACACATCGTAACCAAAAGTATCCTTCATGTTGACGAATCGGAAATGACGACCCTTGGCGACGTTGTTGACCGCCTCATAATCGGTATCCGACAGCTGAATGCTCTTGAAGTTGGACTCGATACGAGCCGGATTCGAGCTCTTGGGCAGCACAACGTAGCCGCGGCGCAGACCCCAGGCAATCAACACCTGGGCCAGGGTGTTGCCGCCCTTTTTGGCGATTTCGTTCAGGGTTGGGTTCTCGCTGACGCGCTCGCCGGTGGTGGGGACCTGGTTCTGGGAGCCCAATGGCGAGTAGGCCTCGGGCAGGATATCGTGCTTGAAGCAGTACTGGATGAGCTCCTCGTTGGGGAGGAAGGGGTGAATCTCGATCTGGTTGACGTGAGGCTTGACCTTCGCGAACTTGAGCAGCTGCTCAAGCCCTTCGATGGTCCAGTTCGAGACACCAATCGCCTTGGCCTTGCCGTCCTCGTAGAGCTTCTCCATTGCCCTCCATGTGGGCTCGGGGTTCTTGGTGAGGTCTTCCAGGATGACGTACTATTTGTTTGCGAGTTAGTAGCGGTCCAAACTGAGACTCTGGGCTAAATTACCTTTCCATCAGGGCCGATCTTGGGCTTCTCCTGCGTCTCCTTCTCCGCGGCAATGGGCCAATGGACCAGGAAAAGGTCTACGTGTTCGACCTTGAGCTTCTTCAGGGAGTTCTCAAGCGACCAGATGACATCCTCGTAGCGGTGCAGGTGGTTCCAGACCTTGGTGCAGATGAAGATATCCTCGCGCTTGACCGAGGGGTTCTCCTTGAGGAAGTCTTGGATGGCATCCCCGACCTCGTCCTCGTTCTGGTAGAACCAGGCGCAATCCAAGTGTCTGTATCCGGTCTTGAGAGCACATGTGACAGCGTTGTAGGTCTCGCCTTTGGCACCCTCGCTGGCGAAGGTTCCGAAACCAACGGCGGGGATCTTAACGCCGTTGCTGAGAGTAAAAGTGACACCGGCCGACATTTTCGCAGAAAGTCTATGAGCGCGATTGAGGTAGTTGAGCTAGTAGAATTTGAGGATAATGAAGAAGGGAAAACTGATCAAAAGAAACAAGATGTTCAGGGGTATTGATATGGATGACGGATAAGTGGGAGAGAGGAGGAATTATTGGGTGGTTTTGAGGCGGAGGGGTAGCAGTGCAGCAAGACGAAGCTTAGGTGGGGTTGCAGAAGACGAGCGAAGGCGGCAAGCTGGAGATGACGCTGATGATGATGATTTTCTCCCCTATGATTCTTATGATTCTCTTTTTTCTTATTCCACAGAATCTTCTATCCTGAGTATTCAATTCCTGTTGTTGCAGCTTAAAGGAGATAAGCAACAAGCATCCTTGACTGCATATCTTCTTCACTACAACTGCCTCTATTTTCTGCACTCAATTGCTGACGATAATTAACAATTACTGCAGCTACTCTGAAACCCCCCCCAACATTTTGGGAATTATTTCCCTTTTCCCCAAAGTTAATTCACCAATATTGCTCTGTAACGCTGCGTCTCTTTTCTTTTATTCCCTCAGTGATGTGATGCCCCACCACGACACACAGTCCCTCAGCAATGACATCATCCCTGCCTAGCTGCAACCAGCAAATCAAAAGGACGAAACGGCGCGAGCGTTTGACCCGCCGCCGCCCGCTCGATCGTCATCGTCTCCATCGATCTCTGCATATTCCATGGGTGGAAAACCCTGACCAGCCAATCAATAGCAAGTAAGGGTGGGTTCCTGTCCACTCAGCGTGCAGATTGGCCTCATGCTGGTTGAGAGGATCATTTCTTGGGCGGTTCGTCTGTTAAAGAAATTTCCACCTTAAGCCTTTACCAGCCAATGGGTGAATGGGAAAGTCAGTGATGCCACCTTCGGCCTCTCAGTCCCCGCCCCGCCCTATTTCCATGCTCTAACGAATAATTTCTTGAGAAATGTTACAGACCGTATCAAACAGGGTCTAAGATAAGGTACCTACTACCGTATAATGAAACAGAAATACCTCCCTTACGGAATACGCAGTAACATGGCAAATACCAAGACCCACGGCAATCCTGCCTGTCGGGGCTGAAAAGGGTTTAGCCAGCCCGACGCCGGCTCCGCTGTACCCGCTGGGCGTATCACTATTTCCCTGGTACCGACCATTATTGGGAACAATTACAGCGTAAGGTAGTCCATCCCGCAATCATTATTGCTGCTACCATGATACCATCCCATTTCCCAGATACCTAAGACGACGATGACGATAATTCCTAGGAATGATGATACGCCTGGGTGGAGCCTGATTTTCTCATTATGCTGCTGCGTTGGATAGAGGGAAAAGACAGTGATAGTGGGATGGTTGACCGCCACTGGTTCTGGTAAACCATGTTCTAGTTAATAAATACCTTGATCTCCTTCATTGTCATCTTGACTTTTTTTTCCTTCATTCACCTGTTCTCTTCATCCCATCTTTCCTTATCTTCTCGGGAAGCCGTTTAGTGAATTCTTCATACAACACTGATCCGGCCCGCCCTCCTATATAAGAGTGATATCATCTTCCATTCTCTTTTATCACCCAACTCATCTCCCTCCCTACGTTACTCTACCTTATTTACATCGTCTACATACTCTTTTCAACTCTCATCTACCGTCACCATGCCTCGCTTCGATGATGCTGACTTTGGCGTCGAGCCCGCTCCTCCCGGTGCTCGTTCGCCCAGAGATGCCCGTGGCAGTGCTTCTGGCTCTCTCCCCATCCCCAACGAGGCTGGCAACACTGTCGAGATCCCTGCCACCAGAAGCTCCATCAGTGATGCCGCTCAGTTCATGCACAACCTGAGCTTGTCTCCCTCGATGCGGGACCGTCGGGGTTCTCGCAACTCTTTCGGCACTTCCCTCCCCATCCCCAGATCCCCTCGTGTGTCTCGCCTATCGTCTGTTCGCATGGCCGACGCCTCCTCAGTCTCTCGTGACCTCCTGGCCTCTCAGGTACAGGACATGTCCAAGGAGAAGGTCGCTGCCGCTAAGAACATGGCGTTCGTTTTCGACATCGATGGTGTCTTGGCTCACGGCAACCACGCCATCCCCCAAGCCAAGGAGGCCCTCAAGATGCTGAATGGCGACAACGAGTTGGGAATCAAGATCCCCTACATCCTCCTGACCAACGGTGGTGGCAAGACTGAGGCCGCCCGTTGCGAGCAGCTCAGCGAGATCCTGGAGGTGCCTATCTCGACCGACCAGTTCATCCAGTCTCATACTCCAATGCAGGCATTGTCCGAGTACTACGAGACTGTTCTCGTCCTGGGTGGTGAGGGTCAGAAGATCCGTGAGGTCGCTGAGAACTACGGCTTCAAGAACGTTGTCCACCCCAAGGATATCCTTGCTTGGGACCCTACCGTCTCTCCCTGGCGCACATTCACCGCCGAGGACCGCGCCGAGGCCAAGCCCCGCGACTTCTCCAAGATCAAGTTCGATGCCATTCTCGTCTTTGCCGACTCTCGCGACTACGCTACCGACATGCAGCTGATCATCGATCTGCTGCTGGCCGAGGACGGCAAGATGCTGACCCGCGCCAAGGACCCCGTCTCCTCCCGCATCCCCATCTACTTCTCCCAGGGTGACTTGCTTATGCCTACCGACCACAAGGGTCCTCCTCGGTTGACTCAGGGTTGCTTCCGTATTGCCATCGAGGCGCAGTACAAGGCTCTGACCGGCGTTGACCTGGAGCGTGTCGTCTACGGCAAGCCCGAGCGCGCCACCTACACCTACGCCGACGAGGTGCTCAAGGCCTGGATGGAGCAGATCCACAATGAGAACCGCCTGCCCAAGAACATCTACATGATTGGTGACAACCCGCAGTCGGACATCGTCGGTGGTAACATGTACGGCTGGAACACCTGTCTGGTGCGCACCGGTGTCTTCCAGGGCGGCGAGAACGACGAGCACAACCCCGCCAACTTTGGTGTCTTCCCCAACGTGCTGGAGGCCGTCAAGGCTGCCGTCCGCAAGGAGCTTGGCCAAGAGTTCAAGTTCAAGTGGAACCCCAAGGTCAACCCTGTCACCCACGGCGATGGCTCTTCTGCTGTCGAATAAATCAAATTGACTTTTGCACTACAACTTCGCTACGTGACAAATGATTATTTGAAAACAGGGAAAAAAGTGGCTGAAGACTGGGTTGAACTTTATTATTCTGGGCGTCTGGTTTACTGTCTGTTTCATTTGATTTTCGGTCATCATTATCATCATGTTGATCTAGACGATTTTTGCATCTTTGGGTTTTTATGGGCTAGGACTACTGATATCCATCGGCGCTTGTCTGGATGCCCGTCCGGCAAGTCGACCACTGCTACAACTGGTTACAATTGATTTTTCTTTGTTGCTTGCAAAGAGACATCATCTTCAATGTGCGTCATGAATAGAGTTCTAGAGTCTTCTCTTAGTTCGTTGCATTATTGAAGTCATGCGGTCATCGTTGACGACATTCTGACGAGTGTATCTGTTCAGCGAACTCTGTTCAATTAAGGTTAGGTTACCTGGAAAAGGTAAACAAAGCAAGCCCAATTTCTCCGAGAATCATCCTAATACGGAGTATTGTTGGTATCTTATCAACGAGTGGCAAAAACAACTCGGCAGCGTCCGAGCTATCTGTCAGGGACAAAAAAACAAATTACATAAAAAATAAGAACTTTCTAGACCTAGATCTACAAGCAGAGCAGGGCTGGACAGTTGACACAAATCATGAACCGGGTAAACGATTGCCTCCAACGTGGCAATGGCAAGGCAGGCGACATGTTGGCCAATGCAGACTAAACTAGACCGAAGCCACAACGCAAGCCCAGCCGGCTTCTATCCGGTCGGGAATTCGGGATGGTGGCTTTTCGCTTGCAGGGATTGACTATCATTTATTTATGATTTTGATTTTTTGATTGGTGGCGCTCTGGTACGAAGTAGTATCTTGTCGTAGAACGATCTGATATGGACAGAGTGAGATTGATTTGGCACCCGGAAAGATCATTACCGAGCGAAGCGTAGCATGTCGTAGAGTATATACAACAGGGGTATATCCGGTTTCAAATACAGGGATTCTATTGCCTGTTCAGACGCTGAAGGATTGTCCGCCAGGATGATACTGATGGCTACAACACCACGGACGTGAGCAGGATACTCCGTACTTTGTCCAACTCGACCAGCTGCAAGGCTGAGTCGTACCTTGACAGCGGTTGCCGTCCGTCCCCAGTGGTTGATACCAGGGATGGACAGACGTCCGTCAGCATGGAACCATTCGTGTCAGGGCTTGAGGTGGTTGTGAGGGACTGCCCTGGTGGTAGCCACGTTGAAGAGCATCAACCGCGCTAAAGATCGTAAGGTCTCATTACCTAGCTAGGATACAGCTCCTGGCCACAACCATGGTGCGGGAGTCACTGGACAAGTGCAACATCTCGTCCCGCTTGCGCTTAGAGACGACCTTGCCGTCGCCGTATCTCTTGGATAGAGTAGGATCAATGAACTACACTCCTCTGGGGCATTGCCCTTGCTGGTCCAAGAAGAATTGCTCAACCCAGTGATGGAAGAGACGGAGTGATGAACCAGCTTCGTCGGGCCGGGAGTCTCGCGAGCAAAGCCGATCAGGTCCCCGCGGTACCTGGACTTGTGGTCTTAACACATGACTGGTTGCGCGGCTCTCATGGACTAGGCAGCATGCAGGATACTCGTGTTACGCCCATTGATCATCTTGTCATAAGTCTGACTCACGGGGGCAGCCCCAAGTTGCGTTGGCAACCATAGTGAGAGATTCGATAGTGGATTCACCGACTACTCCCTAGTAGGCATGTCGAGTACGTGTGCAAAGATCATGTTTAACTGTCTCCGCGCTGAGAAACTGACAAGCGTGTCTGGTGCCAGAGCACTTCTGCTTGGTTAATGCGGTGACATGAGACCAAGCTTCACTGGTAGCGTCTTCGGAAGGCTTGTTCTGTTTAGTCTGACAACGGAGATCCACATTGATCTAGTGCCACCAGGATCACCAAGCTCGATAGATCGTTGGGAAATGAGAAGACGAGAAGCGAAGCCATCAAATGAGTTATCTGATTGCGGAATGGCAGCGTACCCCGGTCCTATCCCTTTAGTCAGTCCCAGAGTATCGCAACCGCCAAATGGTCACCATCGCGATGAGCTCATGCTGACAACCTTCGCCTGTCAAGTTGCAGTCATCGGCTGCTAGAGCAATATCGCCCGAAACGATGGTCGTCCCACAGAACTTAAGGGACAGACCTGCCCCATGCTCGGGATTCCTAGGCTAATAGACTTCTGGCTTGAGATTCATCCAGTCAGGCCGACGCTGATCTCTTATCTGTTACAATTGTCGTTCCTTTTATCCGCTCTTCTCATCTCACAGAATGCACCCAACGAATACCGCCGCATGGCAGATTGCCGAAAAGGCCAAGCCTCTTGAGGTCAGGCCCGCCGCCTACACTCCTCCCAAGGAGAATGAGATTGTTATCAAAAATAGCGCCATCGGCCTGAACCCCGTTGACTATCTCCGCCAGGAACAGGGCGCCGCGCTGTTCTCCTGGACCACCTATCCCACTATCATGGGCACCGACGTGGCCGGTGAGGTCGTCGAGGTGGGCTCCGGCGCAGCGGCACGCTTCAAACCTGGCGACCGAGTGCTGGGACTCGGTAGCGAGCTCAAGGACAACAATCCCGCCGAGGGCGCTTTCCAACACTACACGGTCATCCCGGCGCAGGTGGCATCCCCGATCCCCGCGGACCTGTCGTACGAAAACGCCTCCGTCATTCCGCTGGGCATATCGACGGCGAGTTGTGGGTTGTTCCAGAAGGATTACCTGGCGCTGCGGTTACCCACGAGTCCGCGGGCTGCGTCGAGTGGCCAGCTCGTACTAATTTGGAGCGGCTCGTCAAGTGTCGGCAGCAACGCTATCCAACTGGCTACTGCGGCGGGCTACGAGGTCGTCACCACCGCGTCGGCGAAGAATTTTGAGTACGTCCAATCTCTCGGTGCTAGTCACGCCTTTGACTACCGCAGCCCGACTCTCGTCGAGGATATCACTAAGGTCTACGCCGGCAAAACCGGAGTTGGTGCGCTGGCCATCGGCACGGAGGCGGCAGGCCCTTGCTGTGAGATCCTTTCCAAGGTCAACTCGCGCAAGTTTGTGTCCTTGACCAATCCCCCAAGTGGTGCATTGCCGGAAGGCATCGAGTCCAAGTTCGTGTTTGGAGCTGCTGTCAAGGATAATGAGGTTGGCCCAGCCATCTTCGAGTCTTTCCTCCCCAAGGCGTTGGCAGCGGGTGAGTTCAAGTCTGCTCCGACTGCCGAGGTGGTGGGTAAGGGATTGGGATCGATCCAGGAGGGACTCGATCAGGTGAAGAACGGTGCATCAGCCAAGAAGTATGTCATTGGGCTGCAGTAGAGCTCTTAGACTGTTAGATGTCTTTTTCTTTTTCTTTTTCTTTTCCTTTTTTTTTTTTTTTTTTTTTTTTTTTCCTTTTTTTCTTTTGTTGTGCGACACATGTTCTGGAGTGCCGGCCTAGTGATATACAGCCAGTAACTCTTCGTGTAAGGGATTGAAACCAGATCGCACAGAAGTCCTCAAATTTTTCTAGGTCAGTACAGATCCAACAGTTGCTATTGCGCGCACTTCTAGATTATACCTCGTGAATGGTTCTGCAGGACCGCCTGTAATTCCTACGGAAGCTCGAGACCATTCAAGGTCGCAGCTCAAGTAGACGCACGAAGGCTCTTCCTAAAGGTAAATTCGATCAATTGATCGTGATAGTATTGATGTTTTAGAGATCGGACGAGGTCCTCTAGTATGGACTAACCCAGCATATCAACCAGTGTTTCTCGTTCATCTGGAAGTGAGACTTGGGGGCGTCCTTGCGATTTCGAGTGTGCACATTAGTTGCAGTCAGTCCGACATAATCGTAGACTGAGGTTATACGTTCCGGGGGATTCTCGGTTGGATCTTTCCTTGGTTATGCGCCAGTAGTAATGAACCCTTTTCTGTTGGCAAGATCCGCAAGAGGCGAGGCATTGCCTTGTCCTCCCTAGGCCTAGTGGACTAGTTAACCAGGCGATTGCACTAGGTGTACATCATCGAATGACCACCCCTCGGTAGATGCAGTGTGTATTGCACAGCGGACTGATCCTGGGAATCAAGGGGTTCCGGCCAAGAATGAAGGGGTCTAGGCAAGTGAACTCCGTGCTCCTTAGGAAGATGGGGATAGACAAGGAATAGCGGACGGAGTAGATAGTTCAAGTCTTGGCTGGATGATCCTCCTTGGCATTTTCTTCCCTGAGCGGACAGAGAGGCAATGTTGACTACAAGGGATGGATGTTTATGCGGTCTAGACATGCATGGTGATTGCTGACTTGAGGATCATCATACCATATTCGAGAGCTTGGAGAAGAAGATCATCATCCGAAATCCCGGAAATCGGGTATGTTGCAGCTGCAGTGGACAACGCACTGCCAGGGAAAATGCCAGATGAGACCAGGTCATGTGGCCTGTCCCTGAAGTGACAAGAACGGACCATGAACGGAGTCCGCAGGCAGGAACTATCTAGACTACTGGACTAGTGAGCATCGGGTCCAGCCATTGTGCAATAATAGTCCACGTATTTGAGCTAAGCATTAGTATTGTTTGCTGGACCGGGTTGGGCCCATTTTCCGGTCGGATATCTATTGCCAGTTGGTTGAAATTGTAGAGATTAATAATCCTTGATTTCCTGGTTTGCTAAGGGAGACGGTCAGGTGATGTCTGTCGCAGAGCCAGGGGGATTTGCATTGCTAATAGAAAGGTCAAGTGACAAATGAGGAGACAGCTCATCATGATCCGATGATGCTCTGTTAAATGTAACTGTCAGACCTCCGCATGATCAACCGTCACCCTGAGAATGCTTGACAAAGTGACGAATGATAGATCAAGCTGAGAGAGCTAGTGTGGACGCTAGCATAACTGTTAGGTAAGGCAAAACAGGGGGCGCCGGTTTAGTTTCGGAGAACGTGGCTGGATCTGGGGTATTCTAGACTAGTCAGTGTTCACCAGTATGGTCTATGGGGAGTACGAAGGACGGCAAATTTGCCAACCCATTTTTGTGTATTCATGCCATAATTGATTAATTGACATAGTTCATAGTTTGAAAAGCGAATAAAATATTCTCAAGAGGTCTTCTGTCCATCTTCAGCATAGCAGGAGTGTTTCGAGTCAACTTGCATAAAGTAATTATGTAATTATGTTCCACCAAAACGCTAATAATGAGCTAGCGGAAGGTTCGCATTATGTCATGAAATGCTTGCGGCGATCCCAAAGAAGATTAGGCCAAGAGATGGGCCATGGTAGATTTCAATAATAACATCCATATGTCTGCAATAATAATAATAATAATGGGCAGAACAGGCATTATCAGCCCCTGTAGACTTGTAGTTAACCTTGCTTATAAGCTATCAAATATACCGACGTTCAGCGATGGTTCTCTACCTCATCCATGTTGAGGCTGTCGTGCTTTATGATGCAATGTTTTCATCGCAGATGGAAATCCCCTATTCCCAAGTGATACTAGCGCACACCGCCAGGTCCGATTGATAAATTTTAATTCCAGATTTAGAGCAGTTTAGAGGCAAGAGAAAAAAAAAAGAAAAGAAATGGAAGAATGGCGATCATTACAACGTCTGATGCTTCTTCAGTAAGATGTACTACAAAGTACGGAGTACTATCAATATTACTATCAATTATCACCATCTACAAAAGCAAGATGTCTAGATACCCCGTACTTTGTTTGCCGCATTCATCATGGCCAATTCGCCCCATGTGGCCGCATCTTGCCCTTTCCATGGAGGCCAGCCCGGTGGTTCTCATTCTTTCTGTGTCTCTTGATCTCTGTCTGCTCGTTTTTTGCCGCCTCCGCTTTGCTGTCACTTTTGTCGAGAAAGTTTTTATTTAGAAGCTGTACCGTACTACCTAGGCAGGATCAATAGCAATAAACCTAGATTTTGCCTTTGGTTTTCTGGTCTCCTGACATGCTCTGACTCCTCTCCCATTTTCATCTCTCACCACCCCATCCATCTTCCATCTACCATCAAACTCTTCAGACTACTGTCCGCAAATAGCCAGCTACGCAAGTGACAGTCCGTCCTTTTCCTCCTACTGGTCGCATTCCAACCTTGAACCGTGCATCCGTTCGGGAAACGCGGTGGTGTGCCCGTCCGCTGCCATCGAACATCCATAGTTCAATAGCGAATTTCTGTGACTAACAGCTTCCTCATTCTCCTCACCTTAACAAAGTCTCCGCCGCCCCTCCTTTTTTCCTCTGCTTCGGTAAGGAATTTAAGAATTTGCTGGTAAACCTGGGGAAAATTGAGAACTAATTAGCTAAGAGAAAAAAGGAAGGAGAAAAAAAAAAAAGTCCCGTCTGTTCGGCCCTCTTGTGTTCCCCTTTCCTTCCTACGCATCCGTATCCCATCCGACCTTCTTTCTCCTCACCTAGCCGGCGGATTATATAGTTCGGAGGCCTCTTGCAGGCCCCTTCCAGTCTATCATGTCTTCCGTCGCCGCCTCTGCCATTCCCCTACAGAAGCCAACCTATTCTCGGTTTACTACGGCCCCGGCTATAGACACTAGTCATCCTCAACTATCGCGCACTTCCTCGCCGCACTCGTCCGCTTGCTCCTCACCCAACGGATCCAGATCTAGCAGTCGCCGTCGTCCGTCGTTTGGTTCGATCAAGGAGGACGTCGACGGTAAGCATTCGTGCACATGTATCGGCAAGGTCTCACATGCTGATTGATCCTCTCCGCACAGGCATTGCTCAATCGTTCGTTGATACACACATTACCCAGTCTCCCACAGAGCAGGCCAAACCGACATCGCCGTTAGCGATTGATATGCAACACACACCGGATTTCTGTTGTCCTTGCGGTGGTTTTCTTGGTTGGAAACAGATTCGACTCGGAGGAAAGAGTCTCAGCCGCAGCTATGGCGATCTTCGCGCGTTGGGGGCTATGCACACTCGGGGTTGGGCGTGGGAGAGCAATGCGGTGGTGAATAATCCTCCCACGAAGACTGTGCAATCCAAGTCTCAGAAACCCCCTCCAGGCTCCTCGCGGCTAGAGAAACTACCCCCGGAAGTTCTCGGTGAGTTTCCCGTATGCATTCCGGATATCAGCTCGTCCACTGACAGTGTCACTGCAGATCAAATCATTTCCAACCTGGCTTTGGATATCCCTCCTAATGGCTACACACCACGGAATGTCGACCTGGTGTCGTGCCTCTTGACCTCCCGTACGTTGCACGCTGCCACACTGGGTGTGTTGTACAGAAACATGACCTTCCCGCATTCCATCATCTTCTCCAAGGCTCTCAACCACATGTTGCAGTATCCCGCGCTCGGAACGCTCGTGCGTCGTCTGGACTTTTCCCATTTCACCTCCGTAGGACTCGGACGCACCAAGCAGATGAATGCAGAAATCCAGAACCTCACCTCCACGACGCTGTTGAAATGTTTGGATCTTCTGCCAAACCTTAAGGAATGTCTGCTGCAGGAGCATGTGGAAGGTGATATCAGCGTGGACATCGTGCGGAAGATATTCACCGGCCTGCCCAACCTGCATGGTGTTGACTTCTGCGGTTGTGCTACCCAGTCATTCTCGGCGGTTTTCCAAGAAGCCTTGACCACAGGACCGGGTCTGCCTCTGAGCTTACCGAATCTCAAGCGGGTGTCCCTGCACGAGTGCAGCAGTCTGCCTCCGTCTACCTTTGAGGTTCTTCTCCCTCGTCTGATCAATTTGACCCATCTCGATGTCACACACACGCAGATCACCGAGGCGGCGCTCTTCTCCATCCCCGAGACCGCGCAGATTACGCATCTCAGCCTTTCGCGGTGCACTCGGTTGAAGGGTCCGAGGGTGGTCGAGTTTTTGACCACGCATCCCGCAGTGTGCAATACGCTGGTGTACCTCAACCTCCTGACCGATCCCACTCGCTACCGGATTCTCCTGGAGGAGGATGTCTCGGCTCTTCTTCCTCGGTTGCCCAAAACCCTCCGCTCGCTGAACCTGGGAGGTGCCAAGATCACCTCTGCTCATGCGCCTGCCCTAGTGCCTTTGACCAAGCATCTCGAGGAGCTCGGCTTGAGCTCGGCGGACTTGTCCTGCAAAGACCTCAATATGTTTTTCGCTCCGCCTCCAGTGTCGGACAATGCGGGCTCGACCGAGGCGCAGGAACCGTGGGTGCCATCGTCGTTGTGCTACCTGGACCTCAACAAGGTCACGCAGTTGTCCATTGGCACTATCTTCAACACCAATACTTGCTTGCTCCTCTCACAGCAGAGTTATCCCCTGCAAGTCATTGAATTCAGTGACAAGATCATTGCTCCGCTGAGGGAGAGAATCAAGAATAACCGTGCCTCCAGCGGCTGGACCGTCCGTGAGCTTGGCAGACGCGGCTGGTACGTACGTGACCCTGCATCTATGCCAAACCAAGTCCCCGACGACGGCTCTCGTCCCTGGAAAATGGGCGCCCGTTGGTGGGGAATGAGGAAGATCCCAGTTGTGGTTGGAGACGTTGGAGGCATCTATGGCCATTACATGTTCAAGAAATAAGTCCTGGAGACAAAGAGTGTTCCTTCCTGGCTGTTGCTTACGACTTTTGATTGTTTAATACCCTTGCTATGCTTCATTTTCTTCTCTTGCTGTCCTTGACGAAAAATGGGCGGACTCATTCATGATACCAAATTGCAAGCATGAGCGACAAAAGTGCGGGTGGATCACTGGTTACTCTGTTTGATAATCTGCTTTGCTTTCCTTTTGCTATGAATTGTCCAGCATCTTGTGTTCTGCATAGCGGGAGTGATTCTCATAGCGTTACGGTTGTGCTTCTCTGGGACGGTTGTTAGTCTCTTAAGGTTGTTGATCAATCCTCGCTCTATGACATGTTCCCATTATAACCTTGAGGTCAATCCTAGCTGCGTGGGTATACAGAGGGCAATTCTGGCTGTAAAGAGTTCTTCTTGTTCTGCTTTGACGTCGGGGGTTTCATGGAAATGGCGTCATTGCTCTGCTGTCTGTACATTTCGGTTTGATCTTATAGCTAAATCTCATCTCAGGTTTAAAGCTGCCAACAAGGTTTAAATGCTGTCAGTAGCTCAGTTTCGTAGTCTCCTTCATCTTGTTCCAACCTGGGGCCATGAATTTTTCTGGATCGAGTCTGTGACGTGCAGACGGCCACCTGTCACGTGATATTTTCCTTCTACGAGAGCTGCGGAGCCCATTTTTACACGACCTCGAAATCATCCCACTTCCCTCCCACGAAATCTTCACAGAGGGCCGCTGACCTTCCTCTTCGCCGGCCTCGCCCTTGGAAGGACTTTTTTCTCCTCTCCCGATGGGCGCATCCCGATACGCCGCTCAGGACAGTGGAAGCTGTCGAGTTCCAGGACGATGGCACCTCCGAGCGGATCGGCGGCATACAAGAAGAAAGATGGCACCCTGACCATGTCTCAGGACGGCCAGTCCATCTCGTGGATTCCTGCGGCTGGCGGCGCTACCGGAATGATTACGATTCCAGTTTCTCAGATCACTAGTATGTGAGATGGCCGCTCGGTTGTCTCTGTATGGTTATTGACCAAGGCAGATCTACAGCAAACCCCGGCTAGTAACCCCAAAGTGATGCTCAAGATCTTCGTTCTCCCTCCCAATACACCGAATGATTCTCCAGAACAATACGTCTTCTCCTTCACGGCCGGGGCCAACGCCCGTGCGGAAGCGAATGCCATCAAAGATGCACTCAGCGCCGCCATCCAGGCTGCCAAAACCGCGGCGAGTGCCACCCCGACTCCGACACCCGGTCGGACAGGAACCCCCGCCGGCGGGGAAGGGATGTCAGCCGCCATGGCGATCGCGAGCGCGGTATCCTCGGCCGGGCGGGCTCCAAAACCCTGGGACGACGACCAGCGGCTCAAGGCGGACGTGGAGCTGCAGCAGTCGCTGCTCAAGGTCGATGCGAACCTGCAGCGCATGTTTATGGAATCGCTGCACACCAAACCAGATACCCTGTCCGCCTCGCAGTTCATGTCGCAGTTCTGGTCGACGCGGCTGCACCTGCTGCGGGCGCACGCGATCGAACGGTCGCAGACGCGCGGCTCGTACAACGTGCTCTCGTCGCTGAAGCCGCGGGTCGAGGACAACGTGACCAAGCTCAATATCAGCAAGGAGCAGATCCAGCTCATTTTCAGCCAGCATCCGCTTGTGAAGAGGGTATATGATGAGAATGTGCCGAAGCTGAGCGAGCAGCAGTTCTGGTCGCGATTCTTTCAGAGTCGGCTGTTCAAAAAACTGCGCGGCGAGCGCATCTCCGAAAACGATGCCACGGATACCATTCTCGACAAATATCTGCGCGAGGACGAGCAGGCGAATCTCGAGCGGGAGGCGCACTTGCCGCACTTTTTGGATCTGGCAGGGAATGAGGTCAATAACAGCCAGCGGCGCGGGAATCGGCCGGATCTGGACATGCGGCCGTCTGGGGTGGACAAGGTGCCCATCATTCGGACGCTGAATACGCTGAGCGAGAAGATTATGGCGAATGTGGCGCCGGTGGATCGCGACCCGTCGGCGCCTGTCGGCATTGACGAGGAGACGTACAATGAGCTGCAGTTGCGGGACTTGCGCGGGGACGATGAACAGAACAGGATTCTACTGAATATCCGGGATCAGAGTCGGTTTTTCTCGCAGGCCAAAGTAACCGAAGATGAGCAGAGTCGGCTGTTTGCCAAGCAGGATCCCGACCAGATCCTCCGTGATCTACGCGGCCAGATCGACCGGGACCTGCCGACCGATGGGACAGCGCCATTGGGGAAGCTTGTGGAACCAGAAGAACTTGAAGATGAGGACGAGCAGAAACATGATCAGCGGGTCGGGTCGCAGGCCAACTTGCAGCGCGCATCGAAGCAGATCCTTGACGCCATCCGCGACCGGCGCAACCAGACGGAGGCGACATCCGCGGGGGGAACGTACGGGTTGTCGACCAATCTCTATGATCGGTTAACCCTGACACATGCGACGACCACGGAGTTCCTTCATCAATTCTGGCAGGCTTTTCTGTCCGGAAATCCCGACCGTGCGGCCGAGGTAGCGTCGCTTGTGGAATCGCTGAACCGGGCCATGGAACGCATCCAATCTGTCGCAAACGATGCCGAGGCAGAACGCCAGGTGGAAGTAAACAGACTCAAGCAGCATGCGCGCGAGGTGCTAGAGGCTACGGGCAAGAAGATCCGCCTCAATCTTGCCGGAGTTACAGGTGGAGAGAAGGCCGTCAAGCAGTTGCTGGGGCCCACCATCCGAGCATTGGAGACTGCTTTGGCCAAGTACAATACGGCATACACTGAAGAAATGCAGCGATTGCAATTGCTGGAAAATAGATAATGTACATGAGTTTCATCTGCATCTCGTATAGTATAACTGTAGACGCTACGGTAGTCCGTAGATGTAGAGTCAATCAATTATCGGCATGCCGACCGACTCGGCTTCGGCCCACAGTTGGCGCGACGTGTCCATCGTCATCCCCCATCATCTCCCCTCACCATCATCAACAACCACAACAACACCAGCACCAGCAGAGCACACTCCGCACCTCAGACCACGCGGTCTGCCCCGTTCCAGTAAACCCCAAAGAAAAGGAAAAAAGACGAAAATGCTAACCTCCGGCCTAACCAACGCCCCAATCACCAAACTCCTCCTCATCTACACAATCGCTTCCTCCATCGCCCTCTCCATCCTCGACATCAAATACCTCGCCAGCATCCGCGTCTCCCCGCATCTCTGGCCCTACGCCCAATTTTGGCGCCTCGCAACATGGCAACTCGCCGGCTTCGCCAATTCAACCGAGGCTCTCTTCGCCGCTATGCTCGCCTACCATCTCCGCGTTGTTGAGCGCGCATGGGGGAAGCGCAAGTTCGCGGTACGTCCCCCTCCCTTTTCTTTTTCGCATTCAATGCTACGCCTTGGCGATAACGTACAGTGAGTGATACTGACAACGTGAAAGACATTCATCCTCTCGACGCTACCATATACCTCCCTCCTCCCGCCGCTCCTCCTCGTCCTCCTCCGCCCGCTGACCCTTTACAAAATGAACTATCTACCCTGCGGACCGACAGCTACGCTTTTTGCATTGCTGGCGCAGTATCATGCTGGGATTCCGCATACGTTTCGGTATAGGATCAGCACCAGCACATCTACGTCTGCGGATACGAATGAGAGAAGAGAAGGGGGACAAGGGAAGTACCTCACGCTCCTCCTGTCCGACAAGTCAACTACGTACTTGGTTGCGGCGCAGCTGGCTCTGTCGCAGTTTCCTGGGATGATGCTTCCAGCGGTGGTGGGGTGGGTTGTTGGGGTTGCGTGGCGGGCGGAGGTGTTGCCGTTGCCTACGGCTCGGTGGAGGGTTCCGGCTTGGGTGGTTGGGGAGAAGGAGATTGGGAGACGGGGGAATCAGGGGGGAGAAGGCGGGGAGCGCTATGAGGATTTGAGGAGGAGGTTGGAGGGTGAGGCTGTTGCTGCGGCGGCGGCGAGTGGGAATGCCGGTGTTGGGCTGGGGGGGGAGGCGTCTGGGCAGAGACAGCGTAGGCGAGAGGGAGGGATTATGGATAGGTTGAGGGCGTTGTAATTCCTGGTATCAAAGTGCTTACGCTGGAGAGAACACTGGATTCCATGAGGACAAGACTAAGTGATCTGCCGGAAAATCAAGTCTATTATGCTATGTCCATAACCTGCCCTACTCCTACTACCCACGATCAACAAAACTGTGCCTGAGCATATGACCCCATACAGTGACTGGTTACCGCCCATTCCGACTTCTTCGCATATTCTCCTTGCATTCATTGCAGTACCATTTGACTGTACCCTATCAGCATGGTCCAACTCATTAGGCCAATGAACTTACCATTCTTCCCCGGCGGTTTGGTCAACCCAACACACGACAGGTGGAACCATTCCCGCGGGCACGCATCGTTGTCACAAGCAACCATCTCACCGAAGCTGATCTCGTTGCAGTAACAGTACCGCGGCTCGCCATCTTCATCCTCGTCGTCCCCTTCATGCAGCGAGTCTTCCTCCTCAGACGCCGCTCGCTGCTGGGCTACAGCCACAGTGCCACTCTTCTTATGTGATCGTTTCGCGGGCGCCGGGTCTGTGTTGCGAGTAGGTCGGGTGCGCTGGGAGTTGGGTTCTGAGAGAGTGGAGAGCACGGGCGTGGACGTCTTCGACGACCGGCCCTTCGGAGCTGTGTTTGAAGCTTGAGGTACTGGCGTCTCCCGAGGTTCGACCGACTCAGCAGGACGGATCTCTGTATCTTCCCGTTTCATGCTCACGGGTCCGACAGCCTTGGCTGCAGCTGTGGCGGAAGTCTCTTCCTCGGCTTGGCGTTGCAATTCTGAATTTAGTGCAGCTGCAACCATGTCCGCTTTCGGAGTTTCTTTAGGTAGAGTTTTGGTATCGACGATTTTGCCTGAATCAAAAATAAAGTTAGCAAGAGAAAGGCAAAAGAAAAAAGGTGACATACTGTTGCTTGCCAGGCGATTGGACGCCGAGGAGGACGGCCGCTGGCGACCATTTGTCGACTGCCCAGAGCTCTGCTGAGCACGAGAGGACTGGGGCCGAGCGACTGCTCCAGGTCCAGGACTGGCTGCGCTACGCACGGCACTCGACGCCCCGGCCAGAGGAGCAGGTGCCAGGACAGGAGAATTTGCCGCAGAGGTTCCGGTATTGTTTCTACCGATCTGGTTAGCAAATGCACAGGAGTATAATCGAAAGGTCCTGGGGATGTTCACCTCTTGCGAGCGGTTGCATTCGTGTTGGGAGCACGAGATCTCTTCTTGGTGGCATCTGAAGCTGTCGCATCCTTCGATGCACCACGGCCCAAAGCATTCCCAGCACCGCTGGCGGATCTTTCCATCGCTGCGCCAGTATCGGCTGCTGGAGGTCTTTCGACCTTGCGGCGTTTCGTCGCACCCGAAGCCCCCGAAGCACCCGAAGTTTGTGCACCATGGCCGACTGCAGATAGATCCCCAGTAGCTGCACCTGCACCGCTACGAGGCTTGCTAACCTGCCCCTTCCGCGAACCAGATGCACGAGCATCGTCAAAGTCCGAATCGGCATGCGTGCGCCGCTGTTTGCGAGCGGCATCCCGTCTCGCATCACTACGGGATCCGGCTTCGGCTTCAAGCGCATGGTTCAGGTCTTGTTTGTTGGATGCGACTTCCCGTCGAGGACGCTCATTCGTAGTAGTTTTGGCGGCGTTCCTGTTCGAGTAGGCCCAGTGCGTAAGACTGCCCAGGCGCGCCTCCTCACTGATCTCCCCTGCGATGAATGGGAATACGCCGTCGATGCGCAGAAGCTGCCGGTCTAATTCGTCATTGGCGTTGGAAATGACATGGTTCTTTTCGTCCGCGGTCATCATCAGATCCACTAGGGTGCGCCGCACACGATCGAAAAGAAGACGGCGGCTTTTGCTGTCTTGTGATTCAGGAGGCTGCGAGGGATCCTATCGTAAAGCAAACCGGTTTTAGCCAAGCACATTATTTGTTGTAGATATCCACGACCTACCGCTGGCACAACATCATCCCGAACCACCCCGTCGACAATAGGCGCTGGATTCAACGGACAAGGAACAGGCTGCGACTCCGAAGAAACCTTCAACAGTTGGAGAAGATTATCCTCAAGCGCCCAAGCCTTTGCATCCACTTCCTTCAGCAACGAATTGTGACGGCGAAATTCTCGCGGGAGAGCGGTAATGGCGTCGGTGAAATGAGTGAGGGCGGGATAGAATCCGTGAGGGGCAGGAGGCGTAGGGGGCGCTTCGATCATTGAGCCGTGACCGTAGGCAAATGACGACCGTCCCAGCGTCTTGGACGTTCTGGATGGGTTCGTACGTGTCTGGCGCGCTGACTGGCGAGCATTTTGACCCTGAGCATTGACGGCCGACGAAGAAACGACGGATGCCATGGTTGAAGAGTAAGTCCAACCGCAACAGGTCAGAAACCGCTCAATCAGGTGAGAAAAAATGGTACAAACAAAAGTTTGGGATACTTCTTGAACCCAACAACATGGACGAAGGTGTTGATGGGATCTGTCAGATAATGGGGGCGAGAGGAGACGGAAGTTCTGCAGTGCGGAGAAGCAAGACTTTCCCCTTTGGGCCAGCATCAGGTGATTGGTGCCTTTCATTTCAGGCACTCTAGATTGCTTACTCATTTTACTCCATTGGTGGCCTTGACGTCATCAGCACTGTCTACCAATCCAGTCTCATAAGTACCTCTCTAGGACGGGATATGTTCACGAAAAAGTAATACTGCAGATCTAGTAATTCAGGCCTTCTTAGTTTACAAACACGTGCTCCGGCATGTTCTAGGAATAGACAAGTCAATCCTAACCCGTAAGACGGATGCCAGGGAACATTCAAAAAAGAGATATAAAAAAACAGGACAGCATGACTGTAGGATGGAAGCCGCAGTAGATGCTGACAACAGAATGAATTCATACAAAGGAGACAGAAATGGATAGACGCTAGCTCCTACAAATCAAAGCACCTAAGATGATAATCCAACAGTGGCTAACAACGTCCCCGCTTACTCGCCCTTCAGACGATCCTGGTGGACAGTGAATGCTTCCTGAAGGAAGTCTTGTTCCTCCTTGGCGTGGACGGACTTGAGACCCGTCGCGACGGAGGCGCTTGGGGCCCGACCAGCGTAGAGGACGTGGCGACGGTTGTGGTGCTCAGTCTCGTTGAGCAGGGTCTCAATACGGGGCTGGGTGTAGCTCCAAGCACCGGCGTTCAGAGGCTCTTCCTGAGCCCAGACAATGTCCTTGGCGTTAGGGTAGCTGTCCAGGTTCTCCTTCAGCTGAGCCCAAGGGAATGGGTGCAGCTGCTCAACACGGGTGATGGCAGTGTTGCGGATACCATTGGCCTCGCGGTGCTTGACCAAGGTGGCATATACCTGACCAGTGCACAGAATCACGCGCTCGATCTTCTCGGGCTCGTCAATGGCGGTACCGTGGGCCGGGTCAGGGATGATCCACCGGAAGTGCGAGTCACCGGTGAATTCCTCAATATCGGAGCGAGCAACAGGATGACGGAGGAGGGACTTGGAGAAGAAGATCACGAGGGCTATGGTAAGTGAGTTAATGAAAAGTCATTCATAGAGGGGGAGAACCAAAACTTACGCTTGCGGAACTGGCGGTGGATTTGGCGACGCAAGATGTGGAAAAGGTTGGCAGGAGAAGTCATGTAGGCAATCTGCATATTGCAGTCCTGGTGCTGACGGTCCAACTTGTCCTGAGTGGGGAACTGGCGAGGTTCCTCGTTGCAAAGCTGCAACCAACGCTCCATTCTACCCGAAGAGTGCTCAGGACCCTGGCCATCATAACCGTGAGGCAGAGAGACAACGAGACCGGAGCGCTGCAGCCACTTGGACTCTCCAGAAGCGATAAACTGGTCGATAATGCACTGAGCGTTATTGGCGAAGTCACCGAACTGGGCCTCCCACATGACCAGGGCATTAGGGGAGGTCAGAGAGTAACCGTATTCGAAACCGAGGCTTAAGAAGAAGTTAGTTTGAGCGAGCAAGCATAAATCGGTCATTGGAAATCAACTTACGCTCCGAATTCGCTGAGAGAAGAGTTGGAGATGACGAAGCTGCCCTGGTCCTCGCCAATGTGCTTCAGGGGGGTGTAGGTAGCCTCGTTCTCCTGGTCGTGGAGGACGGCGTGACGCTGGGAGAAAGTACCACGCTCAACGTCCTGACCGGAAACACGGACATGGTAGCCCTCCTTGACCAGAGAACCAAAGGCAAGGGCCTCCGCGGTAGCCCAGTCAATGTTCTTACCCTCATCAACGGCCTTCTTGCGGTTGGCCAAGATACGCTTGAGGTTGCGGTGGACAGTGAAGCCCTCGGGGGCGCCGCTGATCTTGTCGGCAATATGGCTCAACAAAGAAGTATCAACAGCGGTAGGCAGATGAGGCAGAACCTCGGTGGCCAGCTCCTTAGGAGTCTTGAAGCCGTTCCAGGCAGAGGTCAGCCATTCCTTGCCGGTGGGCTGGTAATCCTTGCTGCGGTCGAAGCTGTCGTTGAGCATGCCCCAAACCCACTTCTTGTGCTCGTCAATGTCCTCCTTGGTGAAGGTGCCCTCGGCAATCAGCTTCTCGACGTACTTGTCAAGCTGGGCCTTCTGCTCGGCGATGCGCTTGTACATCAGGGGCTGAGTGAAAGAGGGCTGGTCGGTCTCGTTGTGACCCTGCTTACGGTAGCAGACGATGTCAATGACAACATCGCGCTTGAACTCGGCACGCCAGTCGGCAGCAACCTGGCAAACGTAGTTCACGGCTTCGACATCATCAGCGTTGACGTGGAACACGGGGGCGTCGATGGACTTGGCGATATCCGAGCAGTAAGGGGTAGAGCGCGAGTAACGGGGGTCAGTAGTGAAACCAATCTGGTTGTTCACGATGATGTGGATGGTACCACCGGTCGAGTAGGCGGGGAGAGAGTGGAAGCCCATGGTCTCGTAGACGACACCCTGGCCGGCGAAGGCAGCATCACCGTGCAGCAGAACACCCATGGCGCTGTTGAAGTCCTTCTCGTCATTGTTGTAGTGCTGAATAGAGCGAGTCTTTCCAAGAACAACGGGGTCCTCGGCTTCGAGATGGGAGGGGTTGGCGACCAGAGAAAGCTGCACACGCTTACCAGAGGGAGTGGGACGTTCGAAGTTCATACCCAAGTGGTACTTGACATCACCCGAACCTTCGTCCGAGGGCTCGGCAGATCCGGAGAATTCACTGAAGATGGACTCGTTGGGCTTACGAACGACGTTGGACAGTACATTGAGACGACCACGGTGAGGCATACCAATGACAATGTCCTTGATGCCGTGCTCGACGCTGCGGTCAATCAACGCCTTCATACCAGGCACAAGGGTCTCGCAACCCTCCAGACCGAACCGCTTGTCATTGGGGAACTTGGTAGCCAGGAAGGCCTCAAAGCTGTGACTCCAGATCAGACGGTCAAGGATACGGCGCTTGTCGTCAACCGAGTACTTGTAGGGTTCGGGAATTTCGAAGCGATCACGGATCCAGTCGCAGGGCTTGCGGTCAGGAATGTGAATGTACTCCACACCGTAGGAGCCACAGTAGATCCTCTCGCAGGTGGCGATGATCTCGCGCAGAGTCATCTTCTTGCGGCTCTCAGTGGCGAAGCGAGGCAGGATACCAGGGCCGAGGGTGAACTCCTGGTCGAGATCGCGCTCAGTGAACCCATAGTGGTCAAGTTCGAGCTCCTTGGGCTTGTTGTAGCCGAATGCCTCAGCCTCGCCACGGATGCCAAGGGGATCGATCTTGGCCTTGTGGTGACCACGAGCTTGGTATGCGCGAACCAAAAGCTGGACCTTAAGATGATTTGTCAGGTCAGTGCCAGCGGCGAGACCCAATCCCTCGCCAGGCATGGTCTGCGGAACCCCGCCGGTGGGGGTAGGCACAAGAGTCGGAGGAGGCTGGAAAGCTTGGGCGATGGGCATGTTGCCTTCTTCCATATTCTTGAAATATGTTTGCCACGAGATGTGCACGCTGGAGGGGTCGTTCTTCCAAGCCAGGTACATCTCGTCAATGTAGTTGGCTGTGTTTCCGGAAAGGAAGTTGTCATTGGGATCCTAGATTCGCGCGTTCAACTCAGCCATGTCTCCAGTGATAGCTAAAATAGGGGACTAAGGCGCGCTAGGCTTACCACTCCAGCATCGGTAGCAGCAGCATAGTATCTCCTGCCGTTGGACAAACGGTCAACAATGGCCAGAGGTCTTCTCGTGGTCAAGCCAAATTTCGAGCTATGGCTGGCAGTAGCTCTAGCAGTGGAAGTAAGGGAGATGGACCGCCTGCAGGCCGAACAGGCGGGGCCACGCAGCAGACCGCTGCCGGTGGCCTTGACGGCTGTGGAACGAAGCATTGCGGGAATTTTCCGTCGCCGATGAAAACAGATACGATGAAACTGATGCGACAAGTAGGCCTGAGCTCTTTCTAGTAATGCTCAACACTGTGAGCAAGAATAAATTAGATATAGTATAGAGACCTGTTTCGTAAATTGTCAATATAAGTGGCAACGCTCCCAGGAACTGAGATAGATTGAACGGATGAAAGGAAGACACACGGTTGTCACTGAAAAATCAGAAAACAGGTGTCGACTAAGATTGCCGTAGCACCTGCACAGAAACAGAACTCATCAGAGAGCAAGCACTCTCTTTAGACAATCGAAGCTTTTTCTTTTTTTTTCCTCGCGAAAAAGTAAAAAAAGAGAGGAGAGAAATCCGGAGTCGAGAGGACAATGTTAATGTAGTGACGAAGGACTGGGAGAAGAGGTTTGCCGAATGTCTACGGTTATGACGGCCAGCGCGGATGTGGCTAATACAGTTCCTGCTGTCCTCCTGACAACAGCCACAGCTTACTCAGCACACGCCCGGGCCGCCGACCAGCTGGAGAGCGGCAAAGACGGCCGGTCGCGAATCACAGTAGAGCAAGACGCACCGCCACAGGCCGGGTATGACCATTTCCCGCTCCGGGTTTTTGCGGATGGACTTGCAGACCAATCATCGCCACGGATTAATTTACTCATAGTAATCCTCAGGACAGGACACAAAATCCATACTATGACTTCATCTGTATGCACGAGCTATCATCGAGAAGATTCGATGACTCATGGGATATACCTTTTACTTTTTGAGGCACATCAGAAACTAACTACATGAGAGTAGATTATGATGGTCCGCCGAATTATGGCACTACGTTCCGCACCCATCGAGAGGAAGAAACTAAGTAAATATAGGTGTCAGGACTAGGGAAGACCTGGAGAGAGGAAACGGCATAACGCAAGTATAGACACTCGGTCATCTTGAATTAATTAACCAAGAAAGATGTAAAATGGGGGGTATAAATCATGTATATGTACTCGCCACGCTTCTCCGTGTCGTGACATCTTTAGCTCGGCAGGCTCGTTGAGGTGGATGGACATGCATCATCTGGGAACAGCTTCTTCAGGATTCATTTGCGAGTCCGCTTCTCCACATACCGACTGGTGGACGACATCTCCATTCGTTGGTATCATGATCGGCGATTCAGCCGCGCTTGGTCCTCCAAAGAGGTAATCCGGCGGAACCGTATATACAGTCGGGCTCACATCAGAAAAGGCCGTGAAGCTCGCGCGATTCGACGATGAGTGATGATGAGGTGGTGGGCTTCCGCTGCTGCTACGAAGGCTTCCATTACTGCCACCCCAGGCACCGCGGCGCAGTTTCAACAGCGCGCTCAGGGACATCTCGTCGTCCATGGTACCCATATCAACAAGTTGCGCCAGCCCTGGACCAGAGACGGCGGGATTGGAGTGAGCCGCCCCGTGGGCGGTCAATGAAATGACCGAGTTTCGCGTGCTCCATTCACTTCGTTCAGTAATAGGAGTCAGACTGGGTTCTCTGAATTTGCCTCGGCTGCTGTGGTTACGCGAAATGCCTTCGACGCCACGCGGACCGAAGTACCCCCCATTGGTAAGTTCTGAGCTGTAGGCCCCATGAGCCTGGGCGTAAAATCCAAACTCTTGCCCATAGAAGCCTTCATCGTCGTTTTCCAGCGCCTCCGCATTGGCAGCAGCGATGATGGGATCATCGTAAAAGGCATCATCGTCGTCGTAGTTGAAATCGTCAAAAACCTCTTCAAAGCCCATTGCATCCATAGCCTGGCTCAGATGGCTGTCGTCTGAGACGAGCCCCGAGTAAGAGTCCATAGTCTGGTTCGTTCTGGCAATGCTGTCCTGGCCTAGGGACCTCTCGCTCGCGCTTGTGGTGCGCTTGAATCTGTCCACGTTGGCTGTCTCATTGGCGGCCTTCTCCAGCGCGTTGTGCAAGACCTCCAGGTTATGTTCAGATAAGACCCCACCATGAGATTGTGTTGTCGACAGGTTATGGGTCATTTCAGCGTCAAGTCCACCATATCTGGCAACTGCTCGGTCTCGAAAATCACTAGCAACGCTCGGTGCGTGCTTAAGACCATCCTTCTGATCCAGTTCGGGACTCAGGATGTGAGATTCAGATGCTTCACTTGATCTAGACTTGTCTTCCGTCTGGTCCGTCGTGCCCGGTTCAACCAGCGCGGCGGGTACAACTGCCGTCTTGCGAGCATACAAATGACTGGATTCGTCATCGAAAATCGATTCGTCAAACGTCTCGCCGCCTGCATCAGCAGCCAGGTCGCCAAATTCCCCGTCGTCAAAGTACAGGTCGTCGTCTTCTTCGGTTAGCTGCGATGTAGAAGAACGAGTTCCCGTCTGCAGAGCGCCTCCTATCGCCGCCGATTCCGAAAGGGTTGTCGTCGGGAGAAACGAAGCGACTTTGTCTTCGGTGACAGAGAGCTCGGATAACTGTGGAGCGCCGCCTTGATCGGATTGCAGATCTAAATCGACTGCCGGACCAAAACCTGGAGCGCTGATGGGGCTCGCGACCACTGGTGAGAGGCCAGGAGCATACCATGAGGTAGTCAATGCGGCTCCGGGGCCGGAGAATCCACTAAACTCATCTTCTTCGGCGTCGGTGTTGACCCCAGGGATCTTTTCTTCCAAGCCGTCAAAGTCATCTAAAAGGTCGTTGTCATAATCGTCTTCGACGTCACTGTATTCCCTATCTTCGAGCTGAGCTTTGGCCCTGCGTGCCGCTTCTTTCTCCTTGTGCTTTTCTTCCAGAAGCTTCTCCTGTGCTGACGATTCAACTCCGTTCATGTCAAAACTGAATCGGGACGCGTTGCTTTTGAAATGTTTCGGTAGGCCAGATGGCTGATGGGGTATTATTTCAATTGTATCTGAATCTTGCTGAGCTGCTGGCTGTTCTTTGCTCTGTGGTCCTGCTTGGGGCTCAGATTGATGAGGGATTGATTCCTCGGGATGTTCCTCATGATCGGGTAGTCGCGACGGGAGTCGCCTTGCAAATACAGGGACCGATTGATCATTGCTACGAAGAGACGGGTTTGTGAGAAGCGATGACTGTAAATAGGCTTTGTTGTCAACTTGTAGCACATTCCGATCGTCCTCGAAATGCTCCTTGAAAACTGGGGAGTATTCACTGTGTTTCCTCCTGTGCTCGCTTGATTGAACTACTGCATCCCTCCCATGCGGACGAGAGACATTCTCAGTCTGCGGCGTATTGTATGGATTATACTGATTTGCAGCATCTTGTAAGAGGACTGGGGCTGTGGACAAATTCCGGCGCGGACGAGGGGCAGAGAAGTCGTGCACGATGTTTCCGCGTATCCTAGGATCATAATCATCGGGTATGGCGGGGACCACGTTTCGAGCTCCGATGCTGATGTCCTCCGCTCGGAGGCTGGCAAATTGTGAAGACCGCCGCCGGGCCAGGAGAGACATCGGGTTGAGGAGGTGAAGCATTGCCTTCCCAGATTTATGCGATGTATGTTCCGCGGACACGTCTCGGTCGGTTTGACGACGGTAACTCGAGCCTTCCGGCCTGTATTCCTTGTGCATTGTATTCGATTTGTCAGCGGTACATGTCAACACGGGCGTCGAAGATCGCTTAATATTGGCGTCGAAGGATTGATTCTGAGAGTTCAGCAATCCTTTACCGAAGGACAGCCTAAAAGGCGAGTTCGGCTTCGAGGAGTCGCTGTCGCCATACTCAAAACGGGAAGCCGTAATGGACACTTGCGACGAATTCGGCTGAGCAGTGAGGTCCAAGTTCTTTTCGCGGCCTTCTGGACTGGATTGAGGCCGCGCTTGCTTGTCCGAAGTAGAGGACGGTACTGCCAGGTTGGTCGCAGCAGATGACGGCGCATCTGTCGAGACTGTAGAACCCACACTATGTCCCTTATCAGCATCGCCATCTGCCGGCGAGTATTCGCTCGAAGTAAGGGGAGTCAGCGTATCGGGGCATGGAGATGATTCCTCGATCGTCGTCGCAAGGATCGGCGTGTGCTGAATAACCGGGAGCTGAGGAGGGTTGCCGTTGCTTTTGCCTCTTGAAGAGGCTTGTCCGGACGATGAGATCGGGGGTGCACTCGAGCGACGATGTTCACGTCGCCAGTAGGAGAAGACTGTGGATGGTGGCATGGTTATCGGCACCCCAGCACCTACAGTGCTTCCTTATGAGTGGTCGCTCCGTTCAGGACTCATAGAAATCATCCATTCTGCCTTCAATTTGTTGTTCGCGTCCTGTTGAGCCTGCAAAGGTGATAAAATCAATATAATGAGCTGTGGGGCTCGTCTCAGCCGTGCACGGGTCGCTGTTCTAACAATAGTTAAACAAGCAGAGGAGATAATTTGAGGGGGAATTAATTATTAAATTAGGAGGGGGAACTGGTAAATATCCGGTATTCAAGTGATATAATCATTCAAAGTCATGATAAAGAAATCATTCATGAGAAGAACTATTGCCAATAATGAAAACTGACTAAGGGGTCAGCCATGAGAAGAACTAGGTGTTATTGCATTATTTATTGTTGCTGTTGACCGAAACGGTGGAAGAAGGAATGTCATCCGTTATCTACTTAGCTTACCTATTATCCGAAAGCGGATAATCATCATCATCGACGGGTCAAGCCAAACTTTCAGCACGAAAGTATAATGATTGCACTCTGTCGTTTGATTCAACCGGTGCTTTAGTTAGGCAGAACTTATTTTTGACTCTTTAACATCCCATCGATCTCACGGTCTGGATTGAAATAGTTACTACCTCAGTCATGGTTTGGATTGGTTGTACCATCCGCAAGGTAAATGCAGGGCATATCTACATACGGAGTACTGTAGAGCTGCTCTTTCATGCGAGGACGAAAGGTTGAATCAATGCATTATCAGGAACGTTTTTACAAGAGATTGAGTTTACACAACACAAAGCAAAATCGCTAATTCTACATGGATATCACCAATACAATGAGGGCTTGAGGGCTTATGCTTTCAATGCATCACAACCATGGATACCGCTTAGAATCAGATGCAAGAGTGTAAAAGAATGAAAGAAACAACAGCATCAAAAGCAAGACTGAGGTCGCTAGAGGAGAATTATCTGATGCTTTGCCTCCAACGATCAATGATCTCCCGTTGGCCATTATCAACCACAGGCTGTAAGACTTTGGAATGGTAGTTATGAGGCATAGCATAGCTCAGATGATTCATCCCCAAGATAGCATCGCTGTAGAATGTGTTCGGGTGCACCACCCCCAAAGTCTGAGGATTTGCCGCCACAAGTCCTTGGTTCTGCGCAAATCCTGCCGCAGCTGGATTCCCAAAATTTAACGGCAGTTGCTGTGTTGATAGACGGTTGTCGTATGAACGCTGATGGGTCGGTCCACGGTGAGCAGCAGGCTCGTTCGTGGGCGGTTGCCCGACGCTGATCGGACGGGCATGAAGGATGTCCGCCATACTTCTCCGGTATCTTGGAGCTTGCGTCGCCTTCTTCTGAGCGGCGGCCTCCCTTCGAAGCCGCTCTCGTCGTTGAGCCAGAGTCTCGTCTTCGGGCGCGGCCTCGGTTTCCCTGTCCTTCGGTTCGTCCTCGTGTAGATGGCTTAGTTCGGCAAGGATTTCACTCGCAAACTCACTCTCTGCGACAGTGCTGGTGCGGTCCTTGGCTTTCAAACGCTTAAGGCGCTGCGCTAAGGTCTCTCCCTCGTCTTCGCTGTCCGGCTGCGCGGGCTCCGGCATATTTTGAGTGTACATGGTGGTTGGGCGCTTATCAAGGCTGGCCAAGGGCAAAGGCTCTCCTCGCAGCCTCGCGCGACGTCTGCTTAGCGGCTCACTCTCCTCCAATTCCCTTCTCTCCATGAGACCCAATGGTCTGGCCTCGTCGGGGACATTGGCTTTCTCAGGGAAGAGCACGGCCAGGGGAACGTCTTCATCCTCATCCTCCTCGTGCTTGTGAACGTCGGGATCTTCCCAAGCTAATGTAACCGGTTTTTGCCGCCTGTGCTCACTTTGCTTCTGCGCGACAGCCTCAAGCTGAAGAAGGGTGGAGTGCATTCCATTGGAGGCAGCGGCTGTCCGCCGCCGCTGTTTAAGTTCCTGCTTTCGCATTTCTAGCTCTGCTAGCAGAGTATTCGGGGGACCTGTGTATTCGAAATCTGGTTCGTCCTCCTCCTCTGATTCTTCATCCCCCGTTTCGGAATCATCGCTCTCTGACTGTTCATCGTAAGCATCATCATCCGCATGTGGAGCGGCATTTTCATGTCTAACCGCAGCGTCTGCTTCAGTTTGCTTATGTAATGGATGGGACGCGATGGAGGCCGCTCTGAGATCAGGATTGGAAGTACGATACTCAGAGACGAGATTGGTTCTCGATGCACGTTTCTTCCTTTGTTCGTATAGATTCGGATGGGACGACTTGGGCTTGGCGTTCCGATATACATCTGACCCTACGTTCCCAGCGAAGGGATGTTCTGTAAAGGCAGTAACAGGGGCATGCGCGGAGGCATCCAGTATGCTCTCAAGCGTTTCGACGGCCGAAGCCTGTTTCACTTCGATTTCCAGCGGTGCGGCCGGCGTGTCAAAAAAGACGCTCGCTCGAAGTTGCGGAGGCAAATCTTTGTAATTTTTCTGGCCGTTCGCTTCCTCTTGAATTTGACCAGACAGCCATGGCGCGGATTTCCTGTTCTCCGGAGCAACTGTGCTGAGGAGCTGGGTGCGACGTTTCTCTCGTTCCCGCTCCGCATCACGGCTGTGCGATAGCCGAGGCGGTAAATTCAGCATCATCGGAACAGGCGCAGGGTAGTATACCATATTATTTCCCACCTGTGGTTCCTTGTACGACTCGGAGCTACTTGCGAGAGGCGGTCGGGTCAGCGACACATGGCGCATGGGGTCCGGACCTTTGTCAACAAAATGGACGCCGTCAAAATCGGTGAACAGAACCCTCGCTTGTTGAAAGGTGTCACCGGAAGCTGCAGACGAAGGCCTCTCAATCTCGTAGCCTGCACCATGACCGTGCCGACCAGGAAAATCGGCGGGGGACTGGTGGGAAAAGGTCTCTTGAGGCGGAGAAATGTGCTCAGGGGCAGTCCCAACCGCAGGCTGGGTGAAAATACCCTCATTTCCACTTTCCGACACTTGCGTCAAACGAGATGCCGAACGAGTGGAGCCCTGAGGGCTGGAAATGTTGTTCCTCAAGGGGGAACCTTCCGTGTTGTATTGGAGAACAGAGTTCGAGACGGAGCTGCACGAGCGCCTCTTCTGCTCGAGATTCATCTTTCGAATCTCACTCGCAATATCCGCCGAGCTCGAGCTCAAGCGTTCCGCACTCCTCTCCAACCTCTCCACATTAGTGACATACGCTCCTTGTAAGGACTGGAGATCTGGCGTCGGATGACTGAGAGGTACCGGCGTATCGGTGATAGGAGTCCGCAAGGGTGGTTCATCGGAGTCTGTTTGCACTTGTGGCTTGGAAGTAGTGTCGAGCGGAGGAATCACGCGACGAAGATCGTCGGACCGTCGATCTGCGCCAGGGTTCGTTTCCTCGTAGTCGTCTTCCTCGACCATGTCGTAGCTGGTCGATGTTATGGGCCGTAATATGGAGCTCAAGCTGCCAAATCCGGTGTCCTCTGCGGTCTTTGCCGGTTGTAAATAACTCCCTCCTCCGATATGCTCTGTATCTAGGGGCAGTGGCTGAAAGGTGGGGCGCTGGTGCGACTGCAGCGATGGACTGCGGGAGGCGTCAGAATCGGTCGCGTTGGAGGCCACTTCGACGTCGGCCTGGGAAACGGCGTTGTAAGCCATTCTCTTTGGTGGTGGGGAAGCAGTGGACGTCCCCAAGGGCCATCAAGAGCACAAGGCAGTCCGTAAGGTCTAGTGGAGGTGAGGGGGATTTACGGATAATTGCTTGACGGATTTTGGAAAGAAATAAGGCAACCCTCATGCAGTAGTGCACAGGAGTGTGTCAAATGCAATACTTCTCAAAGGAGGCGAGAGATGATATTAGAGGAGGAATGGAGAGATAGGGGCAAGGTGAGAGTGTAGGAAGGAGGGTGAGAAACACAAGAAAAAGAAACAATAATAGGGACCTTCTAAAGAAGCAGATAAACAAAGGAGAGAGAGAAAAAGATGAAGAGGTAGACTAGATCGATCGTTGGAAAAATAATGAATGGACTGACTGAACATTCCATCCTTGGATAAATTAAATTAGATTTCCCAGCGACGTATGTATGTATGGAATTGTAAGACCTTGACCCCGGCTATCAGGATACAGTGCTATATTTGGATAAGAAGGATCTAGGTACGTACCTTACTTAGGTGCTTAATGTTGTACCTATTTGGTCCCCATACCGCTTGCATGATTATTACACGGCCGTTACACTTACAACCCAAGTACGTGCCCAGGTACGGAATAAGGTACCTAAGGTAGCGGGTCAGGGTTAACTGATACTACATACGTAAGGATGGTACCTGGGTAAGTATCTGGTACTGCTTACCTTCGGTACTTACCCATCTCTGGATCGGGATGTGACTGACTCGAATATACGCATAACAATGGAGCAGAGAAAAAAAAAAATTCTTGCAGGGTACGATGTAGTCAGAGCCACATTCGTACTCGAGTCTTCTCGAAAACAAGGAACTGGAGAAGGGTGATGGTTTTCAGACATCTTAGAACTTAGAGAGGGGTCTAGCACCTCCTAGTCTCGAGATAATAGATGCCTCCTAGCCAGTAAAAATCAACGGACAAGAACTAAATACCTAGGCTAGACCCGATTACTCGTAGCTAGCACTAATTTAGAACCCAGCGCCAAGCCCTGCGGTGATGGTACTGCGTAGATATGACTTGGAGACACGAACAAACAAACAAACAAGGTAGCTGTCCTATCTGAGCACAGAGGACGCTGAGATCTGTGGATGATGGAGTTCAGACTGCATGGTTATGCATTAATTTCGGGCACAAGACGGATGGCGACAGATTTTGATTCTCGGCAGATCACTATCTGTCCGAAAACAGGAGGAATGGTGGTACCGTACATATTCCGGCCTCCCCTCACCAATTCTCCGATTTTACAGCATCGTGTTGGGCTTCACGAACCAGGTATGATTCGAGCGATAAGCTCGGAAGGCAATGTCCAATCTCAATGTGCTGTGTTATTGGATCAGTACCATAATAGGCTTCTAAGTTGTCCACTATTGGTGGTGTTATCTGCCGCGCTATCTCGACAATGGTTATATAGCTATCTCTCTACCTACAGAAGGCATGATCAGGATGTAGAGTAAGGTAGCTGCTCCAGCTAAAGATCCACGGTCTCGAGATGGTTCGATGTCGAATCCATGAAATAATACATAGACAATTCCCAGTATCTAAGACATGTTCGCAGTGTGACTGCCCGGTGGAGTCGCACTATTTTAGATAAGAAACACCCTGTGGTTGGCCCTGAAAATCCCCAGTTCTAGAACCTCCAGGTTCGTCCGGAAATGGTAACAAAACCGTTCTTCCTCGAACCGAGATCTCATGCTTTCTTTGTCTGCCCGTCTCTATCTACATCGATCCGCCTATTTCAATTCAACCTAAATCCATTGACTTGCAACTCTTTAATAGGATCCACTTGAGTTTGTGATGAAGGCAAAGGAACAAAAGATCAATGTCCACGTAGGTTCATTGTGACCTCGGGTCTCAGTACGGTGTCCCTTCAGTAGTGAGACATCTTCGAAAACTTTGAATTCACTTGTCAGATCCTCCAGACTAAGCTGCAAGATGTCGTCCTTCATCCATCGTCGACTTCAGAATCTGCATCCAATAAACATCCTCATTCAGGGCACTCCTTGTTGACCGTATTGTCGGGGATGCATATAGTTCTGGGATGATTCGAGACATCCGGCGCTATGCTTCGAAATGGTTCCAGGATCAAAAGACAGGTCCAAGTCAAGCTCCTTCATAACTTTCCAACGTATCGCAGTACCGTCAGAGTTTGTGTTCGTCGGATAGGGAGGAGTCTTCTGAAATTAAACAAGCCTGGCACCGCTGGAAAGGAAGATGGTCCAAAATTGGCAACAATATCTTTCGGGCAGTGGCACAGCACCTACTGAACCTGACTTCAGGAATGTCGTGATAACGCCATTATTTTTTGCTACTGATGGCAGACTTACACCCGTAGAACCTACATGGCGCCCTTGAGATAGCCGAGTGAAGTATACGATGGTCAAATCATACTGAAGAAGTGCCAAGAAGTACCAAGTAGCAATGGACAATCTTACGTTTACCACGTGACCGCGCGACAACGGTACGCGCTGCGGAACGATAGACCACAATTAATGGCATTGCTTTATGTCTTGACAATATTACTACTCAGAGAAGACTTCGAAATGTCCTACTATGACGTTGACTCTATCCTGACAGACGCTCAAGTATGCCAGTTGGTACCTTGACAACGATTTCTTGATCTAACGAATGCATACCAGAAACTGCCCTGCACATTTGAACTTGAGGTGCCCGGGCTTGGCATCTTGGAGGGCAATCCTGGAGAAAATGTGAGTAACGATGCCCCAGGAGAAGGACTCAGGATTTGACGATTGTATAGATCAAGGCAGGAACCCGAATTGATCTTCCATTATGGCTGGGTGTGATGTTATCAATTGGGTCAGGATCTTGCGCAGAATGTGCTATTGACGAAGTAGACTCAAGCTAACTCCGAAGAAAGAGCACGTCTGGGAACTTCACGATTAGTTACACTTGACCTTCCATCGGCATTATCAGACCGAGTAGTGAATGCGCTAAAAGCCGACCCCCGAACCGTCGATCTGCGCTCATTGGCACCGCACTTCTACAGTCTGAGTGAGCGAGTGCTCGACCTCTTCGAGGAGGAAGAGATGGTGGATGTCCTCATCAACGTACGTATAAATGTGCCAGGCTGCGTGGAGTTGACCAGCTCCCGTACGTTCCTTTGCTAATTTTAGTCTTGACAGACATTCAAAAAGCGCGCAGCGGAGATTGCTGACCACGCGCATAACCCCAAGGGTGCTTTAGGGGAGGGTGCAGATTTTCTTCGAGGGCTTGATGAGACGGAAAGACAGTGTATGTGATTTCATCCCTTGACATGCAATTCCCGGCTATTGACTATCTTCAACTAGTGTTCCGCGTGGCCCACGATAGCGCAAGGGAGACACGAATCTGGGCAGGGGAGGCCAAAAAGAGATGATAGAGCCAATTCCAAAATGAAGGTTAGGGGTTGAGCTGTGCTCGCTCTTAGTGTGATAGGGGAATCCTGTGGTTAGTTCATGATAGAAATCCAAGCTATTGATTTCATGATCTCATTTCGTTGGTGCATGGGGTAGGATGTTCAAAAGCATGAGCCTCAAGATATCAGTCATGTCTGAATAATCAGTTCTAATTTCGAGCAAATGACTCGAGGTTGACTTAATAATGCTAGCCTACGTGCAGGTCCTGGTTGTCTGCGTCCGTAGGGTTCCAATATTTGCCAGACCGTTTGAGTAGCACGTCATTGGAATAGCTGGCTTTTGGAACCGTTGATTGTCTACAGTAAACCCAGGGGAAAGGATTCCGGTATCACCGTGTGATTGGCATGGATAATTGTAGTAGCAACCCAGTTCACTGGGCCCTTGACTTTGCAGGACACAATCAGATATGAACATGTAAATATTTAAGTGCCATTGTGGCTGAATATATCTTTCGAAGCAAATGCCAGGATAAGCAAAGGACCGATGATATAATAGTAGCCAGGGGGTCCTCTCAGCGACTAATCAATCAGATATTTTCATTATATTTCTATTGTGCCGTTGTCTATTGAAGTGCAGTTAGTTAGACTACCTACCTAGATCTGGCGTACCGCACATGGGCAACTTGTGGTCCACGGCTCACCCCGCCTTGTGGGGCTGGAGCATATTCCTTTTGTTACTCTACTCTGTATTATGAGCAATTGAGCCAGAAGGAATCATGGTGCTGAGTACTCATTCCTATTACTGAGTGTATCAGTGTCTTTAAATCAATTTGAAGGTGAAAGAATATGTGCGACAATGGCAGATTGTTCCTATATCTACCAGAGTCCAAAATCGACTCCTATTCACGATAATAGTCGATAAGAGTCCAGCCCCTGAGCTCTGACAGGATTAAAGGCTAGTCTACATAGAACTTTAGCCGTACCTTAGTCTCATTGCTTACTCTTTAGTGGGCACTAGCACAAAAACGCCAATGATGATTCGCAAGAGATGGAACCCCATTGGCGGTTTCTTTGATCCTCCAGGAAGGGGACTCCGGGCTACCCTTTCTCCAAAAACTGATATCCCGACGGCGGAAGTGAATGATGACGGGCTCAATTGCCTATCTTATCTGAGGTATGAGGATGAACATCGACAATACGGAGAAGAGGGACAACAATCGCAATTCAAGGGATAAAAACAATAGATCGGCCGCTGCTTGAATGCATGACAATCGGTCGCATGGCAACACCTGACATTCCCCGACCAGACCCATATCGTGGGACTCTCCGCTTCTTGCTTAGCTTGAAGATTTACAGACTCGCAGTTGACTCCTCACAGGCGCTTGTCATCATCATCTTCATCTTCCCCTCACTTGATATAGTGCCAAAAGGCTACATACGCTGTGCTTCTCCGATATCATCACTACCTTCCTCTCTCCTGCATTAGGTGAACCCACCGTTCTTTCTCCTCGTTGATCATTGCGCCTCCAGCCTCAGAGTTTGGGCCCCTCGCATCGTCAATCTGCCAGTACTCCGTACCGCGAGAGCTCTTTGAGTCAACCCTTGCTCAGTGGACCAAGTAATTTCCCCAATTTGATGAAGAGTTCTGCCACCCCTAGAGGATACACGGCTGGCCGTCCTGTTGCAAATTTGTCAGATCCTGCAATGTGCTAGCTAGCTAGCTGAGTGGCTCCTGTCTACATTTCATCAGCATGGATTCGAAACCCAAGCGACGTAGCACAATCTCCGTGCAATCAACTGCCCCTTCGACCTTGCGACAGTCCTTCGAGCCCTCTTCCTCCGTGCCTGTCCCTGCTCGCCGTACAGCATTCCTGAGACACTGCTCAAACAGTAAGTCCGCCCTTGATTTCGCAAGGTCCCATTTGAAATACACAAAAGAACTGACTTGACCGCCGTGTTCCACAGACAAATCCGATCCCCCAATTCCTGCAGCGCTTGCTCGTGTCAAGGGCACGTCCACCATGAATAGTCCGTCGCGATTGGATTCTGGTAAAGCGTGCCTGAGTTCTACAATGAAATATCTTGGTGCTGATTGGTATACACAGAAACGTCCTGGTTCAATGGCCATTCTCCATTAAGTGGAACGCCTCGTGCCACACGAAGGAAACATGGGTCTAGATCAGGTACGAGTTATAGTTGAGCTGTCCTTGCACTCCGCGAAGCTGTGGCACCATGGAGAAGAGAATGCTCACAACTGCTGTGTGCGACAGGGACCCCGGAACCTGCTTCTACACCTTTAGTGAACCCTTCCTCTACGCTTTTACAAGACCTTTTAAGAGAGCAACGTGCGACTCGAGTTTCGCGGGGTCCTCCTCCTACAGATGACTGTGCAGAGTACATGCCTCGTACCCCCGAACGCTCGCAAAGCCAGTCTCAGACTCAGACTCAGTCTCAGTCCCAGGAAGATGCAGGTTCTGAGAGACAACGCAAGATTAATAGCGCATTATCGGCGGGTCTCAAGCAGCCACGAGAGATGGGTTTCAGGGAGATGGACCAAGTAAGTTATGCACGAGAAGGGTCATAAGTCAAGGCATAAATTGACGCCCAGCCAGTACATTTCGAAAATTAACAAACAAAATTTTGACCTGAAACTCGACATCTTCCATCGCGCGCAGCAGATGGCCGTCTTGGAGAAAAGATTGGAACGTATGCAGCAGCTGGAGGACGACGTTCAGCGCATGCGCGAGTTAGAAGAGGAACTGCAAGAGCTTCGTGATGTGGAAGAGGACAATCAGAGACTCCGCGAGTCCAACGAGCAGCTCCGTCAAGAGATCGATAAGCGAGACCAGGCGGTCACAGAAGCCGTGGAATTGATCTGTCAACTTGAAGCGAGATTGGAGGAGCTGGAGGCTGGTGCACTTTCGTCCAGAGCCTCTACAGCTCGTCCTTCGTCCAGCAATGGGCAAGACGCAGCTACACCTAAGAATTGTGTCACTCCAGATATACCAGAGAGGTCTTCGTCTAGGAAGGGCACCTTGCTAGGGGACAATAACCGAGTTTCTTCGGAAAGTCGTTCTCTCACAAGGGCCCCTTCATTCCTCCGTGAAGAGCAGCCGAGCACCGCAGCTCTACGCAGTCTCTATGTTACGTCTGAACATCCTTCGCGCTCTGCAAGAAGCGCTATGACGAAGGCGGAGAGTATGAACTCAATGACTGAAATTACCGAACCAGAGTCACCCAGATTGAGTGCTCTCAGTGAATGTAGCGAGCTCATGCCCTATGACACTATAAACGAGGCGCCTCTTTTCAACCAAGTCGACACTCCAGTCCACCAGGAAAAATCAGTGGGGACAAGTGAGACTACCCCTAGGCCCAAAGGCGAAATACAGGCAAGCGGGCACATTCGCAGCTCTAGCTGGAATCAGCCTCAAGTGGAGTTATTTCCGACAAGTACCATCCCAAAAGAAAGGCACCAAGCTTACACCAATGCTTCAAAGGAAGCTGGCGATTACATTATCAAAAACGGCATGTTCCCAAGCGCCCCTCGCCAGAAGCCACGGTTGGATGATGTCTTTGGAGGGTCAAAATTACCCCCTACTCCAGACACAATGAGTACGGCCTGTGCGTCGGGGACGAACAGATCGAATGGCAGTAGCGCCAGGGAGAAGGTTCAGCCTTACCAGCAGTGCTCTGCCCCCCGAAACCTTGGCCGGCCAAGGTCTGCGGGCGAGCTGACAACGAAAAGCTCCGATCATAGAGACTTGGAAAGAATTAACCCTGCTCGGAGTGATGTGAGTCTTCCTCGTCTTAGTACTGAAGAGCGCGAAGCGACCCCGGCTATCTTTCCCTTGAACGGCATCCCATCCAAGCCGAATTACGTGTTTGATCCAGCTTCTCCAAAGCCAAGTATGCGTTATTTCAGCGACGTTGATGACGTGATCTTCAACCCTGGGGGAATTGAGAAAGTCATATCAAAGATGGAGAAGAACTACTACTCTCCGCCAGTCCCCATAATTCAAAAGCCAATAGCAGATATGTCATCTCTATCGCCCCCCTTGACTCCTCAAGACTGGGTCGAGGCGGCAAAGCCAAGTCCTCGGCCGACGAAGAATAGATCTTCAAACACAAAGACCTATACCGGCCTTCCGCCGTCTAAAGCGGCCGGGGCACGGGCTCCCAGCCAATCCACGTTCCTAACTCGTAGGCATAGTGTGGACTCGACTCTCCGAGACCCGGGAGTCCCAGAAATAACCACGCTTCCTTTGCCTCCATCAGACACAAATACACAGCCTGTACATCAAGAACGGGAACACCGACGACGGATCAATCTTCGGCCACCGTTCCTAAGCCGTCTAGCACAGCCTCGTCGTCTTGAGCCATCCCCGATAACTGATTCAGAAGATAGTGGAGACGGTGCGCCCTCCCCTGTCATTCGCAAAGCCAGGATCGTGGAACCGCCAAAGACAGCCAAGACCGTTGAAACTATGGATGCTTCACAACGGGTTCACGGGGAGCTCTGCGGATCGGCACCGACCTATGCTGCGGCGAATACCGCAAACAGCCCCAGCAGGACTCTTCCCCATTCTTTCACAGAATCAAACTTCTGGTCACACTCATCAACGGCAACCACCAGACCATCAACGTCCGCCAGCAAAGGGCATAAGAGACGTAGCTCCCTTGGCATCTTTGGCTTTGGTTGGATGAAAGGTTCGAGCGGAAGCGGCTCTCACCATAAGAAAGCTGGAGCCGACTCGACGGCAACTGCGCAGACTACCAACAAGGAACGGCCGATACCTCGGTGGGGCCCTGACAGCTCCAACACCTTGCCCGAGGCAGCAAAGAGCGTCGGTGCGTATGGAGCTATTCAGGATATGTCAGCTTCCGTCAGATATATGGCTCAAAAGCAAGACGACGACGATCCGACACGTCGGCCGCGATATATTGAGCGAAGAACCCGTCGACCTTGAAGGATACGGCGCAGCAATAACAAAAATACCCGCATTCGAGAATACATGACCCGGCCTATGCCACTTTAAATTCTCTGATCACGTCGCGTGTATCTCATGCATGACTTGTATGACCTGCTTTGATACCCCGAGCCTTTCCTTCAAATAACTTTATGTGGGACTGTACGACTATCGATTGCATGGGCGGTTTTCATGGAATGCCAGCCTTATTTACTGCGAATTACGATACATCTCTGACGATATATGAAGCATTTGGGCGTCTTTCTGCTTTTTGTCCTGGTTGTGGTTCAGCAGGTCTGCCAACTCATCACCAGTGCACCATCTCTCTTTTTGGCCTTATGTTCCTTTGTACGCTTTTGCACGGCGAGCCTTCTTTCATTATGACTTGCTCTCTGCTTTTACAAATCGCACATGATAACGATTTCATTTGACTTGACGGGCGAGCTTGTCCCAGACTATCATTTCTATTTCAGAACTCACTTGTAGACTATGAAGATAGCTAGGATTATTCGTAACGAATTCAACGTTTGTCAGATTTTGTCCCAAAAACCAAACCCAGTCTATATTGTTCCCCAAATGCAGCCAATGCTATTCCGGACCATACTCCTTTCCTTTTTCTTTCATACGCCATGACAAACGGCCAAACACCCCAGAAATTCAGTATATAGGAAAAGAAACAAACACTCAATACCAGCTATTCCCCGCCTCCCCGAGCCTCTTCCCCTTCGGATTCATCGAGACGATCCTCTGTCCCGGTATATGGTCATCCGTGAACGCCGACTCAAACACCCCGGAGATGGACCGCTTCCCCAGCACCTCAAACGAGTCATACCCGGCCAGCTCGCCATTACACGCGGCCCACTCGCGCGAGCCATGCGGCGAGCCCCCACCACCCAGATCACACCACCTGGTCACCACGATCGCATGCCGGAAGCGCAGACTCCGCGGGTCGGACCGGTCCTCGGCCAACTTGATCTCGACCATGTACTCGGATGGACAGTCCGGGCAGCGGCGCATGGGGCGGCACTTGGCGCACAGGGTCGCGAACTCGTTGGGGTTGTACGTGCGGCCGTGGTAGATGTCCTTGGCGCGGTGCTCGAGGCCCTGCAGGCCGGCGGTGGCCCGGGGTTTTGGGACGTGGCCCAGCGCGCACTTGCAGACGTTCATGAGCTCCCCGTCGCGCCAGTGCGCGCAGGCAGAAAAGTACGGCCAGTAGTCCTCGCGCGAGTACAGGAGCAGGCGCATCGAGCTGGGCGCCATGTCTGGGTCTGCGAACGTCGAGCTTACTACCCGCATCAGCAGCTTGCCCTTGTGGATGTGGTATCGGGTGTGGTGGGACCAGCCGTCCCGTCGCCAGCGTCGGGAGAGGGAGTCGACGGGGATGCCGTAGGCGGGGCCGAAGCGGTGGGCGCGCAGCGCGAGCTGCACGAAGGTGAAGTGCAGCATACGGGCGTGGGTGATGCGGTGGCGGGGTGCAGGGAGGAGGGGGTTGCGGGCGTTTGGGCAGTTGTAGAGCGGGTTGACGACCGTTGCCGGCTCGAGTCTTTCGTGGCCCTCCTGCGTGCGCCGGTGGTATCGGGCGCAAGGCATGCAGAGGAGATGATGGGGTAGGTATCGGTCGTGCGGGACTAGGAAATCGATTCTGTACTCGCGGTTTTCGGGGAGGTTCAAGGCCATCCAGGGCCCCCGGCCCAGACGGAGGAGAAGCGTCTTGCTGGCAAATGCTAAGCTGGCTCGCTCTGCCGGATTGAGATATTCTGCAACAAGCGCCCAGAGATCTTGTGATAGGCTTGCAATCATCGGCTCCCCCGGGGGTCGATTGTCTTTTTGCAAGTCTGATGCAAAGCCATCCGAATCTTCCGTATCAAGAATACCTATCGAATGTAGCATAGCCGTAGGGTCGCGAGTCTCGCCTAGCTGGGTATCCACTAGTGCATGTTTCTCCCGATACTTTAGACGATGGGCCTGCAAAGGCGCAAGCGAAGGAACTTCAGGAACTTCATCGCTGGCAATGCTCGGTCGTGCAGCCGCTCGGAGGTTTGGTGTAGATGCGGTGTTCTTGCGGAGAACTTGGCGGGATTTTTTCGGTCGCAGAGCGTTTGTTAAAAAGGCTCGAAAGCCAGTTTTCTGCCCCGGGCTCTCTGCAGACATCCTGCTGGAAAAGGCGGCCGGCGATGAATGGGAGGTAGTTGAAGAGTTGGTGTCTTCTTTGCCTATATGCTCGTCATACTGCGGAACGGACCTGGAGGATTGAATTTCCGTTTTTGGAGATTGGATGACGCCTTAAAGAGCTCAGTACGGTAACAATACCGGCTGTTACGGGAGATCATATCCGCGACTATCCGGAGAGCTGCAGGACTCATACAATGACTACAATCATGAGGTAAAAATTGCGAGAGTGACTGGCAGTTGTTGGTGCATTTGTTGATTAGGGCTATATCAGATACAGGAAATCATTATACAATCATATGCGACAAACCAACAGAAGAACGCTCCAACCAAAGCTGTGTCAACAGACAATGCTCATAGATAATCTATGCGGAGAAGCGCTTCTCCACACACTTCCAGTTGATAACCTCCCAGATGGCCTTGAAGTACTCGGCCTTGCGGTTCTGGTATTGCAGACTGCGGAGTGTGTTTGCATCAGCTACTGTTGACCGGCATTGGATGGCAAGGTTAGAAAGGGCCACTTACTAATAGGCATGCTCCCAGGCGTCAATGCCAAGAAGAGGCTGGAACTGGCCGACAACAGGGTCTTGGTTCTAATTCGAAGTTAGTTGTCTGGGATTGACTCCTTCAGAATGGTTGCACTTACGGCATAGGTCTTGATGCCAATGTGTCCGGTTTGCTTGTCCCTGACAAGCCAAGCCCATCCGCTTCCCTGGATGCCAGCCAGAGCGGTGTTCATCTTACCCTGGAAGTTGTCCAAGCTGCCATATGTCTCCTCGATGGCCTTGGCCAGAGCACCACTCGGGGGCTCACCACCACCAGAGCTCTTAGGGGCCAGGTTCTCCCAGAAGAGAGTGTGGTTGAGGTGACCACCGCCGTGGAAGTTGATCAGGGGCTTCAGGGCGATCTGGGACGCAATGTCGTTCTTGGCCTGAGCCTCCTGCAGCTGCTCGATGGCCTGGTTGTAGCTGTTGACATAGGTTTGGTGGTGGTTCTTGTGGTGAAGCTCCATGATCTTGCCAGAGATCGAAGGCTCCAAAGCACCATAATCGTCTGTTATCCATGATTAGTTTCATTCAGAGACTGCAATTGTAATGCTACGCTAGTAGATATATGTGAAAGTGAGATTGTGTAGCTCGGATACAGCGTCGGTATTCCACTTTAAACGAAGGAAGGAGGCTCCCATCTTGAGACGAGGAATGCGTTGATGAGGGGAAGCCAACATACAAGACAGGTCAGGCAGAGTAGCTTTGCCGCGGGCAAAAGTCAAGCTCGCAGCAGCTCTTGGAGTAGCCGAAGCTCCGGAGCGGAGGGCGGTACGCGCAGAGGTGCGGATGAGAGAGGCGGCCATTGTGTAATTGAGAGATGTCGTTCACTGAAGGAATGAAGAGACAAACAGGAAACTATTCTGATGCTTCTCAAAGGCAAAGGACAAGAAGAAATGAAGAGAGAAAGAAGAGAAGAATCGGCTCGAAGGAGAAGAACGGGCAACAAACGTCATTGTTTCTCTCCCCTCGGAGCTCGCGTTTCCCCGCCCCGTCACCGCCCGAGCGATTACGAAAGAAATCAGATACGGCTTATTATTATCTTCATGTTCTAGAAGCCGATCACACGGCGTCGTTGCCAGCTCATTTTTCATGGATTTTTCATAGATCAGACTAACCTCACTTTGCACGCCATCAGTTAAACTGAAAAGGCTGTGACTTTCAGACGTACTACGTTGCATTTGCCCCCGTTAGACCGGCCATGGAGTCACCGAGCTCCTCTTCCTTCGCTGGCCAGAAGCGTAAAGTCGTCGATTTGAGCTCAGATGAGGAAGATGCTCGCGCTTCCACAGGCTTTCGCGGCTTTGCGAGAGCTTCCTCTCGCTCCGAGTCGCCTCCTTCTTTCGGCCTGGGAAGTGCTCGTCGTAATCCCTGGAATAACAACATGCAGTCAGCCACCTCTGCCCCCCGAGGCGGAAACGCCAATACCAGCAAACCCATCACCGGCGGAGGGAATTCTTTTGCTGCGCGTATTATGGCTAAGATGGGTTACAAAGAAGGGCAAGGTTTGGGTGCGAGTGGACAGGGTATCGTCACCCCGATCGAGGCGCAAGCGCGGCCGACGGGCGCTGGGTTGGGTGCCGTCCGCGAGAAAACGAAACAAGCTCGAGAGGAGGAGAAGCGACAAGCAGCTGCCCGAGGTGAAGTTGTCGAAGACAGTTCAGATGAAGAACGGAGGAGACGACGGAAAAAGAAGGAAGAACGTCAGCGGGAGAGCAGGAGTGGGACGGGGACACCGGTCCCTCGAGCGAAACCTCGTTTTAGAACCGCACGCGAAATTGAGGCGGATATGGATGGTCTGGAGGTGCCAAACGTGCTAAAGTCGCTGATTGATGCCACTGGCAAGGAACAGCGAGTTCTGACCTCCACAGCCGGCCTCATGACTCCTTTGGAGTTTGTCAATCAAGGTGAAGGAGAGGCGTTGAAGATCGCACGACGAGCGCGTCACGACCTCGAAGCGTTTGCCGATGAATGGAAAGGGTTGACGGAACGAAAGAAGTTTGCTGAGTTGGAGGAAGCTCAGATCGTGGAACAACTGGACACCAATCAGCTCAAGACGGATCAACTCACGGACCTCATCACCGCTATTGGACAGCTGGAGATTTTCGAAGAAGACAGTACGCTTGCACGGTTTGAAGAATTGACCAGCAAGCTCGAATCGATAGAGATGAAGTACCGAAGCGAGATCGACGAGTATCGACTATCAGAGACGGCGGTCGCTGCTATTCACCCGCTCTTCCGCCAAGCGATGGAGGATTGGGATCCTCTTCAAGAGCCAACATTCCTTGTATCTAATCTTCGTCGTCTTCAGCCCCTTCTCAGCAGGAAGAAAAATGACGAAACCGTGTCAAGGCCAGCGACGTCGCCATACGAAACTATGATCTACACTCTTTGGCTCCCCCGAGTCCGCTCTGCGCTCATTAACGACTGGGATGTGTTCGAACCGTCCCCTGCCACATCACTGATCGTATCCTGGAAAGAGATATTACCGGGTTTCGTGTTCACAAACGTGCTCGACCAGCTCATCGTTCCCAAGCTTAGCGGCGGCCTGAAAGAGTGGAAGCCCAGAAGCAGCAGCAGGCGTCATCCCTCGTCCCATCGCTCTCCATGGTGGCTCTTCACTTGGCTCCAGTACTTGGACGAGCGTCACACGAACCCGAGACAACCCACGGGTCTCCTTTCAGACGCGAAAAACAAGTTCCGTAGGATGTTGGAATCGTGGGATCTCAGCAAGGGTCTGATAAGTGGTATCGAACTCTGGAGAGACGCGCTAGGGTCCGAGTTCGATGTTAGCCTACGTAACCACTTACTGCCCCGTCTTGCGACTCACCTGCGCGAAGAATTTAAGGTAAACCCTCAAGATCAGGACTTGACTGCTTTGGAGGATATCCTTAAGTGGAAAGGATTCTTCAGGCCCAATGTCCTTGGCCTTCTTTTGGTGGCCGAGTTCTTCCCTAAATGGCACGAAACCCTATACTTCTGGCTTACCCATGACCCCAACTTCGAAGAGGTCGGCGAATGGTTCACCTGGTGGCGCACTCAGATCCCCGCAGAGATCAACGAGCTCGCCGTCGTCGACGACGAATGGAACAAAGGTCTTCAACAAATGGACCTTGCGTCCCGCCTGGACGACCCCGCCACCGAGCTACCAGCTCCCAGCGTCGCAGCGCAACCGGCCCCCACAGAAGCCGTACCACGCGTCGCTCCAGAAGCTCCTGCACCCCCTCGCAAGCCCAAGGTCGTCGAGGAAATCGCCTTCAAGGATATTCTCGAATCGTGGTGCATGGAACAGGGTCTTATCATACTGCCCCTGCGGGAAGCGCACCCCCAGAACGGTCAGCCACTCTTCCGCATCACGGCCAGTGCCACCGGGAAGGGCGGAGTTGTCGCATTCGTACAGGGAGATGTCGTCTGGGTTCAAAACAAGAAAGCGAAGGATATTTGGGAACCTATGGGTCTGGAAGATCGGCTTGTGGAGCGTGCCGAGGGCAAGTGACATATCAGTCTTTGTCTCAAGTACTCTGAGCTTCCCTGGAGCCTCTGTTTCTGCGCGTTCAACCGGGAAATTGATGATACCCATGTTTACTTTATTTGCTCTCTGATAGATTTATCTCCACATATGTGATGAAATGAAGCTTCGTCTGGCCACGACTATATGATTCTAAGGATGCCCTTCGAGCACGTTCGTTAGGAGACATCGGCAAATTAGTCTGAGCCAGATCTAGATACAGATAGTGGTGTAATATATTCTAGACTACTTTGACACCGTCAGAAAGAAAGAGTCGTTCTGTTTAGAAAAAAAAGTGTGGCTATGTACATTGATAATATCATGCTCATCACTAAAAGGGCTTTGGTAGAATTATATACTGTGAAAAACGGAATGCGAGTGTAGAATCTGACCAAGTACGTTCAATGCATCATACATCCTCGTGTTGGTTCCATTCAACACATTCTCTTGTGAGAGAGATGTGGCCTGGATATTTAAGATGGAAGGAATCCCAATTCAAACTCTCGTATTGTACCTTTCATTGAATGCGTTGACAGCTTTTGTTTCAGATGATTAGTAACCGTTCACTCCGCAGGTTATCGGGATAGACCTACCAATGGCGATCTGGCGGTACAGCCAATTCCTCGAGCTCTCGTCTTGCACGGGAATGAAAGGCCCGTTTGCGCCACCCTTCAGCGTGATGCTCATACCAGTCCGTTCCTTGGAAATGGTTTGGATGTCTGTCAATCGGATATCCCATTCTGTTCGGAGTCTCTTGCTCCGCACAAGCATTATTCGGTCGTACGTCAACATGACCAGCATGTCCTTGCCCGGCAGCTCCAAGTGCGCAATGTAGTCTTCGTTGAAATACTTGCCGTCGTCGGCTGTCTTAAGCCAAAATTGACCCAAAGCCTCGCGCTGTGAGTATGGCCGCACTATACCGTCCGTGGCAATGAAACGGGTTAGGCGAACACGGTCAAGACCTTCCGCATCAAACACTGTCGTGGTGTTTCGTACACCCTCGGCGAGATCTAGACAACAGTCAGCATGAACATCTTTATTTTCTTGAGAAATTGACGTACTTGAGGCAAGGTCGAAGGCGCCTATTGCCGGCTTGGTGGCCAGTCCAAGTACACCCTTGCCGACACCTTTGATGAAACCTTGGAGACCTTCTTTCTCCGCACCCTCCAGCGGGTGGCGAGCAAGTCCTCCAATGCCGCTTGCTAAGCTGGTTGCGAACGCATTTCCACCGGCCGTGATACCATACAATGCATGCTTTGGCCGATTCCGAGACTTCGACATTCGTCGCTGATCTTGAAATTCTTTGTCTAGCGTGGCAACCGCAAGTCCCTTGGACATGCTTCCGGTGAATTTGGCCATACTGTCTGAAAAACCAAAGACGGACTTCTTGACAAAGCTTGTAGCGCCTTTTGCAATACCCATGCCCAGTTCCTGAGGCCGATCGGTCATGACCAGTCCCTGATAGGGCTCGTAGAAGATAGCAGCAACACCAGAGCTGACGTTATTGAACAGACCCACTGGATTTCCCAGGAAATCCGCCGACCCCAGAATGACGTGGACTTGACGAAGGAATTCCTGAGTGTAATGTCTCTGAATATTGTTCAAAAGGATTCCGAAAGAGACACGAGCGTTCTCTAACATAAGAGCATTGAGACGAACGGGGGCGTCGTTGATATTGCCCATTGACATGGATATGACATTGACGAAGAACATGAGGGGGTTGGAGGGCTGCATGGTATTCTCGGCATTAACCCTCTCTGTCCGCATGAAGGAGATATCCAACTGCATCGGCTGCAAATGAAGGAGCTCAAAGTACACATCTTGGCTAGCACTTTCATTCTGCGGTTCTGGGATTTTTAGATCTTCATCGCAGAGTTTTCCTTCCTGCTCTTCGGACCATGAAGCACCAGGGACCTTTGCAAAATCGAGCATGGCGAAAATGAAGTCCTCATCGAGCTCAAGTGTCATCTGTTGAAGTAGTACCGTGGCATATTTAATGTAAAGTACACCGTAAGAGTCGTCTTTTACGCGTGTAACCATGGCGTGAAAGATCGGATGGGCCTCCATCTCCTTTCCGGTCTTTGGCACAACGCTTGGATACAACAATATGGGGAAAATGCCCCCATAGAGTTGATTATCGATCTGGATCCATTTGATCGTTGTGTTCAAAGTCTGGTAAACCCTTGATTCTCTGAACTTGATCTCGATTTCGCGGAAAGTGAGATATAGCAGCTCCTTCAGGTTCTTGTTGATCAACGAGATCCCAATGCCCGCCAGACGTAGCTGAGCTTTGAAATTGACGTCCGAGTCCAGTTCCTTTACCTCAAAACCGGTTGACACACTGGTCTGGGATGTCTGTGCCTTCTGTTGCTTATAAAGACTTCGAGATTGCTTGAAATTTGACAAGACGAGGGTCTGGGTCGGCCCGTCAGCCACGATGTTGATATCAACAATCTTTTGCGGCTCCCCAGGTCGTGAAGGCGGTATCCTCATCGGTATCAGGTTGCCTATCTCGGTGAGCCTGATATGCCTTTCCTTTCCATTACATGTCAAGACGAGAGACTTGTTCTTCGTGGCCGGATAATCCCATGCATATGGCATGATGCTGCGGGGTGGGAGCCGGTAGCGAATTGGCCGCCAGCCACTTGTTCTATCTTCCTCGTCATCCTCCACGTTTGGATTCTATAAGGCAGTCGGTGGGTTAGCATGTATACGAGTCATATGTCGCGCAAGGGTGCTTACAGCTTGGTAGAAGATAAATTCGGAATCACTCTCATTCCGCATGGAGAAGGGCCAATTTCGAGTTTCCAAACTGAAGTGGATAAAAAGTGTAGCGCCTTCCATGATAACATCAACCTTGATAAGCCTCTGACGTTGATTTGCCTTGGCAAGTTTCACATGTACGGTTCCAACGTCTGCAATGTTGAAAGGCGATGACCATTGATTGTTCACGCCGGGGAAGCACAGGCAAAGTTGCTTTTCTGCAATCTGGCGCAGGAAATGCAGGGGCACCAAATTGCCACTCTTGATGGTAAGCACGTTTGATGAGCCGGGTTCGCGGACCAAAATGTCCTCACTCAGCTTGTTTTTCAGGATGAAGCGAGGAGAGATAGTGACAACTTTAGTCATCTTATATTTGCCTTCACCCTCCATAACAGACACCCCTGCATGGAACTCGCACTTCCCTTGCCTATCGGACAAGACAACTTCAAAGTTGCTCCCAAGAGCCTCAAAACTCTGCGGCTTGCTCCAGGCGGAATCTCCTATCTTCAAAATAGATCGGTTCTTGGGATCTTCTGATTGATAAGCATACATGTATGGGAGAGCCCGCCCGCCATGTCTTGGGTCGGGGTTCAGGCCCTCACCAGCTGCGGAGCGTGCTGATTGCAAGAAGGCCTTGCTCTGGATCTCCATTGGCAGTCCTGTCTTGTTCAAGATAAGATACGGACTGTAAATCGACACCTTGAAAGCGCCTCCACTATCTGGAACGTTGAAGTAGTGGAGGTTTAGTCTTAACGGAATCCCTTGTTCATCCTTGAGCGAGAGCATGTGTTCCCTTCGGTAATCTTGCGCATTTCCGTTAATGATGGCGAATTCGCTTTGCCTAAAGACAGTGTCCTCTAGGTCAATACTGAGAAGCAGTAGATGAGATAGCTCAACAACGTGGACCGGACTGACACCACCCTTCCTTAGGAAATTGGTCCAATCCTTCTTTGTGTTCTTGTCATAAATGCGGTATTTGAAATCATATGGTAATAGATTCTCAATCTCCACCGGAGCGAAAATGCGTATACGCATGTAAGGATAGACGTTCGTCAAGGAATCCTTTGGGTTGTAGGTGGCATTCATCTGGAAATAGAAGGGCGGAGCCTGCTGTCCGCTTTCGCTGATGCACTTGATCGTGCGAGTAGGCCGCCGCAGAAGATCTTTCCAGTGCAGTGGCTCTGTTGACCATTCATATCCGAAGCCCTGGTCAGGACGGATGAGGACTGCATGCAAGTAGGCGGCACCTACAGGTGCAGGCCGAGCATCCCCAGGAAGAATCTTCTCAATCTTGAGGAGATGTCCTTCTTTGTGATTTAAGATGCCCAGCTCTACCGGTATTTGAGTGTTGTTTTCGATAACCAGCGGCGAGCGGAAGGTAATATACTTGACGTTGTCGGTACCCAGCTTAACTTCGACTAGAAGCCTATGGAGAACACCATCCGCCTTGGGTTTGAGGCTATACAAGAATTCGCCCTCCCTAGCCACAGGAATGCGGTTGATGCTCTCGAAGCCGCTCCCTTCGAGTTTCACCCCGACCACGCCGCCTTGGCCTTCAGGTGCAAGAGTCTCACGCACTGCAGTCGAGTCTTCAAATCTCCAGGGGTATTCTTCCCCGTCAGAGAGCTTAGCAGCCGGCCCTTCCTCTCCAGTGCTGACATCCGCCCAGACACGAAGATCGAAGCCAGTATAATTGCGAATCCGATAGGGTGCGTCGGCTCCGCGGGGTTTGGAAAGAACATCTTCATCGGTAGAGAGAAATTGGAAGGACTTGGATGCCAATGCAATTGTAGCCGAGGTCACAGTGAGCTCCATGTTCTTATGTGAGTAGGCATCGATTGAAAAGACTTCTGGGTCGACCTCCTTGGCGACGTGAAAACCGAGTTGCCATGGTTCAATGAGCGGTTCCCAGGCCGACTTGGAGAAATTGTAAACGTTGATGAAGGTATCAAAGCTAGTGTCAGCATTCAGTGCAGATGACCAATCGCGAACATCGACGGTGAATTTCTTGACGCTCCAGTCGAGCAATGGAAGATCATGCAAGTCCCCTATGAGAATCACTCTGACGCCGTCGATCTGCGCGCTCAGTTCTTCGCGCTTCAGTATAGCTGAGCGTTCCGAAGCAGCTCCTTGATTAGCCGGTTTGCCGCTCGCCCCCGATGCTCGTCGTGATTTCAAGGCAGGGGCATGTGACGACCGCGCAGCGCTTGATCTCCTTCGAGTGGACTTTGCGCTGGGTTGTCTACCATCTGGTACTCTCTTCACGTCGCCGCTCTCTATTTCCTGTGACCTGTTTGCTCTCATTTCAGAGGCCTTATTGACAATCTGTATTGCCATCAAGATGTCTCTGAGGGAAAGGCGCAGCACCAACGGTTCAATGTGCACGTCTATGGAAGTTAGCGATGAGCCTTTCTCCTGTGGTCGGCTATCCATGGACAGCTCCAGCGTAAAATCGTCCAAAATTCGCAGCCTACTGGTCTCGAACTTGTCCATGCGACACAAGAACATGCCGACTTTGTTGATCTGCAGTGTAGAGACGTTTTGCTGGGAGAAGAGTACTTGCTTTGTACCAAGCACTATAGCCTCGGTATGTGCAATGGCAGGGTTGGCAATCATGATAATCTGGGCGTCAACAAGGTTCACTCTGAATGAAATCGTTGTCTGGCCGGTCGAGCTTGTCGAGTCCTCGCCTGGGGTGGCGATGGCAGTTTGGTCTGGACTTTCTGTGGTACTGGATCTTGGCTCAGAAGCTTCGTCAGTCTCCTCAATCTCTTCAACGGCCACCGGCTCCTCTGCGGTGAAAACCGAGTTCATAAACGACTGCAAAGCGGACAAATAGTCCAGCGCCAGTATGATACGTGGGCTGTCGATCGTCAACATCGCAATAAGATGTTTCTCTGGCCCGGGCGACATAGAGAGACTAGCCATGAATTGCTGTTGCACATCGTTATTGATCAGTGACATGATCTTCCTGAATTTGTTCGTGTCCTGATTGCGGCTGTCGCGGACAGACAGGGAGTGAATCAAGAGCTCGGATTCCAGAGACCCATCGGTAAGCATGCGCAATTTGACTTTGGTGTCATTCAGCGAAAACTTCGACAGACTCGAGTTCTCCAGATCACCCACTGGCTCGTCGTCCTTTGCAAGGATAAGTTCCAGACCGACACTATCTACCTTGAAAATCATATCTAGCTTGGCCCAGGTCTCGTCGTCCAAACCCGATCTTTCGGCGGTATTTTCATGCTCCTGGGGGGTTTGAGCGAGTTTCGAATCTGCTCCTTTGCTTGTGTCTGTTACAGACGTAGGAAGATCTTCAAAGGCTTCGAGTTCTTGCTGCTCATAGTCGGTTGAGAAAGCGCCGGGCACAGTTTTCGAGAGCTCTAGCAGAAATTTAAGCTGCTTTTGCGACACTCTAAGGTTTATGGGAGACATAGACCCTTCGATTTCCATATCTGGACGTGGATTATCCTTCTGATGCTCAAGATAGCAGATGCTGAAGTCCAAGTTGACTTTTTGGATCATCTCCAGCTCTTCGACTACATCTTCCCCGAAGTGGAACTTGGATGTCAGGCGGATATTGCGTATGCCTGAAGAAATCAGGTTAACGGCGGGACTTTCCGCATGTTCATCCAGAGGAACGAAAGTGTTCTTAGCATAAATCTCTCCGAGATGAGCAGTGACTGTGTCGCGGGGTCGATCAGGTCTCACGGTACCGGGAAATACCAAGATTGGGGTTTTGACAACGACGTCAAATCGCATCTTAGATGCATTCTCTTGCAGCTGGTTGGCTTGACTAGCCGCGGCCTGGCGGGCAGCATTAAAGATAGCCTGCATCTTGCCGAACTTGACAAGGAAATTGATGATCTTGCGATATGGCTCTTCGAGGAAATTGATTTTGATAGAACCCGATCTCAGATAGACCTCAGAGTCGTAACCGGGATAATTTGTGCTCTCGGGATCAAAGGTCTCGTATTTAAAATCAGCGAAGTTATCACCCTCGATGGTCAAAAGCCTCCGCAGGTCGGAGGTGGCTGAGGCGCCGGTGTTGACATCGTCTATGAGGGTTAAGCTACCGATTCGAGACTGGATACGCATTGAGCGGCCAACAAGATTAATTCCAACGTCCGCAGTGTTAAGACTCAGTGTAGCAAGTCTGACGCCGTCATTGTTTAGAATGAGGGCGATGCTCTTCAAGTCAGCTTTGATCCGAATCTTTCCCGGCTGTTCTGTGTCCTGGGTGAGAGCAGTGGTGTCCTGAGCAGTCTCGTCGGACGACGGCTTCTGGGTTCTGGGCTGCTCTGGGCTTGTGAAGGTGAGGAGAACGAAATCCAGAAGAGTGAGAAGTGTCTTCCTAGTGACCACAAGGTTTATGGTAGATATGGACATATCAAGGTTCATTGCTATACCTTCGTAGGTAGACAGAAACTCGGGTGACTCTGGCTTGACTCGAACAAATTTGAGGTGAAAGAGGTCCTTATCTTCGTCTGCGTCAAATCCCTTGGAAGAAATGATCCTCTTGAAGTCAGGAATGGGGTTTTCCTCGATATAGTCGTCCACACTCAGAGACTGCAGAACGATCTCTGCCACCATGTCGAACGGTCGCATGTAATAGTCTAATTCGAAACCTTCAGCAACAAGCTCTACCAACAATTGGTCTCGAAACTGGTCATTTGGATCCGACCGGAACAGTGAGCCACGAAGACAGCCAACTGTGAACTTAAATTCAAAATCTTTGCGGTGAATGTTGGGCAGTCTATCGACACTTTTCTTTGTCTGCTCGTGATCTGTCTCGGAATCGGAATCTTCGTCGACGACCGGCAGTTCTCTATGTACTGAGGGCTGGAAGGAAGCCGATCTTGCTCTATTCCCTGCTGTTGTCGATTCACTCGAGCTCTTTGCGGGCGAACGATCGGAAACACCTCCCTCGTCAAATCGTGGAATCGCGATGTCAATCAATTTCATCAGACCCTTGTACTTTGTGTCAGACATCGAAGCGTGTAACTCCGGCAGATGGCCTGATATTCGGGTCCTGGTGAGCTCGGTGCTTTTCGGTACTATACACAGTTCCAAGACAAAATCCACGTTTATACGATCGATAATATGAAAGTTTCGGTTCTTGACCTCGGACGTGAGTTGCGATTTCGTACTCTCAATTCCAGGGCCGATCAAAACCTGGGTGGAGTCAAGCTTAAGAAGGAATCTATCATATAGCAAATGCTCCAGTTCCTTGTAGTCGTTCTCATCGTATTGCCGCTTCTGCTTGGCCTGGAGGTCTCTCATGGTCTGCCTATCGACCAGTTCACTATTGACACTGATGTGACCTGCGTCCAAGATGAGACAGAGGGAGCTTTCTTGTGTAATGCTTTCTGGCACTATAATGAGAGGTGCGTGTATGTCGAAGTGAGCATCGACTTTCTTGTGCTCCTCCAGGGCAAACTCCAAGCCTGCTCGGGTTTGCTGGCGGATTTCCTCGACAGTTGCTCCTGCTGAGTCCAAGAGGGCTCCAATGGACTCCATGTGTCGTTCAGGGGGCTCGAAGAATTTAACAATCTCCACAAGGAACCTCGGATTATAGATGACCTCGATACTCTTCATCTTGACTTTCACCACCGAGTCGGCGTCGCCCTCCAGTGGGTTCTTCTCAAGCTGGAATTGAAACAGGTTATCCTCAGCCTCCTCGTATTCCTCGTTGGCCTCCGGATGCAACTCGTCACCATCAGGGGGCTGCGTTTGACTGTCCTCGGACTGTGGGAGAGAATCCTTGACCTTGACTATCTGTGGAAAGAGACTACCTTCGGTTGTTCCGTCATACACTCTGAGCCCACCCAGATCAACTTCGATGAAGAAGGAATCCGGGCGCTGCAAAGCCTTCGCTCGTAGATTGTCAAACACCAGTTTCATGACTTCGCTACACTTTCCGTGAGGATCACGCCTCAATGTGAAGCTTCCAGCTCTGAGACCGGAGTTGACCTGAAGCTTTACCCACTCTCTCGGCACTTCGACACTCTCGGAGATCGCTTTCTTCTCGTCCCAGTCAATGGCATTATAGAGTTCCTGCCGTTGCTCCTCGGTCATCGTGGTCTCTTCAGACTCCTCCTTCTTGGTGCCCCATATCCATTCCGACCAAGTTTGTTGGCGTGCGGGCTTCTTGAGGCCAATATTCTCCTTCCGCAGTTGATTTCTCGCCAACGACCTCCAAAATCGAATATCCTCGTAACTGAGCTTTCGTTCTAGACGTTCAAAATCCTCTGCCTCCTGTGGAGACAAGGGTTCCTCCCGCTTTTTCTTCTTGAACAGATGGATGTAGGCGATACGGTCGTCCCGTCGCTCTTTGATATAATCCCACGACCAGCGCCTGTTCCGATCGTGGATTTTGCTGAGAACCGCTTCTCCGGCGAATCTGAACCATGCCCGGGGGTCCTCTTTCGGTCTGCATTTCGGCTGGAGCTTCTTGTATTCCTGATGACGAAGAAAGTAATGGAAAAGATCGACTAGCATTAGAGCATCGCGATATTGATCGTCGTCCAGAACGAAACTAAGCTCATCAAATAGTAACCGTGTCTTGATGGCTGGCCGGTCATGCTTTCCTGACTTATCCAACTCCAAGCCAGCACGACCACTGACGGGGCGAAGCATAAACTGGTGGCTCTCTTCGCCCTCTATGGCAGTTCTTAGTTTCTCAATCAGCTCCGCATGACTAATGCCTTGTGCTTCTGCGCCCAGGTCAGAGCCTCGTCCTGTGCCCAGAAGCTCGGCATCAGTGTTCCAATATACTGATAGCGCACCCAGTGTAGCTAGTTTGTGGGTGGTAGTGGAGGTTGATTGGATGAAAGTAGGGTTCCATTCGGAGTCAGTGCTCACAGCGCTGAGCTCCTTCAGTGTAAGACCGATGGCGAAAGGGTGACCTGGTGAAGCAATCGAGTCCTCGTATCGGAAGTGCACGTTCTTGATGGATATTTGGAGGTTGTCAACAACGGCGGTGACGAGGCTCTGGGTGAAGCTCTGGTTCCGTCGCTGCTCCTCCTGGCTCATGCCCTCTGTATTCCGCTCTCGCAAGATTTCCGCACTCTCAATCTTTTCCATCTTGAGGTTATATGCTCTTCGTTCCTCTTCCGCCGGGTCATAGTCCGCATCTTCCTTCGGGGCTGCTAGGAGAAACACATCTTCGATTTCAACTTTGACCGGTTTCCCTCTCAGATTAGACCAGGGTATGGACAGGGTGAGCTCGCCGAGGTGGCCTTCGACGACATTTAACGGAAGATGTAGTTGATCAAGAGCCTCCCGTCGCAGCTCGAGGTTGCGAAGCTTGACATCGCCGGACCAGATACCGATATTCAATTGTTTTGCATCGAAATTCTTGACATAATAGCCCAAGAAGCGATTGAGCAGGTTTGCGACCAAGCCTTCCAACATGACTGCGGGGTGCGACCGTGACCCAGGTCGACGAAGGGAAGGTCAGAGGTTGCTGACGGATGATAACAATCACTAGTACCTAGTGATGACGGCATTAGAAAGATGACTTATATATTTAATTGATGGATGGTAAAAACATGGAATGCTTGAATGAATTCGCAGGAAATGGCATACCTGCGCGAGCTCTAGATACACTCGCAAGTAACAATAGCCTTAGCCATCCAGGTGGTTGGCAAAAAGCGCATTCAAGATTGATGCAGGCCAACCAGTTCAAGAAGGAAGTCTAGCTGTTTTCCAGACCGGTACGATGTCGTGGATAATGGGGCAAACATGAAAGCAAGCTGTCAGAACGGTAGGTCGTGTGTCCACTTGACAGGAAACCTGGATGAGATATTGGTGTCAGGGCCGTAGACAGTTGGGTATCAAGGCAAGCTGATTACCCAATTGCGTCGTAAGGAAAATGTATGGCTCAGTGCCTGGGGAAACATGTGCTGGCCGACTGATTAGGGGGTTTGCGTACCAGCAGTAGTGGTTGCCGTTGAACAGCCGTGACGCGGTGGATCTTGAGCGGGCAACCTTGCGAGGAGTGACGTCGGTCCCTTTTCCTGGAGACTCCGCTCTGACTGCATCTAGTTAGATGCCTAGGGCTGCAACCCTGGAGGTGCGCTGACTCGGCCACGTGATGTCGGGTCATCCCGTTATGGCGTCTATTTTGATCCGGAGGTCACTGAACGATGCAATGCCTGAGGCAATAATTGCCAGTGACAGTTACGGGATTGGTCTGTATGGTGTGCCGAAGCCAGACGTTACCACACCTCATCATTGTATCACTTCATTCCCGGCCCTCAGGATTGACTGCTTCCACGACCACAAAATCTCCACTCTTACGAGTTCAGCTCGGTAAAGCATCAGGTAAACAGCCTTGCCACTATCTTCGAGCCATTTTGTAGCACTTTCCAGCCTCAATTGGGTCCTCTGCCGGCTATATCCCGGCTATCCGAGCTTTCCAGACCTCATCACTAACCAAACATCGGAAAAATTAGCTACCCCAGTCCACCATGCTCTACAGAAACTCGGTTGCCCGCTCTATGCTCAGGGCTATCTCTAGCTCCAATGCTTCGGTCGCCCGCTCGACTTTCTCCAACAATGTGTTCAAGGCTCACCTGACATCCTCCGCTCGTTTTCCCGCTCGCACATCCAGCTTGGCCCTGACTACCCGCAAGCCCGTCACCACTGCGCTTGTCCGCTATGCCTCCAGCGTCCCGGGCTCTACCAACGTCCCCAAGGTCAGTGCCACTCATGTTGTGAGTTCTGGTCAATTGCTGATGTTTGTTTGCAGGAAGCCAAGGTTGCCGAGGAGGACCATGACATGATGGCGGGTATCAAGACCGAAGCGGTAAGTTCGATACGTCTGGCCGGCATTAATGACAGGAGCCTGCCGTACCTATGTTATGTATCGGATATATCACTAAACATTGGCGTTTGACAACCTTCAGAAAGTCATCAAGGACACTTTCAGCCTTGAGGGAACCCCCAAGGAGGCTCTCTATCTCGGAATGGCTGGTGTCATCCCCTACCTCGCTACTTCTCTCGAGACTGTCTACCTTTCCTACGAGATCAACCGTGCTACCGCCACCGGTGATGGCCTCATTTTCTCCGGCCAGACTGCCGAGCTGATGCTTCACATGCTCGAGCCTATCCAGGTCGGCTATGGTGCTGTGGTGAGTTTGAATTTATCCCGCTGTCAAGCTCCCTACCTGACGCGAAGCAACCCTCAAGATCCTCTCCTTCCTTGGAGCTGTTCACTGGGGTCTTGAATGGGCCGGATACGGTGGCAAGCACGGTTACAGGCGCTACGCTGCCGGTGTCATCGCCCCCGCTGTTGCCTGGCCCACCCTGCTGCTCCCCGTCGAATATGCCTTGATCAGCCAGTTCCTCGCCTTCACCTTCCTGTACTACAACGACGCCCGCGCTGCTGCCCACGGCCGTGCTCCCCACTGGTATGGCATGTACCGCTTTGTCCTGACCTTCGTTGTCGGAGCCAGCATCGTGGCCAGCTTGATCGGCCGTGAGCAGATCGCCAACACCATCAGCACTGAGCACACGATCACCGACAAGATCAACGCGCTGCTCTTCCTGCAGAAGAAGGAGAAGGAAGAGGCTAATGCTCGCCGCCGCGCCGAGCTCGGCGAGGAGGAGTCTGAGTAAATGACAGACTTGCGGGATACATGTGATACTCTGTGCATTTTGAGATGCTCATAGCACATGATATGACCTCTTGAGGGGTTGGGTGATATCCCGGGCTGCCTGTGGCAGCTCAATGTGACAGTAGGAAAGACGTCGCATCGTTTTGATCGAGTTTCTGTAGATTACATGCGAATTCAATGACCTGGCGGACGCTGGTACTCTCTTTTGTTTGAATTTCTATTGGACTGTATATGAACAGGTTAGACTTATTCGGTGGGATCTCGAAAATTGCTGAATTAAGCTGAAGAGGGGTACGGAGTAGCGTCAAGACGGTTAGTCTGGAGAATTCAGACCTTCTCTTTGATTGGTCCAATTAAATCTAAAGCTACAGAGCATAATTACCTTACCAGGAGAGATAGGATCAGAGGTAGGCAGAGACTACCTAAGGTAGAATGATTCGAAAAACTAAAGACATATTGCGTGATCAGTCGAAAAAAGCTCGATGACGAGTTGCTGTTGCAATTGCAGGAAACGACGGCCTTGTAAGGTCAGAAGGGACAATTTTTCTCGAGTACTGCGTACGGAGTACTATGAAAGCCTCGGAACAAGACCATAGTTCAGTTTCGTACTTCCTGTGAGGGGCGTAAGGGTCAATGATTCTACCTTGGCAAGGTTGGCATACAGGCACTCAGACCAACCCCCCCCAAAGTCCAAAGCTAAGTGCGGAAGGTATGTCGGACTCGGCCCGCTTAAAAGAGAACAACGATTCCGTCCCGTGAGTGCCTGACTGCCTGTAGGTTCCGTACTACCATCCGTTTTGGCCAACTAGGCCGAACTGTGCATCTGCTGCTACTACTAGTACAGTGCGTGCCAGTGCCGCATTCTTTTCTTTCTTTTCATTTTGTCTATTTCTTGTTTTTAAAGTTGGTCTAGCACCCCTCTTCACTCAAGTATCACGAGGCTATTCATGATGGACTGGACGATCTAACCTTGCAGTGTCAATAGTCGATGTGTTTGCACAATCATCCAAAGGTGGAACAGGTCGTCTCTTGGCATTGGGTGTGGAATAATGATCCAAAGAGGCAAAAGAGAAGGGAGAAGAGAAGTCGGAGTAGTAGGGTAAGTCTGGTCGAAGACGTCACAGTCCGCCCACTATCTGGGCCATAACTACATTTCTACTGGTAGTACCGTAGTTCTTCCGATCAACGTAATAGTGTAGATGAGGGGCATTAATCGAACGATATCATTAACACCATATTTATGGCTAAATAAATATCTAGATATGTTGATGCCTGACGCATCGTACAGTTCCTCTGTGTTCAAAGTTGTTAGCAAATCTTCCGGCTTCCAGAAGGTAGACCAAGACTAAAGTAGCCGAACCGGGTATCCGGATTTGACAAAAATTTCTCCATAAATCACAGCGCTGGACGAGCTGCCAGCCTGCCACCGTTCCTAGACCCTTGGCCGCCCGGGATATCTCCCAAGCTTATTTGGATCTTCTCTGTCCGGAAGCAATCTAGATTCTACAACAGGGGATAAATGCCGATGTACGGAATAAAGCGCATGTCCAATAAGGGGATGCTATACTGAGTACGTAAATTTACAGACCAAGTAGCAAGGAATTATTAATTGAATTGGGGGTCTAGATCATATCATAGTACTAGATATTCGGACGAGAAGAAAATTGACTATTGTCATGTGGCACATGTGCTTGATCGACAATTTATCCAGAGGATGATAGCGGAGTACGCGAACAGGAGGGTCCCTGCTGTTCTCTGTGCAGGCTTTATGGTCCTTATTGGAGTAAGGTAGACTGGTAGTAAAAGGATGAGTTCCAGAACTCCGAGTCTGGATCTGCATGTGCCTGCACGCTGCAGTCCAAGACTGGTCGCATTCATCGAACTCCAAAGATTCAATGGGTTTTCGGCTTAAAGATGTACCTACCTTACCTCTCCGACTATGAATGAATTGAGTTTGTAAATGAGCTTATTTGATGAACCTAGAATTTTTGGCTTGACCGCTTGAGCAGTTGGTCGATGATATATGACTTTTGCGGTAGGCAGGATAGTAAGTGATGATCCTAGGAAAGAAGTCTATGGAATTTACTACAGGACCGATGGGTCTGGATCGGTGTCATGTGCAAGTCCGAAACTATTCTTAGCGGCTTTGATGGGGTATCTCGCTGGTTCAGAAATGCGTCCAGAAGGTCTAGAGTTCCATATCGGATTTCGGGTACCTTGCCGATTCTGACCTGGAGCCTCTGAAGGTCTATAACCACACCCAGGAAAATAGCATTCAGAGGTAGGAAATAAACTAGAGACTAAGGCCAAAGAGGTCAGATGGAAATAAACAGATAAACGCGGGCAAGATAGGACAGCGACAAAGTAAGGGGGATAGCAGCAACCAGTAGGTACAGGTCCTGACTCGATCCCTAAGAAAGGGGAACTAACTATCAACGCTGACGAAGTCAAATGGTCGTCTGATCAGAAAAAAAAACTAGCTTATAAACAGATTCAAGTTAACAAGAGGCAAAGAATAGGATTTGTCCCCCACGCACCCACTTCTCCGCCATGGATGAATGGAGGGACTTTCTCCTGCCTTTTATCCTGAAGCCAGGCCAGTCCCTATCTACAGAGAAATTCTGTATGGTACCTGATCTAGTCCTCTTCCTGTAAGCCTGAAGGTAAAGCACGGGCTTGTAGAAAATCAATTTAATTTCTTCCTTCTCCTCCCAAGAAAAGATCCACCCTCCTGGATAAAGAGTCTCCCACGTCCTGATGTGTGTTGATGGAACAATTGATTGATCTCTTCCTTCTTTCTTATCATCCTCCTCTTCTGTCTCTTCCTTCTACGTTCTAATAACTACCTACTAATCACCACCTCTCTAATCTGAACTCCTCCACCCCACATCTCCGCCGAATAAACCACACTCAATTACCCAACCGGTGACCTCATCGTTTTCTTGCCCCGGTCCTGTCTCTCACCAGTCAAACCGGATCCTCCAACTGGCTCTCCATAATATCTTATTATTCCGACATCATAATCATCATCATCATCATAATTCAGAGCACCTACCGACGGGTAAAGAGGTACACAACAGGAAAGGCATCCTCTTAAACATCCTCTTCTGCCTTATTCAGCGCTCCACCCGAATATCCTCCGATCTTCAACCACCGTCACCCCTCTTCCTCCTCCCCGCCCCGAGAGTCACCTATACGTCACCAAACCCAGTCTTGACTCTTCTCTTATTCAAAAAGTTGACCAAGAAGAGCGTCTTTCGCCCCCGCGTACCACGCACCGCCACCTATCCTCATTTGTAGATTGAGATCGACCCTTTTTGCGTCTCCCGGCTACTCTCTCTCTCCCTCTCTTCCTATCTTCCATCCTCTTCGCTGTCTTATAGATTGGAGTTAGACCAGATTAGGGACTGTAAATTTTCCCACCAGTCCCGTTCCTACTATCACCACTACTACTACCTTACTATTGCACCAATCCCCAATCTCCTCAATCTTGCTTGCCATTACCTTTCCACTGGCCATTTTAGGAAAGGAAGAAGACGACAGATTTATATTCCGTCTTTTCTCACACACTATATATAACATCAACCCACTGCAACCGACACAATGAGGAACCCTTTCGATCTGACCGAGCTTGATAATGCCGTCGAAGAGCAACAAGCGCATGTTGATATTTCCGCCTATCAATCGCATGACGGCAACCGCTCGCTACTGCAAAATGAAAGTCGCCGAGGCGACAACCTGAAAGACCGCTTCATTGGTGCCATCGACCAGGGCACTACGAGTTCACGATTTATCATCTTCGATTGCACAGGTGTTCCTGTGGCCAAGTATCAGACTGAATTTCGCCAGATCCATGAGCATTCAGGGTAAGTTCAATTCTGTTCTTGTGGCTAGGTATATTGCTAGCCAGCCGCGCCAGTGCGGCTACTTCGTGGATTGTAATTAACCATTCTCTTGTCACCCTCCTTTAGATGGCACGAACATGATCCCCTCGAACTGGTGGATTCCGTTTACACATGCATTGAAGAAGCGATGAAGACTTTCCTGGCTTTAGGCCACAGCAAATCAGATATTGAAGCCATTGGGATTACCAGTCAACGAGAAACAACACTTTGCTGGGATTGGGAAACTGGCGAACCGTTACACAACGCGATCGCATGGCCTGATACCAGAACCAAGAATCTGGTTCGAGAGCTCAAAGGGCAAGAGGGGGCGGATGAGCTACCGGCTATCTGCGGTCTACCTCTCTCCACATACCCGTCTTCTGTCTCACTAGTATGGCTTCTTCGCCATAGCCCCAAAGTTAAGCAGGCTTATGACGAAGGACGCCTTGCTTTTGGAACTGTTGACTCGTGGCTTCTGTACAACCTCAACGGCGGGCCCGAAGCTGGTCGTCATGTTACCGACGTTACCAACGCATCCAGAACGATGTTCATGAATCTCGAAACCCTGCAATATGATGATAAACTGCTCAAGTTCTTTGGTATCGACAGGAAGAAGATCAGACTCCCCAAGATTCTTCCCTCCTCAGACCCTGATGGCTATGGATACGTCCGGTTTGGGCCTCTCGACGGAGTACCGATCACGAGTTGCTTGGGCGATCAGTCCGCAGCTTTGGTCGGTCACTGCGCCTTTACACCGGGCACAGCGAAGAACACATACGGTACCGGTTGCTTCCTGCTCTACAACGTCGGTGAGAAACCCGTCATTTCGAAACACGGCTTGCTTGCCACCGTTGGCTTCCAATTGGGTAAAGATCGAAAGCCGGTGTATGCCCTTGAAGGAAGTGTTGCCGTCGCCGGAAGTGGTATCTCCTTCCTCATGAACAACCTCGGATTCTTCCGTGATTCGCGCAAAGTCAGTGATCTTGCCGCTACTGTTCCCGACAGCGGAGGTTGCGTTTTTGTCACTGCCTTTAGTGGTCTGTTTGCTCCCTACTGGATTGATGATGCCAAGGGCACCATCTGTAAGTCTTCTGAACGCATTTTACCCTTGAACGGAGTCGGAATGCTGACCTTTCACGAAGTTGGTATCACACAACACACACAGCGCGGACATATTGCTCGCGCGACCATGGAAGCAGCCTGCTTCCAGACAAAGGCAATTCTCGATGCCATGGCAAGGGACAGTGGACACAAATTGTCGGAGTTGGCCGTGGACGGCGGTATGAGTAATTCCGATATTTGCATGCAGGTACGTCTCTGAAAGAAAGAAAGCTTTCCGCATCACGATGCCAGCGAAACTGACAATCCTTTACTCGTATAGACTCAAGCCGACATCATCCAAATCCCTGTCGAGCGTCCCGCCATGCACGAAACCACCGCGCTGGGCGCCGCGATCGCTGCCGGGTTTGCCATCGACGTCTGGAAAGAATTCAGCGAGCTCAAGAACATGAACCGCGCCAATCGCACCACCTTCACACCCCGCATCTCACCAGCGCAGAGCGCACGGATGTACAAGCAGTGGTCCAAGGCCGTCGAGATGTCTCGGGGCTGGCTGGACACGAGCGAGATCGAGTCCGAGGGCCAAGAGTAGCGACATCTCTTCTTACATATATATATATCTTGTGATGATTGTGTGCAATGTGCTTGCGATTGAGCGTTTCCGTTTTCATCTTCTTGGGGTAATGGCATTTTGGCATCTTTCTCTTGGTCTCGGTGGTCAGTAGGTCCATTTCTAGGGTGGAGGTCTAGGTCTCTTCTTGGATACCCGCTATCATCAGTATATACTCCTACACTACATCTATATAAACCGTATTTCTACGGATAACTCTGAATACATATCAATCAAAACGGAATTTCCGCGGCATCGTTTCTTGTGTCTTCTAGTGTAACCTTATACGGAAGCTGCTTGAATAATACAAATTCAAGATGCCCTTCTGATAAGCACTTGTGCAAAATCCCAACTTTACAACTTCATTGATATTGGATGAATACGTTATAAGTATGTATATGCAATACAGTACATTGATCGCTCATTCTTGAACCGATATGCCCCACCTCATATGCAACAATTGCTGTTTTGAGACTTCATATCGAAAGACGAGAAGCACCAAGAAGTCAGAAATGCGACCGAGGAACAAAGAAAGAAAACATATCGAAAATAGGAATCGAAATACGGAGAACAAGGAGTCCGTCAAAAACGCGCCGCCTGGATTTCGGCAGAGAGGAGGTGGGTGATGGAAGGGATATGGAAAATACAAAAGTCATGAGGGAGAAACCAATTATTTGGCTGCGGCCGACGGTTCTTCGGCCTGGGTGGATGGATGATTCAATTTTGCGGTCTGCAGAGCCTCGGGCAGCTTGAGCGGAGCCGATGGTACGGACTCCATCTTGTCCAGTTTCTCGCCTCTCAGGACCTTCTCCATCTCCTCCTTCGTCAGCGTCTCGTACTCGATCAGTGCCTTGGTCAGAAGTTCCAGTTCGTGTCTCCGTTCGGTCAGAATCTTGGTGGCACGCATCCGCGCTTCCTCGACCAGTCGTCGCACTTCGGATTCAATTTCTTGTTTGGTTTCAGATGATAGACTATCATAGTTGGTCGACAGATCGACATTGCCAAGTTTCTTGGAGTAACCGAATCTGGTAATCAGTGTGAACGCGGTTTCAGTGGCTTGTTGAATATCCTGCAGAACATTAGTGATCGTGGACAGACCTTCGAAGTTTGAAAATAGAACTTACCGCCGAAATACCACTTGTGACCTTGTCAGGACCGAAAACCAGCTCCTCCGCTGCTTTTCCGCCCATAGAGACGTCGATATCGGACAGATACTCGGTGTAATTCCGGGAAACCATGTCCATCTCAGGCAGGAAGTGCGTCACTCCCAACGCCATTCCGCGGGGAACAATGGTAATTTTGTACAATGGCGTAGACGAAGGAGAGAAATAAGCAACGAGAGCATGGCCAGCCTCATGGTAGGCAGTCAAAAGCTTGTCCTTATCCTGAATGATCCTGCTGCGAGCCTCTGCGCCCATCATAATCTTGTCCTTGGCCCAGTCAAGGTCCTTGGGTCCAACCTTGGGCTTCTTGTTTCTGCTAGCGTAAATGGCGGCCTGGTTGACCAGATTCTCCAGATCGGCACCAGAGAAGCCAGGAGTACCACGCGCAAGCACTGCAACGTCGACATCTGTGCTGATCTGGATGTTCTTCAGGTGATGCTTCAATATGTCCATCCGACCCCGAACATCCGGAAGATCGACGACCACCTTGCGATCGAATCTGCCAGGTCGTGTCAAAGCCTTGTCAAGCAGCTGGGGAAAATTGGTTGCGGCGATGATGATGACTCCACTGGTCTGCGAGAATCCGTCGAGCTCCGTCAGCAGCTGGTTCAAAGTCTGCTTCACATAAGCTGCATCTCTCTCATTCCGCTTGGCACCAATGGCGTCCAACTCGTCAATAAAAATGATGGCGGGCGACTTGCTCCGGGCTTGTGCAAAGAGCTCACGAACGCGCTTGGCGCCGACACCCACATACACCTCATCGAATTCGGAACCAGACATGTAGAAGAAGGGAACACCAGCTTCTCCGGCGACAGCACGGGCAAGCAAAGTCTTCCCCGTACCAGGAGGTCCCACAAGAAGCACACCCTTTGGCAATTTGCCACCGAGGGAAGAGAATCGCTCCGGATTCAACAAGAATTCGACAAGTTCCTGGAGCTCTTCCTTGGCCTCGTCGCAACCGTGTACATCGGAGAACCGAACCGTTTGCTGTTGGGGTTGAGCCTCATTGCTCTGCGGACCCTTGATATTCTTTAAGACGCCGGTTGTTTCGACAAGAATTGTGATCACGACAAGAGAGATGTAAGTGAAGAAGCCGAAAACGAGCAGGAATTTGACCCATCGAAAGACAGCGCTGCCCAGCGACTCTTCGACAACCACATGCAGAGGATTATCCTTAGCCCCAGTACCGGATTGCTTCGTCGCCAGTCCGATCTGACTACCATGATTCCGAGCGGCGACGGCTTGGCCGACGGCCTGCAGCTGGTCGGGGGTGAGATGCTGGTTCTGACCTTGGATGGGTGCCGCCGCTGCGGAATCGGCGCCACCGACACGCTGCAACGCTTTCAGATAAATAGCTTCAGACAGTGCATTACCCGCAAATTGACCGCTGCGGTATCGTTCGACAATAATAGCGGGCATGTTCGCACGGAGCAGAGTCTGGTAGAAAGCATTTTGTGCGTGGGGACTGCTTGGGTTGTTGTTCGCGGTCTTTTCCTGGTGCGCTAACAGACCGTGAGATGGGCCTCCAAACATAAATCGCTGCTGTTGTAGCTTCGAAAGGCCGTTGGCTTTCGAAGCCTGGCGAGTCCGGTTCAGGTTGGCGGATAGCGTCGAATACGATCGAGCGGAATGAGACACAATAGGACGGCGGGATACAGTCGCGGAACTCCAGAGCGAATCTTCAAAGGCAAAAGTAAGTATCCCGATATGCATGGAAGTCGATAAAATGAGCCTACCTCTTAGAGAAGTCCGCGACAACCCAAGTTGGACAGGTCGCTGCATGACATTCGAGTTCAAAGCCTCAAGGGGGACTGTGTCCAGGCACTCAGGTAGCGGAATCCGGCCAGTTACCTTGCTTATTGTCAATTTATCACTGAGGAAAGACTTATGAGCGCAATAGAAGCATACACTTGGTTCGTTTCCCTCAAGCGTCCGCTGGTGCAGTCGTCGGGTCGTAGGAGATGCGGATGTGGCCGTACGTTGGATGCTAGTCCAAGGCGCATTTAATAGCTTTGACATCGATGGCCACAGATCGGAAGTGACGGCCGCAAGATTCTGCGAAGAGGGGAAAGTCAGAATAGATGGCATAAGAGGCGTAAGAACTGTAAGGACCCTTACAGGTCTTGAGACCGGGACTTGGAAAGCCATAGTTGTCTCGAGTCAAGAGCGGCACTAGGCCGCAGCAATTAATGTCGACCACGCAAAGAGTGGCAGGTATGAAGACAGTATAGATAAATAGCTTATTCTTTGATCGGGATGACTGCCATCGCCAGCGAGATTCAAACGATGGCGAATGCGAGCAAAGATGAGGAATGAGGAGTAGTTCGTTCTCCGGCAGACATTCGGCCAAGGATGCGGCGGCGAAATTCGTATGGATATTGCCACTGCGGCCTGAACAGACGACCGTAGTCGGATTAGTCACGTGATTATGTGCCTCAGGCAGAACAATATGTGCTTTTCCTTAATTGCAGCTTCCATCACGATTCTCATTTCCACAGGCATCAATGGCAGTAAACTGGGTAATATGGTAGGTAGGTTGTTCTCTGACCCACATCATTATTATTGACGCTCTTGTCCGAGTTGTTTAAGAGGTTGATTTAGTCGGCAAACAAACCATACGTAGAGCCTTGTACAACCTTAGTAGGTCGATCTGCGATCCGTGGTTCAGATCTGTCAGACTTCGACATACTGTTATTATTGCCTTTCCTCCTGTGCCAGTGATGGATCATCGCTCCTGGACATATCATACTATTTCATCCTAGGAAACTAGGCTCGAAGCCATAGCAGCGGTTCCCTACAAGCCATTTCACGGATATATATATATATATATATATATTGTGTGAGCCATGGTCGTTGACTACCTGTTTGTAGCGCTTCTCTCACATGAGCCCTACCAGCAATGTCGACAAAGCTCATTTTCCTCATGGGTGCTCCCACGCCGCAGAGCCTCTGCTGGGACGAGGATGGGTTGCTCAACAACCCTATATTTCCATTCTCTGGTCCAAATGTTTATGACCAAGTGAATCAGCCTGTTTCAGAATCCCATGCTGTTAAATGGAGATTGTTACAGGATCTGAAAGTTCAAGAGCAAGAACGAGAAAACGCTTGCTCCGAACCAGGCAGGCATGCTATATTTTTGAGAACCCAAGATCTCACGCCCCTAAATGGCGTATCATCAATTTCACCAGATGACTCGGCAATCTCTCAGTTCTACGACCATTCCTTTGCTGTACACGAGACGTCCGAGATCTCTTTACCTGGAGCGCATCTGGGAGACTCTATGCAGGAGAGTGGCTTATCGACGGATAGTACAGGAACATCCGTTGCGTCGTCCAGTGACAGAGAAGCGCCAGAAGTGGGCTCTCTAGCAATTCAAGGGTGTCTCAGTGACCTGAAAGATGTCCCCAGCGCTACATATCTACAATCGATTGTGCCTCAGACAATGACAGTAAACCTGATTGTGGCTATCATCGCAATTCATCCTCCACGCCGCATAGTTACTCGGCAGTGGAAAAGGGAGCTGGACCTCGTGGAAGTGGTGGTGGGTGACGAGACGCGAACAGGATTCGGAGTTACCTTCTGGCTGCCTCTGGGAGACGAAACAAATGCTACTGGCCGGCGCGACATCGAGGCTCAGAAGCTTCGAACGTCATTGTCTAGTCTCCGACCTCGAGACATTGTTCTTCTGCGCATGGTAGGATTGAGCTCATTCCGAGAACGGGTATATGGGCAGAGTGTGGGCAGAGGGGTAACAACAGTCGACTTGTTGCACCGCCAGCGGATTGATGCAACGGACGCAGGAGGTATCTACAGTACAAGGCGCCTGCAAACCTTCAGAGATGATGAAACCAAGCATGGCGATCTGCCATTACTGGTGAAGGTGTGCAAAGTGCGGGAGTGGATCCGTCTGTTTGTGGACCGTGCACCGGATCTAGTAGGCGGTGGGCCACGTACATCAAGGAAACATGGCCGCCAGCTGTTGCCTCCAGACACGCAGGAGTAATTGTCAATTATTGATGAAACTGAAGGACTGCAAGAGCTAATGTTGCGATAATGCAAGGACGAGGAGGACAGACTCTTCAGAATAAGGCTGACAACAGGTGGTCAAACACAGTGCTCGATAACGATATATATCCCTTGGCTATCGCTAACAGGGGTTATACAAACATTTAACAGTGGGAATTGACTGATACGAAACATGGCAGATGATCGATTGAGCGTGATATCGAGTTAGGAAAAGATCCCCAAGGAACCTGAAAAGAGTTTGAAATGAAGGAAGGATTCGCATGTAACCCAAGCGCATCAATGTAGATTGTTGTTCAGGGGTGTCATATTCCCCAGGTGTCTTGCCCGATGCGGCTACCCCCAATCATCGCAGTTCCTCATCCACACTCTAGATCCAGACATACGCAAATGCGATAGAAACTGGAAACCTCATAAAGATCCAGTTCAGCGTCAGACTGTAGTCACTCATTATTTTTGATTATTACCATTGTTATGCAACCATATGGAACAGTCATTCGAGTCCTGGATATGCAGGAAATAATCCTATTAATATAACCAAATAATATCAAGGGGCATCGGGGGTTGCTCCACCTAGCACCTGATCCAGTGGTTCTGGGCCTTTCCTAAGATTATGTACCCCCTTTAAACTTGATATCTACACAGCGCGGATAGAGTACGGATAGAGTACATGATTTGTTACATGCTGCCCGTGGCGTTCTGGCTGAAAACGTGCAACTGTCCGCCATGTTCGTACCGGCTGTTCAAGGTAAGTGGCATCGACTGATTCAGGTGGAATCGCCAATTAGCGTGTCAAAGTACGGAGCAGGTGTACCTTACTGTTCCATAACCCATTTTTAGTGTGGTCCCATAGGTACCTAGACTGGCCATCCATTGGAACCTGTCGTCGTACGCAGTTCTGCTTTAGTGGTAGTGCCCCTGCTCATAATTGGGAAAATCATGTTATGTTATCCTCATTTGTTATTTAGGTTATTAAGGAAGGAACAACGCCAGGTGTTCGTTCCTGGGACTTCGAGCTTTTGCTTCTCGACCCTTTTCTATAATAGTATTATTTTCTTTCTCTATCTACAGATCTTCTGTTTTTCTTTTGATCCATCTTGCAACCTCAAGAACCCGCCTTGATTCGGTTCCTTAATTGTCGTCGACTTTGCTTCTTGACATTCGTTGTCTGCGGGGCCTCCTTTTTCCCTTTTCCTCTTTTCCCTCCACAGCCCCTCGTCCTCTCCTGACACTCGTCGCAAAGCCAAAACATATACCTCTACCAGCTTCTAATAACTCTTTTTTGCCCTATCTTCCTTGCGTTATCTAATCAATTATCATCATCATGAAGGGTACGGGTTTCTCCATTTGCAACCAAGTGTCAATGCGTTCATTCAGATTAACCTCTCGATTGTAGCTCTCATTCTTGTCGGAGGGTTCGGTACCCGTCTGCGCCCTTTGGTGAGTGTCTCTCCCCCGCAGTTGAAGCTCGTGTCTGTCTGATACTTGGATTTGATGCTAACATAATTGTGGTTCGATGCTAGACCCTCACCCTTCCCAAACCCTTGGTGGAATTTGGAAACCGCCCAATGATCCTGCACCAGGTCGAGAGCTTGGCTGCTGCTGGTGTCACAGATATTGTTCTGGCCGTCAACTACCGCCCGGATGTCATGGTCGCGGCGCTCAAGAAGGTACACCTATCTCTTCTCTCCCGTTAGCTTGGGGTATGTTCCTGTGGCTAATCTGTGATTTTCGCCTGCAGTATGAGGAACAATACAACGTCAGAATCGAGTTCTCCGTCGAGTCCGAACCCCTCGGTACCGCTGGTCCCCTGAAGCTGGCGGAGAAGATTCTGGGCAAGGACGACTCTCCCTTCTTCGTCCTCAACTCCGATATCATCTGCGACTATCCCTTCCAGCAGCTGGCGGAGTTCCACAAGAAACATGGCGACGAGGGCACCATTGTTGTTACCAAGGTCGACGAGCCCTCGAAGTACGGTGTCGTTGTTCACAAGCCCAACCACCCCTCTCGCATT